>NC_049212.1:34994323-35306823 GCF_013347855.1 Anguilla anguilla
AACTCCATAACCCTGTGCATTGAGCTTTTGCACGGTTCATTTCAAAGCCTGTTTAGACTCTACATTCAGACCCCAATGTCCCTGTCGCTGTGCAAAATGTGCCGGCCTGGTTCTCCCCCCTCATTACCAGCTGCCTGACCTCCTGTTGTGTGAGCTGGCAGGGGGGCGGCGATGGCGTCTCCGGGCGGGTTCTTTGATGTCCGTTTCCGTGCCTCGTCAGATGCACCTGCTCGGCCCCGACCCCTCTCACGAGCAGCGGGATTCTACCACGTCTCCTCTCCGGAGATATAAGAGGGGTTCTTCACAGCCCTGCCCCCTCCCCACCATGTCCAATTCCCTTAGGGGCGGCACGGTGGTGCAGTGGGTAGCACCGTTGCCTCGCAGCTTGAAGGTCCTGGGTTCGAATCTAGCCTGGGGCCTTTCTGTGTGGAGTTTGCATGTTCTCCTCGTGTCTGGTTTGTGGGTTTCCTCCGGGTACTCTGGTTTCCTCCCGCAATCCGAAGACATGCAGGTAGGCTGATCGGAGACCATAAATTACACGTGTGAGTGAATGATGGGTGTGCCCTGCGATAGATTGGTGGCCTGTCCAGTATTCCTGCCTCTCGCCCAATGCACGCTGGGATAGGCTCCAGCACCCCCTGCGACCCTGCCCAGGATAAGCGGGAACAGATAATGGATTGATGGATTGCCTTTGGGAGGCTCACCTGTCAGTCGTGATATGAAAGCCCAAGACAGCAGGAGGTTCCCCCAGGATCAGAGCCAGTGCAAAGTGACAAAAAGGTATGCATGCAATATTTTTAAAAAATGATTTACCGTTCAGTGTTGAGCTGAAGATCTGATCTGACCGTAGCCCTCCCCAGAAGGCTGCCGCGTAGGCATCTGTGTGGATAACGTCAGGCAGGCTTGCAGCTTTTGCACCGAAGACTATTTTGGCTCAGTGTGCTTGTTTCACCCTTCTTCTGCATCATTACCAGTGCCAGTCTGAGAATATTTCCTTGGTACATTCATTAAAAAAAAGGTAGTTGTGTCATTTTACAGCTCTTTACATTTAGGCCATAATGCTTTCGGTTTACTATGCAGATGGCGCTTTTAAACCTCTGTCTCCATACGCTCTCCCATCAGATGAGTGAAAGACATTTTGCCAACAGCATATGTATTTATTTGAGTGATGCCGCCATCTCAGGCGTGACACTCCACCATTTCCTCTTAAGCCCTTCCAGCACATTCCGACACCAATCGACCAAAGTTAATGCTGTCCTAAAAAAAATAAAATAAAAAAAAACATAAAAATAATGCAGCTATATAACACGCTGGCACTGAAGTGCGCTCATGAGTAAACCAGACCTGGGGCTTCGCTAATGTTCATTTCCACTGCCACTTTACTGGAGCTCTGGCTCCTTACCGAGGGGGAAGCAGGCTTCAGCTGATCCCCACTGGCTTACTGATAGATTAGGTCGCAAGAACGCAGATGCACTTGATGCGATGGGCAGTCGTGTGGTGCTGATTGGCAAGCGGGGGTCTGAGAACATATAAAAAAAGAGAACAGTGGAGCTTTTACAAAGAAAGAAAAAAAACCGTTAGAGATCGTGAGAAAAAAAAACAGCAGGAGGAGATAGTCGCGTTCATGTAAATCTATCTGCTAATATCCATTCAGCTCTAGAAATAGAATTCTGAAAAAAATTACCGATGTGCTAAGTGTGTGCTGCATGTGTATAATTTCCGTTCTACACATTTGTCTTAGAGATAAATAAAACACCTTAATTTCCATCTAACAGATCTTACAGTACAGTAACTGCAAGATAAGACCTTATCTGTATATGTATCTCTATCTTAATCAGTTGTATTTATTTATTTATTTATTTAGTACAGTCATTTATTATCAATAATCCGCACTGGTCAACACGCAATTCACTTTTCCTTAATTGTATCTGGTAGTAGTCACATTTTCCACCAGTTGAGCCATGTTGCATGTCGGAGTGGTTTGATTGGTCTAGCAGGCAGAGCTGAGTCAACCCAAAGGGCAGGATTTTCCCACTAACCAGCAGGGAGAAGAACCTCTCCGTCAGTCTGAGTGCATCTCCATACGCCTGCATTATTCACCACTTGACATCATGAATTTGTGCAGCATATAATTTCATACAATTTGCAACAATATATGAGCAGTGTTCCTAGCCTGTGTGTGTAACACAGCAACAGTGTACATTGCAACCCTTGATGTACTGAAAGATCCAGAGACATAAAAATGATGCTTAATATTGGCAAATCAGTGTTGCTCAGCATAAATAATAGATATAGATTATTATTTAAAAATATATAAAATGTTGGTTGTAAGCCTTCCAACACCCACCCACACCAAAATATGGATCCCTGGGTGACACTTGTTGAAAGGCCATGGGGTCGAACCCTAACCATCATCCCAGAGAACCCACAAACAAGCAATCTGAATAAATATAATATGGTGGTACAGATGGTATTTATGTTTTTAAGCTCAGAAATGTTAGATGTTCAATTACATTATAACTGCCTTATGACGACTCTGGAATACATAGGGTGATAGGGATATTAGCATCAAACCTGGATTTGCATGGGTCATTACTACAATTCCCCCCTGAGGTGTCCCTATGCACCCCATGCTTATGCTCAACTGCAACAATCACTGAAGCCAAAACTACAGCACCGTGTAATACAGACGCAAGCCATTTATTTATGAACATGGAGGCAACAGGACCTGACTGATGTTGATTTCAAGAGTAGATTTTTGGAATGTTCAAAATTTCAAGCTAGCATTCTACAACTCCATTGCTTTCAATTACCAGTAGTGATTGTGATCAGCATTAGAATTTTCAGCTAAGAAAATTCTAATCACATATTTGTGATCGCACAGCTTAAAGGTTTAATGATTCTCCTTTTTTTTAATTAAGGTTTTATAGCCCTTTTCAAACATTTCTAGATCACATGGCATGCTCTCTTCCTAATGGCCTGGGGGCTCTGTGGGTCCGTTTGGAACTGAGCCTCGGTCCGTGGCAATAAAACGATTCTGCTGCTGTACGGGGGCGCGACGAGACAGAAGAAGTGGCTTTTCACAGGTCATTTAACAGCACGGAGACGAGAGCCCATGCAGCACGGCTAACTGACTGCCACAGTACATGGGTCCCGGTACAACGTCCACAGTAAAATTGCACAAGAGCATGCTCTTGACTCGCAAACAGTATCTGTTCAGACTCCTCGCGTGTTTTAAACGGAGAGTACCAACTTCTCCCCTCGAATAGGCGTTTCAGAGTCCCTCTAATTTAAACGCGACAGGACAAAGAATTCTTTTATACATCGGTCTATCCTGTTGCTAAACCAAAACCAGCGTGCTGCTAACTGAGATCTGAATCCAGAGGATATAATGTGATATGTATGTTTGTCATGACTGCTTGATGTGTTATGTACTTCTAAGATAAGCGTCATATGTGTAACTGTATGTTTAATCAGTATGTAATCTCTTGAACGGAACTGCCTAAGGATGCAAAATGAATTTCAGTGCAAACTGACAATAAAGTTGCATCGTATTGTATCGTATCGTATCACAGTCAAGTATGACAGATAGAGCTTCAGACTCCATTTGTGATCTATCAGTTTTCTTCACACACACCCTCTGCACTAATGCCTTTCATAACCTGGCAAAATATATTCTTCCATAAATGGGCAGGATTTTTTACTTCCCTTAAAGCCTTTGAACCAAACGAAAGAGCTGCAATTACATTAAATTCCATATATTTTCAGTCTTTCAAATCAATTGAGATAAATGCGTTCATTTTTAACCTCCAGAGCCAAACCATTTATTTCCCAGCATTTTTAAATATTCTATCCTCGTGGTGTGTAATGAGGTATGTGACGGAAACACAGCCCAGGAAAATCCCAAAACCGAGCTTGCTTGCAATAGTAAAAGAATGTCCTCATTTTAACAAAGAGACAACTGACATTTAAATGTCGAGAAGGAAGACTGACATCTTCCGCCAGCCACCGCTGTTGAGAAATGGCTTTAAAAAAACTGTGAGTTACGCACCAGTGTGTCTGTCATAGAAAATGGAAAAGCACACTGCACTTTCCAGCGGGTCATCATATTCCAATGTGCCTTTCTACGATAGGAGAGCTCTGATGGAGAACGTGAAAGTGTTTCTTTTTTTTGGTTTGTATTTTTGACTGTATAAATTGAAAAGATCTCACATGATGCCCCCATGTTCTAATATTTTTTTGAGGGCCCCCGGCAGTCAGGGCCCTTAGAATTGTCCTAAAACCCCCTCCTCCCCCACCCCCCCCTCCTGGCCCCCTGCCTGTTACTGTGCCCCTGAGCACTGCTGCCTCGCAGAGTGAGGTCAAGGCCGGCCCAGGTCTTCTCTGGATGGAGTTTGTATGTTCTTCCCATGTTTTCGTGGGTTTCCTCCAGGTGCTCCAGTGTCCTCCAAAAACATGTAACCCCGGGTCTACAAATGACTGTTAGCCTCCCTGGCGAACTCTGGCCCATTTTCATAAGTGTTATTAATGTGCATCAACCATGTCAAATAAACGAATAAATTAAATGATGTGATATAATACAAGCGCTTCCTGTTTTGCCAAACTGTTATTGCTGTGATGGCTATGGAGAAATCATTGTTCTATTAGACATACCTTAAAACTGAGAATCACAATGGCACATGTGAAATACATTTTTTTCATTAGATTTCCACAGTTTGTTTGTGTAGAACACAAAAGAGACACATATTGCAGTTTTCGTGCAGACAAGAATAGCCGTTACCTTGCAAAAGCGTAATCGCCTGCACTTATGTTCAGCTTGTATTTTGTTAATTGGGACAACAATGTTTTCTCTTCTCTTCTCAATTCAGTAATATGTATGAATTATGCCACTTCATTATATTGTCTAAGGCCCTCTTATTTGCAACACTCAAATGCAAAAAGCTGTATACATCCGCCGTAATGAAAGCACGCATGTAGATTAAGCATTGGTTTGTGTTTCTCTGCATAGTGCTCTGTGTAGCCTGCAGCAGTGCAAACAGGCAGTGCGAAGCCCAAGTCTGTATTCATATTAATTATAGCCTTTGGCGAAACGCACGGGACAAGTGTAATGAATGTGATTATGATGCTTTTAGTGCCGTGGAAAGGGAAGGGGAGGTAGCCGTCCGTGGCAGACGGACAGGCCCTTATTTAAAAAAACGGGTGTGTGTGTGTCTGTCAGAGCTCACACTCCTGATGGACTGTCCTACTGCTGAACAAAGACATGCAGGATAACACAAAGGCTTGAGAGAGAGAAAGAAACAGAGAGAGGGAGAAAGACAGAGGGAGAGAGAGAGAGAGAGAAAGAGAGAGAGAGGGAGGGAGGGAGGGAGGGAGGGAGAGAGAGAGAGAGGGGGAGAAAGAGAGAAAGAGAGAGAAAAAGAAACAGAGAGAGAGAGAAAGACAGAGGGGGAGAGAGAGAGAGAGAGAAAGAGAGAGAGAGAGAGAGAGAGGGGGGGAGAAAGAGAGAGAAAAAGAAACAGAGAGAGAGAGAAAGACAGAGGGAGAGAGAGAGAGAGAGAGAAAGAGAGCGAGAGAGAGAGAGAGAGAGAGAGAGGGAGGGAGGGAGGGAAGGGGAGAAAAAAAATCCTTTGATGCGTTCTGTTTTCCACACATTGTTGTTTTTGTGCCTCATGCATAATGCTGATGTCCACATGCAGGGCATGAAACGTTTGATGGTATGCTGCCCTTGAGAGAGATTGAAGAACTGCTCTATATCATCACATGTTACTTGATTCAGTGCCATTTCTGTGAGCATATACACTACACCCCCCTCCCCCATTTCAAATAAAACAAAGCTGTTTGGGATTCCACTGTTATTTCGGTTCTAAACAATGTGGTGTAAAAATAAATTAAACAGCACTGTTACAGGTTTATTTGCAGCTAGGCAGATAAAATAAAGTATTCTAATAAAAAACCACACACACACACAGACACTCACAATGTCAAAGCAGAACTGGCCACAGGGTTGGAAGACTGTGTTCACCTTCACAGTGCAGTGTAATGGTTAGGGAACTGGACTTGTACTGAACGTGTTGCTGGTTGAGTTCTTAGGTGTGGGTTTGCTGTTAAGAAAGGTACTTAACCTGAATTGCCTCAGTAAGGTTAACACAAGGAAGGAAGACTGTCGCGATGGCTAGTGTTTTAGTGTAATGATTTACTGGCCCTCAAAACCACTGACAATGGAAGTGAATTTTCAGTTCCAGGAAATGACTGTGGCAAGTTGCCATGATTGCCTCCCACTGTACACACTGCATTGTGGTCCCACATTCCCAGAGGAGGACAGATGGTTTTGAAGCAGCGAATTGGTTTCAAGCACCAGCTTCAACAACAACGGCTCTGTTGCATGCAGCTCTGTTACTCTGAGATGGGAGTGGGTTTTTTTGGGGGGTGAGGGGGAAGGGGCGTGTGCAAAGCAACAGCAGAGAAATATCTCAAACTTTGTTTCCTGGTAATGGCTGTCCATATTCAGATCAGTCGCTAATGTGTATGCACAAGCAAAAGCCACTGTCTTAATCCTTTGAAGAGTAGAATTCTTTTGGAACGTCTTATTCAAAATTCTAATTCGGTGTTCTAGAACTCCATGGCTTTTAATTACCAGTAGTGATTGTGACATTAGAATTTTCAGAACACCTGACACCTTAAAGGGTTTCAACCGTACAGTTTCTTCAGGAAAGTAAGTGAGAATACATTTTGGTGCACATGTGTAAACAACCTCTGTAGTCTTACCATTTTTAAATGGGAAATGGTTTATGTGAACAAGCTGAGCACTGCAGTTGACCTTAATTTATGTGCAGCACAGCATTTTCCCCCTGCAAAAAGTAAAACAGGCACATTTCTCTTTCAGTTCCTCCTGGTTTGTAATGGTAGACTTTCTCTGAGTGCAACCAACAAATTGCTAAGAGGTGATGAGGGCACAGACGGTCATATAAATGTCGGAAAATAATCGCCAGCGTCAAGAAGCTTGCCTCAACACCAACAACATAAAGAAAAAGAAGGGTTCTTCTTCTCCTTCTTCTTCTTCATTATAATAATAATAATAATAACAATAATAATCATAAATAAAAACATTGCGGGTCGATTGCAGCATGCTGCAGTTTATACTTGATGTTTAAATCTAAGCACACACTAATTGATCCTGAGGCTTCCTTGACAAGGCAGTGCTTGATGGACAATCATGCAGGAAGACATACAAGCTAGTAGAAATAATAAATAAAGAAGGCATGTTCTACAACTTTTTAAGAATTTCAAAATATTACATGCCGCAATTATGTCACAATAAAATTAGTTGTTTTCTTTATTTGTTTTGTACCACTGATTGAACTGGAACCAGTGGTGTGTGAGACTGCGAGAAAGGAATTTTGGAATTTACTAAGGACATATAGGTATATTGACATATAAACTTCAGTAAGCTGATAACATTTGTAAAAGAAAACAGCAGCTATTTTGACTGGAGACAGAAATGTGTGGTATTAGCTCACAAAGTCCCATAAATATTGATAAACGGGTGTTGCATAACTTTGCCCGCTCAAGTGGAAAACCTTCACTGTTCCCTGAGCTGTGAAATCACTCCCCCACCCCTCTCTCTCTCTCTCTCTCTCTCTCCCCCCTCTCTTCCTCTCCCCTCCCCCCCTCTCCCTCCCTCTTTCTGTAAAAACAAGTGATATTTGCTGAAAAAAGGCTACTATAAATAAAAAAATGTAATATCCTGGAAGATGGCCATGTAAGAAAATCACAGAATAATGAAACTTATATTCCTGCTTACTGCAATGCACGGTTATATTACATTAAGTTCAGACTGAGAATAACATCAGCTGCCTGCCAAATGCACTTTGATGCAGTATTTGTCTTAGCTGCTGGGCTGGCATCTCATATAAATTCCTTTTAGGTTGGTTATAACTGCAGTACATAATATCACTACACTAGAATTGTTGATCAATAAATACTGCACAATTTTGCAGATCATTTTCTGCTGCATTCATGAGTCCTGTCACAGCCCCAAATAGACTCAATTTTTTAATATCCCTGATAAGTATGATCCTTGAAGGTCAAACTGACGCGTGAAGCTGGCCTTCACAGCTTCTGAGCTTACCCCAGCCATCCTTCAAATTGCAGGCGAACTTTCCATTCATGTTTGTGTTTTGCGTCTAAATGAAAGATTCTATCCCAAAATTTCCCCAAAGTTCAGCTTGACTACCTTACAAGGGTACAGCTCAGACATTAGTTGTCCTGTTACCACACATTGGCTCCAACTGATTTATCTCGATTGTTGATTTCCTCAGGAAAATGTCATTTTAAATTGTGCTGACCGTTTGCCTAGAACAGAGGACCACAATGGAAACCATGATTTATTGTGTCCAGTTTCCTCATGTTTTCTGTGCATATGCTTGTTGCCATCAAACCTATGTATATTTTAAAATATGTCAGATTAAATTTATCAATCTATCTATAAAGCAATGTGTGATAGCATGCTTAATTTTTATGTCCACACTATCATAATTCATGCTGAGTGACATTCTCAGGGATGTCGACAAATCCTTGCTTTTTCACCATGAATCAGAGGTGGATTAGACATATGACACAATTTATGATGAACAATTTCTCTGAAAAAGCTCATATTCCTTCAGGTTGTATCTGGCTAAAATACAAATAGTAGAGTAGGCCAAGGCGAATGAAATATAAAAGGCAATAACTTATGAAGAGTATGTTCTCAGAAACAAGGCCAGGTTGAAACCTAGTATATGGCTGGACCTAACACACGTGATCCGGCCGACCAATGGTGTAACTTCATCACTCAGCCACAGACATTCGCGTTTGTAGGACTGGCCCCGCTGTTGCGGTCCAGCCAAAAAATCTATGATAATAATCGGACACAGTTTTTTTTTTTGACTGGAGCAGTTGCTGTAGAAAGGAACGCATTGTGGCAGGAGGGACACCTTTAACTCAGCCAGGATGTGAACCATCGCTCCGCGTGTCACCGTCGAAGCGGAAAACGGGAGCTGAGGGGAGCGGAAAATGCGGACGGTCTCTCATTTCACGCGCCTGACCTCGCCGCCGCCGTGGCATCGCTGTCGGATAGAGGCCGTTTAACGAGGGGAGGATCCGAAGCGGAATGCCGCCGCCCGCGAGAGATCGCCGCCCGCGACGCTCGCGGCAGACCCGCCGTCTGAGGGGTTCTGCACTTTAAACGGTTTCGCCGTTTCCCCTGTGGTGAGCCACGCCGTTACCCACAACACCTCCAGGGAAAAAAACCCCGAAACGACATGGAAATTTATTCATTAATCAAACGCCGTCTGCCCAAGCCTCGGCATTCCGGCATCCACCTGTCCGTTTAATGGCAAACAGCTAATACCTGCTAATCCGTGTGTTCGTTTGCATACGGCACGTGGTGCTTTCATCACCGCTAAGGAGGAAAAATAAGCCCTAGCTTTGCCCAGACTGGGGCTCAGACACAGAATGTCAAGTACGGGAAGGGGGGGGGGGGGGGGGGGGGTCTCACAACACTGTAAATATTTTTCACAGGTGGATGAATGACCTTCACAGTGAGTCAATGTTCTCATTTTTTCCCCCTTCTCACTGAAAGGATAACCAAAGTACCAACGCAATGAAAGAGGTGGCAGGAGAGCAGTCCAGGACTTTCACTCTGATAGACTTTGATGGGTCTATTGATATGGGTGGGCAGCATCAAGGACCAGGGTCAGGCATGCAATGACAGGGGTGTGTCAACAGTTAAACGATTTACACGTGACAAAACTCTGCTCCCTGTCGCCCCCTTCTGGGCCGGTGCAAGATGGCAGTTTAAAAGGGCTGAGAACTGCTCCACAACATCACGCTCCACAACCATCCATTCATCCATTATCTACACCCGTCCATTCCTGGCCAGGGTCGCGGAAGGTGCTGGAGCCTATTCCACCATGCATTGGTGGAAGAGGCAAGAATACACCCAGGACAGTTTGTTCCACAACCAATCCTGAATAAATAGATCCCTATTCACTGACTTTTCTGCTAGCATTGTGAGTGAATGGTGTGTGCCCTACGATAGACTGGCAACTTGTCCAGGGTGTATTCAGGTCAGGTCAGCAGGTCAGAAACTTCTGTCAATATCTAAA
The DNA here is from genome assembly GCF_013347855.1 of Anguilla anguilla. Lineage (NCBI taxonomy): Eukaryota > Metazoa > Chordata > Actinopteri > Anguilliformes > Anguillidae > Anguilla > Anguilla anguilla. Next base: position 35,004,469 of record NC_049212.1, read on the forward strand.
ATATCCTTCAATGCACACAAAAACTGTCTGGATCAATTAAAACTATAGTAAAGCTTAGTTAATTTTTAATCTCAGAAAGTGAACTATCCCTTTAATGACATTCAAATTTTTAAACAACTTTTTTACTTGTGAAAATATATTGCTATAAGATTTCTGTGCTCACACAATAATTAACTGCTACAACCCGAACTTGCAATGGTCATTAGCTTTAAACCTCTGTCACCATCCTGCAGGTTTTCATTTTAATCCTAATTTGGCACACCTGATTCTACTAATTAGCAGCTCAACGAGATCTCTAGCTGTTGAATGAGGTGTGCTTCGTTAGGGTTGGAGTGAAAACCTACAGGACGACAAATCTCCAGGAACAGGGTTGGGCAGCCTTGTAATAAATAAATGATATTATGAGTAGCATATGATGCTTGACCCTGAAAAGCCTTAAATGCATTTTGAGCTTACTGTAAACCCAATGTAAACTGAAACAATAATGGGTTTTAAACGGAAGGGCTTCACTGCAGCTCATTTGATTAACAAATACTGTATATGACTAAAATGTTCTTAACAGAAAGTTGGATCCTCTCCTCTCTCTCGTCTTGAATTTACACAGTCAGTCCTAACATGGGTTCTACGCACCATTTGCCATCCCATTCCTTTCACTATCTCCTTTAGCAAAATGTTGAGGACGTGCATCACAAAATACAGTGTCCTCGAAAACCATTCAAAAGTATCAGCCACAAAATATTCTTGACTCACATCACAGTGTATAAATCTCCATGTGTTTTTATCCTTCTGAGACACCGTAGCCAATGGCAAGGGATTACAGGAGTAAATGTTAGTCTGATTTGCCTTCAGTAGACCAACAGCCAGTTCCCTTAAGATTCATCACAGTGCGTACTAATTAGAGCGATAGCACAACGAGGGAATTAAGAATTCTCTCCATGCAAAGATTTTCAGCAAAACAAAAGGTCGGACACGAATGGCTTGCTTATCCTCCACACTTATAACTGACAGAAGGAAATGCAGAGTGATGTAACACCACAGTTCACAGCAGGCCAGGGGGGCAGCTCCACACCGCTGTCAGCATACAGTCACCAGACCTGCAGCAAACCAGAAAGGTTAATGTCAAATGCAGCTGCCCTCCACGCCAAAGTACTCTCTCTCTCTCTCTTTGTCTCCCCCCTTTTCTCTCCCCCCCCCCCCCCCGAGTGAGTATTAGTTACCCTCACTCCTGCCAGAGGACTTCACAGATCAGCGATGACACAGACTGCTGATGTAACTGCCAATGTCGGGAGAAGTTATTTTGGGGCAAGAGAATAAAATTAACGAAAACAACACCAACGACAACAACAAACTAAAATGCCCCCCCCTCCCCTTCCCTCCTCTTCAGGGTGAGTCGAGCATCTGCCTTCTGGTCCCACTCTTGTCTCTTGGAATGAATCGGATTCAGAAACACGTTCTGATCTGGGCTCCAGGAACACGCTTCCTAGGGGAGGGAGGACAGGGATGTACCAGGGAGGTCTGGAAGAAAGGAAAGACAGGAACGCTCCACCCAAACACTTGCTAAAAATACTGACTGTGAACTTCACAGCACCGTCCCCGTGTTTGGGGATTTTCATCTCCCTATTATTCCGTGTGATAGCTCATGCCGTAGAGTAATCTAACACACAATCTGACTGAAGCCATGTGTATAGTAGCCTATAAACAGAATATTTATATATATATATTTAGATTTTTTAAAAAAAGAAGAAATATAAGGGTACCCTTGGCAGAAATTCCGTTGTTATGGGGGTGTCTCCAGACAGTTGAATCTCCCAGCTGTATACATCCTGTTAGACACGTTCACTCAGAAACGGTGTTATCTTTACAGCCGCTGGCATGCCCAACACGCCAGGGAAGCACAGATGTTGCATCACCACGGACCTGGAAATAAAAACCAGCCTGCTGTGTAAACACGGTTCATTCCAGTGCCATCCAGAACAACAATAACAGGAAGAAGCGCCAAATATGAAAAATATGTAAATCAGATGCTGTCGTCCAGAGCACAGCAACGGCATTCTCAAAATCTGATTCCACAATGTTTAGTCCAATGTATAAATATATCGGAGAGAACATTACCATACGGAAGGCAAGACCTCTCAGAGGTGTCTTGACCCCGAACTGACCCTTCGGAAAAGAAGTGAATGACCTTCAATTTGAACTTCTTAAAGTACAATGTAGCCTGAGTAGCCTGTCTAAAAAGCATTGTTCCCTCCAGAATATCAGACTGGACTGGTTCTCACAAGATAACGTATGACAACAGGAGCACCAGATGAACGTACAAAACCGACTGCATTTTCATATTGCTCATAACAATGCGGAGAGGTACATTTAGATTTTCCATGGCAGGTGACATCAACATTGCCATTCTGCATATCTCCAAAAAGGTTTAACTAAAAAAAATAAAAAAAAGATGCAGCACATATTCCAGGATTGATCCTCCTCCTTCATACCTGAAAGGGGAAAACGCAGTATTCTGTAACCACCTGCCGCTGGAGAAAAATGTCAGCAGTGCTGTCTGTAGTCACGGAGATAAGCATGGCAGAGAACCCTTGCATTGTGTGGGCTCCAATAAATGAACTGCAGATTTGCAAGTGAATGGAAAGGGAAGATTGTCTGAATAATACGATCAGGGAAAGGGCAGGGAAATTGAAGACATCTCACTTAGATTCGCTTCTTGCATTATGCTGTAATTATTTGCTTTATTACTCGTCTACCTTATAAAGTAAGACAAGGGGAATCTTTGCTTTATAAAGTGAAAACAGCCTTTGATTGTGGTCCCCAGCACCGCACAGGCAGAACAGAAGAAAGGGCTGCTCATATGACTTTTGCAGACAGAAATAGACGACCACAGAGGTCATCTTGTTTGGTGGCAGCTTTTATGCTTATGCTTCTTTATGGCCAGTTCTGTTTCCTTTATGGTTGTTATAGCTACGGTTGTTACAGACTGCCACATTTAGAAGCCTTCTTCATTTTGTTCTGAGCTTGATACTGCTATCTTCCAGCTATACAACAATTGATTGATGTTTTTAAGAAGGGTAGACATCAAAGTTGTTGTTTTTTTTTGGGGGGGGGTATCTATGAATATTTCACTGTGTAGATTGCAGCTGATCTGCTAAATCCTGATCAAACCATTTAAAATACAGCACGCAAATCATCAATGTGATGGAAAATGTGAATTTTTAGTGGTGCAAAGGATAGATTGCGTTTGGATGCTTTGAGTATGAATAAAGGTGTGTGCAACTATTCAGATATGCATATACGTTTTTATAAAGCCCATGTTCGAGATGCATGAATACATGCTATTGAAAAAACAGCATTAATCTGGCATCACTAGATTAATGGGTAACAAGAAAAATGGGCCTGATTTCCCCTGCCTAATTCTTCTGCACAGTGTAAAGGATGTACCTTCTGGGGTAGCCTAGCCTGAAACAGAATTAAGAATGAATTAGCCTGGAATTTGTCATCGATAAAAGCTTTCTCTTGGCAATCAGTTCAATATTTATGTCTCTCAGTTCACAAGTGGAATGTTATTCATTGGTTATTGGTATCTTAATGGGGTCAGACAAATCTTTAAACAAGTAATAATTGTGAACACTAATGCAAGTGAAATATGCAGCAACTTCAGTTGTTGTGAAAAGGGGTGTCTTTCTGTCATTATATATGGGTCCTGAATCAATCCAGAATAAACACTGAGAAGCAGAATGTGCATGACAGTGGTGCACTGACAATATCCAGACGGCCAGTTAACACAAAACATTTACAGACTTACCGAACATGCGCGCGGTTTTATTTCCAATTTTGGGGATCATACAGGTTGTCTTCAAAGAGGAGGAAAAAGTATGTGTTAGCTGCCGAGGGCCAAAATTAAAAATAGACATGTCGTGAGAACAGATCCAGACTGGCTGAGCGATTAAGTGATAATTTCTTTATATTTTGCTAGGGGGAAAAAAAACATTACTGAGAACAGTTAAACATGAAACAAGTTATGGTTTTGTTGAGAGTGCTAAAATTAAATAAAGAAATCTGTCAGTTGTTTATGTCAGTGAATTAGTTTGACCTGCAGAGCCTTCAGGTTTCTTGCTCAATTTCTTGCTCATGGCATTTTCAAATTCGGTCTCCGTGACAACGCTGAATAATTAAATTTAAATTTGAATCAAGACACCAAACGATGTAAAAATTTGGTCCCCTTTAGTGGATGTGTTTTTAGCATTTCCAACAGATGTAGGTCAAAGTGTTTGATATTCTCCCATCAAGCCTAATTGAATTGGATTGAAAGAGTGTCAAATCACTTTACAATGTGCCCCTATGTGTGTGTGATTGTACATACACAGTTTAAACTAAAAAAATCTGATGTGTTGGAATTTCCTTGACTAACACTTTAATAATAATAATACTACTAATAATAATAATAGCAACAACAACAACAATAATAATAACTTTATTTACAAAGCTCATTTAAGAAAATGGTGCTTTAAAAAAAAATAAAACTAGGATGCAATGCACACCCCCGTCTGAAAGCCCCCACTGTCCACCTGAATCGGTTAACACCTTACCCTGATCAGAATCATTTTGCTCCGTCAGCCTACAGGTATCGCTCATTGCCAGATTTGAATGTAAATACCTCAAGGTGATTGGTCAGAGTTAATTAGTTTGTTGATGACTGGCTACCTGGAAGCAATCACCTTGACATGAATGGGCAGAGAAAGAAGCCACCATCAAAGGTAAATGCAATCATCTCTGTGGATCCACAAGCTGTTATACCTGTGTGCAACAAATGAACATTCCTTTTACGCCTGTGTCAGTAGCAGTCCTTCCAATGAATCAGACTTTAAAGAAATCTAACTCTGCACTCTACAGTGAGAGGAAATCTTCACTTGGAAATTAAAATACTGCATTAAAGCCGCAGTGCCTCAGAGCAACGATTAAGCCGTTACGTAGTTTTCCTCTTGGTGAAGAATTAAGCTCCATAAAGTAATTTCCCCACAATCTCCTCTCAGTAAGTGTACTTAAAAGTCTCCATTCCAAATTGATTACACTGTATGCATATTAATGTCTAAAAAAATGACTTTCCCTGTTTAGTCTCAACTTCTGAATAATGCAGCTTCTGCCTGAGAAAAATAAATACATTTTTTTAAGATTACATCAAACTTGTTAAAATGTAAATTACATCAATCAACCCAAATATAGCGAAATTCCTACAATCCGGTTTACCATCTTAATCAACGATTTGCGCATCATTTATGGAAGTCAGTCATCCTGAACACTGAACGATGCGTTTAATGGCATGGTTCTGTTTCTGATAAACAACATTAGGAGCACGGCAACAATATTCGGTGTATTAAAACATTTTACAGCAACTGTTCAAAATCAGCTATTAACTGATTATAGGTCATCATCCAAGTGAGTTACAACAATAATCTGTCATATTTTGTAGCTACAGGGCTGTTTTTTTTTGTTGGTATTTTGTTTATATTGTTCTTCTAATGAATGTGTCGACCTTCATTTTTCGATTAGTTATTTCGTTTTAGATGCCTAACGTTAGAAACAAGGACCTATTATTTATTTATTTATTTTTTTATTTTTTTATTTTAGCGCAAGTCCACATAGTAGTACGGTTTCCGGTTTTTTCTTCTTCTTCGAAGAAAAGCATAGCGTTGAAGTCTCGCAATGCTGCCTAGGTCTACTTCCTGGATTTGTAAAGGTAAGCAACAAAACATCGTAAAATATTAACAAAACGAAATAACTAATTGAAAAATGAAGTTCGACACATTCATTAGAAGAAAATTAGAAATAAAATAAGCCCATATGTGTTTTAAAGTGTAGCCTAATTCCCCTTTAACTGCACAGACTTCATCCCCTACACTCTCTGCATCTTTCTGGTTCCAGTCGACCCATTACTGGACAGAAAGCTATGCTCGCGCAACTATGTGCTTATTCACACAGGACATTCTTACCGGTAATTAGCGTGGGGCTAAAGCTCTGCAAGCTAAGTAGTTAGCAAAGGAAAGTGAACTGTACAAAGGCCTGTGTGGTCGGCCTAGTGCAAACACGAAGCTGGCAGTACAGCAGTGCAAAGGACTGGGGTTATAACTAGCATTACTGATCAGAAACAGCAGTTAGTGTGACAACAGACAACGGGGGGGGGGGGGGGGGGGGGGGGGGGGGGGGGATTTGATTTAGAGTGTATTGTACACATGTAAGAAATTGCCCATTATAAAATGCAGCTGAAAATTGTCGTCCGAGAGAAGTGTTCTTAATTAATTCCGAAACAAAATGATCGAGGTCAGCAGTAAGAAAAACCAGTTTAACAGTATGGCAATTGTATAAACGTTCTCAGATCATCCTTTCTGTAGATTAGTTATGGTCGTATGTGAACCTACATAAGCAATGTTTAAAAACGTTAATTTACCACCGAGATGGCAGTTTCAAGATTGATAAATATTGGCGAGGTACCAAGAGATTGTTATTGTGTGTCTGTTTCACCATTGCTGGAGCAGCAGGTCACCAGAACAGGTGGAACGGAGGAGCCAGAGAGGGAGGGATAGAACTTGAATACCACATTCAGCAAGTGAGATGACTTGAATGAATTTTTATGAATGAAAGTTTTGATGTACTGACTCGATTGTACTGATTCATTTAAATGAATTTAACTACATGTATGCACAATAAAGATGGGCACATGCTGCAGGTGAATGCTAAAACTTTTAATATGATTAATCCATTTTCAATATAAAAATAATATTTTTTTGGGGGGGAAACAGATTTTTTTTTAACTTCAGAAAGTAATATGATATGCACAGTAATATAATATCTCACATTCTATATCAAGTGAAACTAAGTGAATGTGTTTTTGTCAAATTTTATCCTGCAACATTTACTGTAACTTCACAGAACAAGTCAAGCCACCCTTTATTTAAAGTGCATTTCACAGATGTCTCAACACACCGTATGTTTAAAAACATAAAAGATTGTAAAAGATGATACATAGTGATTGGGCAACAGCATAACAACAAAACCTCAAATCAAGGGGTTCATAAGAGAGTTAGAAAAAATGTGTTTTAAGTTTACTTTAAAAAAAATAATAAAAAAATAATAATTATATAAAAATAATATAAAAATATTAACACAACTTGCATGGTGAATTGATGGGGGAAGGGCATTCCGATTGCCGATTTATTTTGTATGCACGGTGTTGACCTGCTTAATGGAGAAGCCCAGGTTCCTTAATGTTTCAATGAAACTCTGACTAAGAACCAAACGAGAATTTCTCAACTAAATAAACTCCCAATTGTTGTAAATGTATTATATTATTAAACATTTTCAAAGGCTGATTATCAAAAATAATCCCAATTTAAATTAAAATTTGCTGATCGTTCGGTTTTTTTGATAGCTACTGCTTACCATCCAATAAATCCTCCAGAAAGTGGAACATACCTCCCCAACCTTAGGCTGCTCTCTTCATAACCTGTAATGCCGACGAGTTTTGCTGTATTCCGCGAGCGCCATCTGCTGGCTGTTATTGTGTAATGAACCCACTCTCTTCGGAGCGCAGGCAGTCTCCTAAAGATTGACTACGGCAACTGGCAATCAACCTTTCGCCGCTTGTTTGCTGAGGTTTATCACGAGCATTCATGCATTCAGCAACCTAATTAGGAGCCTAATAACTAACCTCAGTTTTTAATTTGATCAGTTAAAAAAAAATATTACCTAAATGAAATTGTTTTCAATATAACACATTAAGTGCAATGGCAATTTGATTCTTCATGGCATGCATGGTAATTTCTGACAATGTGGCTTAAGAGATTTCACTAATTCCTATAAACAAAAAAAGCACTGAATTAAGAAAAATTAACAGCTTGTTAAAATTCTGGGATTGCAATTGTGGTTGGAACGATAACCAGTGTACACAGAGGGCCCCCAGAGCCAAGGTTGAGAACCACTTGTATAGACAACTTCTTTTTTCCCCTATAAAGAATTCAGTCAGAGATTACGTGCAATTACAGAGATCATTTTTCATTAATAGATAACTACAAATTTGCCAGATACTCAGGAGATTCAGGCAACAGGCCTACATCCTTTCACTGCTGGCACAGTCAAACTGCATGGCACACATAGCAACGATGAGATGGTCAAAACAATACTTAGAACAGGAAGTGCAACATGCACGAGGCGGGTCCTCATCTGGATTTTTTTTTTTTTTTTTTTTTTTTTTTTTTTTTACTTCAGAGAGTAATAGCACATGCACAACAGGCTACATACAAGCTCTTTTGCAAATGATTTAATAGTATCTCACATTCTGGAGCAAGTGAAATTCAGTGAATGTGTTTTTGTCTAATTGTATCCTCTAACATTTACCGTAAGTTCACAGATGCCTTAGCATAGGAAAACAAAATCCTTAAGGCAACTCAAACCTATTTCGTTTTCTGAGCAACAAGATAAAAAAAGGCCTCAGCATCGTAATATTCTTTGTCGGTTTCTTTTGGATGCAGGGTGTTGACCTGCTTAATGGAAAAGCCCAGGTTCCTTAAAGTTTCTTCAATGCAGCTCTGACTAAGAACCAAACAAGAGAATTTCTCCTGCCCCACAAAGTAGAATGATTCATTGAGAACACCAATGAGCACCAGCACACCTCCAGGTTTAAGGAGTGCCGCTATACTTCCGAGAGCACGCCGGTATGTCTCCAGGTCCTTGCAGGCTGCCTCCAGACAAAGACTAGACAGTATGCAGTCTGCTGGTTCCATCGTCAGAGGGTGGAAAGGGTTCTCCTGCCGAACGTCACATCTCTGCACCTGCTTCACTATCTGCCTAAGCCTCTGTTCAACCTCTTCTGGTGACCTGCTGCTCCAGTAAAGACGAAACAGACACAATAATATTCTATTAACACCTAGCCAATATTTACTCATCGTCAAATTGTCATCTCAACAGGGGATGGCGAGCAATACACACATCTTTAAACATTGCTTATGTGGGTTCACATACATGCATAGCCAATCTACTGAAAGGATGATTTAAGAAAGTTTATGCAATTAACTTTCTTAAATCTACTATTAAGCTGGTTTTTCTTTTTTGTGTTTCGCAATTAGTCAAGAACACATTTCTCAGAGGACAATTTCCAGTTTCATTTTATAATGGGCAATTTCTAATGCAATCCTAATTGCATACACAGGAAAGTCTGGATTTTGTTTCATATAGCCTACATTATATTACTAATACAATTTCAAGCTACACAGTACCTTCCGCCTTCTAGCTCACAGACAAACTCGATGGTGGGACGCCAGTCAAAACAGCCTTCCTCGTTCCTCAGCCACTTCTCAATCTCCCTGCGATTGCTGTCGGTGAAGTCTGACACCACTATTTCTTCAAAGTATTTGCTTGCACTTATGATACCATGGATTGTAGGTCCACATCCTATGTCAATTAACTTCTTGCCTTTGATGTTTCCTGAAATGAAAAACAGCAGGCTAACTTGCAAAATAATGTAAGAATGTTCGTTGAGGAAAACATGCCAATCAGCGTTTCTATGCCTGTCATGTGTCGATCCGAGATAAGAACAGAATTATGCCTGTCATGAACGCCAGCGGCAGAGTAGCATAATCGGTAAGGAACTTGTACAGGTCACAGGTTTGATTCCCGGGTAGGACACTGCCCTTCTACCCTTGAGCAAAATACTTAACCTGTATTGCTTGAGTATTTGTCCAGCTGTTTAGACTGATGCAATGTAAATGCTATATAAAAGTTGTACAGTTCGCTGTGGATAAGAGCGTCTGCTAAATGCCTGTAATGTGATGTAATATGACGATCCGAGATAGGAACATTAAACAATCCCAAATCACAACTTTCACCACATACCAACGACAAGCGTTTGGTTCGCGAAGACTTCAGTGGCCTACTTACCCGATGAAAATGTCTCGTGCAGTTTCTGTAGCACAAAAGGCAAAAAATCGTCGCCACTACTGGGACTACTGTAGTAGGCACTGAAATATTCCCTGCTGTCAAAATGTCCCTGGTAAAACTCGCCTTCTGTAAATATTACGCGGTCTGAATCATCCATAGTTGTTGGCCTACAATGCTTTTCTAAGTGCCTGTGTTTTAAAAAAAAATTTAACTAACGTCTGATGGTGCTGGATCGTTCAAAAACGACGTTTCTCTGATAACACTAAGGTAGCCTACGTTTGTTTTGAATGCTTTCAGCACTTCCTGGTAGGAGTTCCGTGAACTTTGAGCGCGGATATTTCAAGTGGGAAACTTTCCAACTTCAGGGCTCCGTCCGAATAGTCTTTGGCTGCGTCCGAATAGTCTTTTTTGCTTAGAAAGATTCCTAAGTTAGTGAAATGACCCAGAAGTATCTAAATGGCAGCCATGATAAGAGCTGTTCGAAATCTCTACGTCTTTTCACCACTGGCACATGCAGTCTAACTGCATGGCACACATAGCAACAATGAGATGGTCAAAACAATACTTAGAACAGGAAGTGCAACATGCACGAGGCGGGTCCTCATCTGGGTGAAAGTACACTACAGATAAAGTACAGAAAAAGAGATTAAATGACATTACTGTAGATTTATCCACTCAACCCTCTGTGTGTCTGGATGATGTCATCACTTCTCAGGAGGTCATCTGAGCAAATGCATGCACAATAAAGATGGACACAAACTGCTGGTGAATGCTGAAACTTTTAATATGATGAATCCATTTTCAATATAAAACTAATATTTTAGGGGATATATATATATATATGTATTTTTACTTCAGAAAGTAATATGACATGCACAGTTATTACAGGCTCTTTTTCCAAATGATTTAGTAATATATCTCACATTCTGGAGCAAGTGAAATTTAGTGAGTGTGTGTTTTGTCTAATTTTATCCTCTAACATTTACCGTAAGTTCACAGATGCCTTAGCATAGGAAAACAAAATCCTTAAGGCAACTCAAACCTATTTCGTTTTCTGAGCAACAAGATAAAAAACTGCCTCGGCATCGTAAAACCCTTTGTTGGTTTCTTTTGTATGCACGCTGTTGGCCTGCTTGACGGAGAAGCCCAGGTTCCTTAAAGTTTCTTTAATGAAGCTCTCACTAAGAAACAAACAAGAGAATTTCTCCTGCCCCACAAAGTAGAAAGATGCATTGAGAGCACTGATGAGCACCAGCACACCTCCAGGTTTAAGGAGTGCCACTGTACTTCCGAGAGCACGCCGGTATGTCTCCAAGTCCTTGCAGGCTGCCTCCAGACAAAAACTAGACAGTATGCAGTCTGCTGGTTCCATCGTCAGAGGGTGGAAAGGGTTCTCCTGCCGAACGTCACATCTCCGCACCTGCTTCACTATCTGCCTAAGCCTCTGTTCAACCTCTTCTGGTGACCTGCTGCTCCAGTAAAGACGAAACAGACACACAATAATATTCTTTTGGCACCTAGCCAATATTTATCAATCTTGAAACTGCCATCTGGATGGTAAATTAGCATTTTTAAACATTGCTTTTGTAGGTTCACATACAAGCAAAGACAATCTACTAAAATGATGATTTGAGTAAGTTTCTACAATTACGAGCATACTGTTAAACTGGTTTTTCTTTTTTGTGTTTCGCAATTAGTTAAGAACACATTTCTCAGAGGACAATTTCCAGTTGCATTTTATAATGGGCAATTTCTAATGCAATCTAAATCGCATACACAGAAAAGTCTGGACTTTGTTTCATACACAGATGCATTATATTACTAATATAACTTCAAGCTACACGGTACCTTCCGCCTTCTAGCTCACAGACAAACTCGATGGTGGGACGCCAGTCAAAACAGCCTTCCTCGTTTCTCAGCCACTTCTCAATCTCCCTGCGATTGCTGTCAGTGAAGTCTGATACCACTATTTCTTCAAAGCATTTGCTTGCACTTATGAGGCCATGGATTGTAGGTCCACATCCTATGTCAATTAGCTTCTTGCCCTTGATGTTTCCTGAAATGAAAAACAGCAGGCTAACTTGCAAAATAATGTAAGAATGTTCGTTGAGGAGAACATGCCAATCAATGTTTCTATGCCTGTCATGTGACGATCCGAGATAAGAACAGAATTAACCAATCAGAAATCACGACTTTCACCCCACACCCATGACAAGCGTTTGGCTGGCAAAGACTTCAGTGGCCTACTTACCTGATGAAAATGTCTCGTTCAGTTGCTGTAGCAGAAAAGGAAAAAATTCTTCACCGCTATTGGGACCCCTGTAGTAGGCCTTGAAGTATTCCCTGCTGTCAAAATGTCTCTGGTAAAACTCGCTTTCTGTAAATGTTACATGGTCTGAATCATCCATAGTTGTAGGCCTGCTGAATGTTAGTTGAAAGTGAAGTTGAAACAAGTGTGTGAAAGAGATGAGTTGTTCACAAGCAATGTTTCTGTACTAAAGTCTAAAAAACACTAAAGACATGTATTATGTATTTATACGCTCTATAGAATCCACCCACCCAAGAGAAGGCTCTCGGGATGGGCCGGGGTTGTTTTTGGGGAGGCGTCAGATGTTAGGTCCTTGTCATATAACGAGGCGAGACCAGTTTCTGAGCCAAGTCACTCCTGAGGTGCGCACGTACGTAATGCTGGGGGCTATTTAGAAAATGTACAACCCCCCATTGATATGGTGTCACATAGCAGATAGAAAATGCTGCTGGGATCCATATGTGGATATTGCTCAGATGAATTACAGTGTTTGCCTATATGTTGCTGGTGTAGCTTACCTATTATTAGGAATGTGCAGCGAGAACCAGAAAGCCAAAAACCAGAGGAGCTGCAAAGTGCAATAGCTTTTGCTGTTTGTTCTGTCTTTAATGTTTTAGTTTTTTTGTGTGTGTGCTCAAAACCTGTGAGGGGAAAATGTTTGTTTAAATGAATGTGGCCTTGCGCTCCTTATCAGCAATAAAATGCTGGTGAAAACAGGAATTGTTGAATCTGTGCATACAGAAATTCTCCTTGCTAGGTGTGTCATCCAGCTTGTGGCAGTCTTGTTCCGCATTAGATTTGAGAGTCTGAGTTGTTTTCTCCTACTGAGAGGCTGAGTAAAAACTACTACAACAACTTTGGTCACTTTCACTTTCACCTTTACAGTGTTCCTTAATCAGTTTCCCTCGCTGTATTATGAGTCCCCGCCCCCCCCCCCCCCCCCTTAAACACACTAGGAACAAGGTAATGGAAACAACTGACAGGTGGTGAGCAAGTCCTTGTCAGTTTTCACTTCAAAATCTACCTCACATACACCACCATTGTCTTCCTGTGTTTGTATATGTATAAGTATATGTACATATATGTTCCATATGTACATACAGAGAGGGTGCGAAACAGATATGGAATTATTTTGGAATAGCGTTTCTCTCTGACAAAATTAGAGTCTGTTGTTTTCTCCTATTAACAGGCTGAAAGAATCGGTTCTTCCAGGAAGCGTCTCAGTTCCACGGTTGAGGGGCGCAGCGGACTGATTCGAAGACCCTGAGGTTGATCCCAAACAAGGAGTTGAGGTGTGGTCCTCAAACGCAAAATGGTAGAGTCTGGTCTCCTCCTCCCCCAGGTAATTTTCTCCATGTCTCCAGTGCAGGGTGTTAATTAGCTGGGAGCCGTGGGGTGGGCATTCAGGTCAAGTGCTTCAGGTTTAAAACTCATCAGAGCAGGCATGTCCCACGGGGCTTCGCTGTGGATCTGGCAGCGGCAGGATTAAGTTTCGTGGCCTCCCGGCCCCCGAAGTGGCAACTCAACAGCTTGACTCCCTAACACCTTTCTAATAACTCACATAAAAGCTGACCCCCTGCTGCCCCCTGCTGGGGTTGAGGCAGACAGTTTCCTGTTCGGATTAACGCGGAAAGCTACGGTGCAATTTTTTTTATTGAAGCGATCAATCTTTTTATTGCGCTGGACTTTCACAACCGGGTTATTAATTAATTAAACAATTTTTCCTCTCTGGCTACAGCGTTATATATCTGGAATTTGTGCTTTTGTTACATATAGCTAACATTTAGCCGTCTGTTTATTTATTAATTTATTTATTTATATATTTACGGCCTCTTGAGGTTATCTTGTAAAGATCAGGCTGAAAAATCCAATGACAGACACTGTATCCAACAAAGGAGGGATAAATCGCCCACTTTCTCAGCAGCCAGTGTCTGCTGTCTTGCTTGCTGTTATTGAGCTGTGAGACGCTGGCATGCAGCAGCTCTCTCTCTCTCTCTCTCTCTCTCTCTCTCTCTCTCTCTCTCTCTCTCACTCTCACTCTCTCTCTCTCCCCCCCCTCTCTCTCTCTCCCCCCCCCCTCTCCCCTCTCTCTCTCTCTCCCCCTCTCTCTCTCTCTCTCTCCCCCCTCTCTCTCTCTCTCTCTCTCCCTCTCCCCCCTCTCTCTCTCTCTCTCTCTTGCCCTCTCTCTCTCTCTCTCTCTCTCTCTCCCCTCTCTCTCTCTCTCTCTCTCTCTCCCTCTCTCGCTTGTTCCCAGGCTAATTAAGCAGGGCAGGGTTTGGCTTTTCCTCCCAAAATCACAGGGCTCTACATGTTCTCTCTGCATGCGCCAGTGTGGTCTCGCACGCCACGACATTGTTCCTCTCCGCTGCATGGCTGCATCCCAGATTAAATAATGCGTAACGAAGTTGTGCATTTGAGATGCACAATGTGAAGCACGGAAGTCCCACAGGTTATTGGGCTACCCTTTGAAGCCACGTGTGCCGGTTGCAGGTGCGCCTCAGGAACATGGGGCAGAAGCAGGTATATAGGTGAGATAGACCAGCTGCTTTTGGAAAGGGAGGGGGGCGCACTTTTTAGCTCTAACCTGAAGTCGATGAGGACTGTGCAGAGGCAGGACAGTTATACTTCAGGGCCAATAACGTCCAGCTGCCTGTGGCCCCAGTAATGATTTATTTTTATACGAAATCGCAGGTATAGAGAAACCTGAGTGTGGCAAATGTAGACCCAGCAGGTTTTTTTTCCCACACATTTGAATTGGCAAACTCCGTTCTGACTGGCATGCTGTCTTTAAGCATGCAAGTGTGTGTTCTTAAGCAGCTCTACTGCAATGCTGATGTATAGTATGTTATGTGAGTGTGTGAAGTTTCATTTTCTAAAAATTTATAGATGTTTAATTAACCCATGCTAAGAAAATATCCTTGAACTGTCTATTTATATTCACTTATCATTGACCTGTATGTTATATGACTAACTTGTTAGCCTTGAATAATTGTTTGTAAGTCATGTAATTATACGATACTCAGTGGCCATTAGGAGACATTGTGGCAAATTTAGCATAAGACACTGATTAGCTTGATCGCTGAAAGTAAATCCATGAAACATGAATTTTTTCAGTCTCTGTTTATATGTGCTCACAGCATATGTAGGGATTTTTCTAAAGCAATCACCAGCTGAATTTACAGCCTGGTGATGTGATGCCTTGTGTCATTTGCAGTTTGGAGGTTCAACATTCCCAACAGCTGAGAGGGTAGGGATGGGGGGCGGGGGTAGGGGCTGGGAGGGGGGGTGGTTGTGTTCTGGCAATACTCCATTCTGGTCGCTGGAGAGTTATAGGAGCAAGTTGACAGGACAACAGAGGAGTTGCGTTTGCTACTCTGTCCTTGTGGACCACTTCCAATCGGGACCGCTATCTGCTACATGTAACCTTCAGTCCATCTCTACTGTCACTGCAGTTGAGATGCAGTGAAGGAAAAAGATTAACCGGTTTTAGCTGGACTTTTAGTTCCTCCGATTGTCATTATGGAGAGATTGTAGCTTTGTATTGGTGTGCTCATGAGAAACCAACAGTTCCCACAAAGCACGCTGGTAGTCAGAAAATGTGAACTTCCCCCCCCTCCCCCTCAAAGGAACAGTACCGTTGACTTTGCCTTTGGGATTTTTGGGAACGGGGGACTTGGTGGGATGATGACGAGTCCGCAGCAGCTCGCTGAAAGACGGCGCACCCCCCCCACACTCTCGGGGAGGCGGAGACGCGAGGCGTTCTCACGCTGTCCGCGGGTTTTTCCCGCTAATTTCCCGGCTCACCTGGCAGGACAGCTGGCAGGACGCTGTTTCAACACCTCGAAAACCCAAAGGACTAAAAATGATGCCAGGTGGCCACCCTCACAGAACGAGCACATTAAGGAAGTACGGCATCAAATAACCTACAATCTACAAGGGGGGGGGGGGCTGTCTTAACATTTTTTAGCAACAGTTTTTCATGAATGATACTTGCTGCATTATCGTGTGTGCGCAGCAAGCATTAAGACCTTTTTTAAGGTTCCACTGACCTGAGCCATTTAATGTCGCTTGAAAAATGCGAGTAAACATTGGACCCTATAGATTCAAGACTCTTCAAGGAAAGGGTTTCGCCCCTCCTCTCTCCTACCTTGGGGACTCTTTGTCTTATAATCATCGCCCCAGGCACCTGCCCGTCACCTAAATTGTTTTCGGCGACCTTTTGAAAAGCCGGTCTCCGCCGTTCTCGCACGGGTACGTGGGATCAAAGGAGAGGTGCAGCCGGTGATGCAGATCACCCAAAATAGCCCTAATGAGTCCAGAAGGGCCCGGCGTGCATTGCCACTCAGCGCCAGGGGTGGGGGGAAAAAAAACTGAAAGTAACAGTAAAAATAGACCCGATAAGCTGGAGGAATTAGAATAGTCCAATGATAGTGGGACTGTGTCTGTGGCTTCACTGCCAGACATAGTGTAGTACTGTAAGCATCCATAGCTATGCAAACAATGGAGACGGGGTTTCAGTTCAATGTAGGGCACGTACTCTGTGTTAGTCATGCATACTTTGTGCATTGTTTTAGATACAGCTACAGTTTGTTACATATAGAATGCAAGAGTATATCTATATTATCTGTATCTGTGTGCACATAAGAGCAATTTACAATCCAGACACAACTGCAAAAGGGTAGTTACTGTATATAAGTATGTTGCATAAACTTCCTAGAACGATTTTCTCAGTTAAAAGTTAAAAAATACTTTGACTTACAGTGCTTTAAAAAATTTTCCGTATGGTTAGGGTTAAATATGAATATGCTTTTTTCAATTACCATGGAAGCATTTTATGCAGTGCAATTATTTTAGTCAATGTCCCGATATGATTCCCTTGGAAACACATCAAATGTCTTCCTTAGTTAAAAGTAGAACTTAAGTAATGCTACCTTGTATTTTGTTCAGTATTCATTATCTAGTTGCCATGCAACATCAGGTGAAGCTATTCTTAGATGCTTGTTTCCTGTATCTTGTTTCTGGAACTTGAACATTACATCCAAATTCATGTACTCCAAACTTCAAAGAATTGAATAGGCATAAGACGTCAGGGTGATGTATGAAATTTTGTCAATACCAATTCACCATTACCATTAAACAAGTTTAATGACAAAAATAAAAAAGAATAACAGCAGTTCCACGCAGAGAGCTTGCTCTTACACTGAATTTCAGGACCCCAGACTGGGCCCATCTCCTATCTATGATTCCTACCGCATTCTCTGCGGTCAATAAAATTCCTCTGGCAGACTGTTAAATACCCGATTGGAGATCCAAAACAATCTAGCCAAGTATACGTATATACGCTTAAACCCATGTATCCATGTACACAGTATGTACACATGTACACACAGAGGTATGTCTATGAGAGTCAGATACACAGATTATTCAGATTCCATCACAAGCCTTGACGCAGCACTTTTCGGAGGACCGATGACCCAACGGCATAATTTGCATGACGGTGCCGTGAGAAACCCAGGAACCCTGAGCGAACGGAAGAGACCACAGGGTCAGCGTGTCATTGCACTACATTACATTACTGCCTTTTAGCAGACGCTCTTATCCAGAGCGACTTACACAGCTTTTATGTACTGTACTGAAGCAATGCAGGTTAAGTACCTTGCTCAAGGGTACAACGGCAGTGTCCTACCCAGGAATTAAACCTATTACCTTTCGGTTATGAGCCCAGTTCCTTACCCGCTGTGCTATACTGCTGCCCGCCGTGAGAGAGCTGAGCACCCAGTACCGGCAGGGAAACTAAATCTCAACATGCCTCCTGCACCTGCACATTTTCAGTCTGTGTCCCCGCAAGGCAGGAATGGCACCATCATTGTTTCTCCAACATGACCCCCGCCACCCCCCCCCCACCCCCCACCGCCCCCACAGGGTCTATCTCCACTGCCCTGTCCTCAAAAACCCTTTCGATGGGAGGGGGCAGGTACAACCCTTCCTGACACCGTCATGACCTCTTTTAGCCCAGTGCGTCCACATAGCTGCATGTGATTTGTGTATTTATTTATTTATTTATTTATTTATTTATTTATTTATTTATTTTTAAAAGTACATTTTTGATGCGACAGGAGGTGGAACATGTGAGGTCATCCAGGTGACTGTGTTCCTTTTTGCAATGATTTGACTTTTAAATGTGTGTTTGCCCCTGTCAGTCTCTCTGCATGTCAGCACTTGTGGCACAATTCCTTTTTGTTTTGCTGAGGAAAGAAACATTTCTTCTCTCTTGCACAAATCCAAAGAAATGTACAAATTTACTAAGAGCCTTTAGCATGCGCAAAACCTTCTAGCACACAAAACAAATAACATGACCAGTGATTGGCCGTGGTATTTTTTTGCGCCAACCTTTGGTTGTGTTATTAGCTTAGCATGTGCAAAACATTTCAGCATAGGCAAAAGGTCTTAGTATATCAGGCCCTTGATGTGTGTAAATGTGAAAATCCACTCTGCCTGAAATGGCAGCTTTTCAAACGGCATTTTCTGGACTCAGTGGATGAAGCCGGAAGGATACGATTATTTAATTTTGTCAGCCTCAATGCAGGTCTGGACATTTCAGCTGGATCAGCACATTCCCATTGCCAGAAATGACTGAATGACATAGGAACAGTCGTCCTCATTAAAATGTTTTTGTAGTTTTTGTTCGGAACAGAAGTAGTTTTCCTTTTTTTTATATAATTGCAGAGCACATGAATAAATCCATCCACCACATGTTTGTAATCATAGTACTAGAGTAAAATACCTGCTGGAGATACAGTACCATGGATTACTGCATCACTTTCTCTCTCTTTCAAACACTGTTGCTTGGCAGGATTAATAACATATTTTGATTTCATGAAACTAATCAATAGCTATAAATATCAGACATATAATATTCACATAAGTGGTATGAAAACCGGTACTAAAAGGTTGTAAAAAAATATATGCATTTTTTCTTTTTACTATTATTGGCTAACTTGCAAATTGGGGGGGGGGGGGGGGGGTCACATATTGCTAACCTTTAAAATTGAGATAATATATGGTGGCTGTGACCTGGAACATTCCATTTTGGCATTTAGCAGACACTTAGTCTGAGTGATTTACACACTTCTTCTCTTACATACAATCCACTATAAGAGTATATACTTTTACTAAAGCAATTCAGGTTAAGTGCTTTGTCCTTAAAAAAAAAGCAGTATCCCATCTGGGAACTGGCCCTGCAATCTTAATTAAATGTCCAGATCCATAACCATTGCACCACATTGTTATCCCACCATTATAATACACAACATGGCTTATGTGGGCTGGCTAGGTGAACACAAAGAAACAAGCCAAACAGCTGTCAAACTGAGCACTGTAAGCAGACCGACTCACCTGAGGCACGGGTAGATCTAAGGTGAGTGGAAACTTTTGTCTCAGAGTGTTTCACACTCTAGTCTGATATGGAAACAATACTTATGCAGCAACAGTTGCTCCACTGTAGTAGGGGAAAGAAAATACTAAGAAAGACAGGGAAAGACATTCCATTTGGCCGTGGAAAATAACTGTCACTCTCAGAGTGTGCCACAGGTGAGTTAGGGCCAAGCTCTTAACGTGGTGTATTACAGCAAATATGTCATGATGACAGAGAAAGAATACAACTATGTGAAAAAAATATACAAAATACTTGTTAAAAAAAGTTATTTTTATAATTCTGGGAGGAAAAGAGCTCAGCCAGTTTAATTGCTCTTTTCCTCTCAGCATTATAAAAATAACTTTTTCATGACTGTGAGGGGAAAATGAACTGGCATCAAACAAGGAAAAGAAAATTGCCAATGTACAAATATGCTGGAATAAGCCACTGAATTCAAAAGCTAACAGATAAGTTAATGCCATTTTTGCTCAACTGCCACGTGACAACAACCTCTTGAGGGAAGCTCAGCAAAACGAAACAAAAAAAAAGACATTTTCAAAATGTGTCATGAATGTTTCCTACCAGTTGCACTTCCCTAGATCTCTGCCATGTACAAACCAAGCAGGCATTGTAAACGCCTTGCAGATTGCCATACCACTCCTTCAACAAAAGCAGTTTGACATCTCTAGGTACGGCATTCCTGACAAGCTCGCTCTTGTGCATGGAGCCTATAAATGTACCCCCTCCCCCTCGCTATTATCATTATCATTATACTTTTTTTTTTCAGTTTTAATTTGTCCGAGAGAAATGTCGGTTTCAACAGGTGTGTGATTATGCAGGAGCCCTTTCACGCGATGCGGCTTATTGCTCTCTTCACACTTGACATTTCGAGAGAACATTACCATGCTCAGGCTTCGCAGTCACACGCCCACTTCCTTCACGCTTAGGGGATTACACTCATTTACAGACATTACACTGGCAGCCACTTTAATCAAATGACTGCAATGAAGCAACTGTCTGCATTCTGCTGGCGTTAGAATGGTTTGTTTTGTTTTTTTTTGTTGCCATTTTTCTCCCATTTTCTCCCCAATTTAGTCGTTATACCAAGTCCCCTTGTGAATCACGGTCCTGGTCGATGCGGTCGATGTAGACTACCACGTGCCTCCTCCGATACATGTGGAGTCACCAGCTTCTTTTCACCTGACAGCGAGGAGTTTCACTGGGAGAGCCTAACGCACGCGGAGGTTCACGCTACCTCCCACAGATCCCCTCCCTGCTGAACAGGCGTCCCAACTAACCAGTAGGAGTCGCTAATGCAACAATCAGGACTCATACCCTCACCGGCTTCCCACCCGCGAACGCTGCCAATTGTGTTCGTAGGAACGTCTGACCAAGCCGGAAGTACCGCTGCCGGGGATTGAACCCAGGTCTCTGCGGTGGTAGGCGAGTGCTTATACCTTTACACTACCCAGACGGCCCCTACGGATTGTTTTTTTTATTAACTGGCCTTATGGCCCTCACTCAAAATTTAGGATGGATCCTGAGTTAAGTGTGCTTTTTCGGGGGACGTTGGGCCTCGGCGTTTCAGCATCTGAAGCGTTCTTATTATTTGAGCCATCTGAAGAGCAGCCATGCGAACAGAACTTTTTAAGCCCTCGAATTTTTACTCCCCGGTGAATGTTTTATGAATGATTGGTTAGCACCTCCAGGGCAACTGTGGAATAAACAAGGCGAACTCGCCCCCCCCCCCCCCCCCCCCCCTTCCAGCCCGTGGCTGAGCGGCTGAATTTGGCCGGCGTTCATCTGCTGTTGTGTTATTGCACTTCCTGCCCCCATGAGCCCCGTGCCTGGAAGCTGTCGCTGAAGAGGACTTTTCATCTTCTCTTTATTTTTATTTTTCCCGCTGAATTATGCAGACGATTCCGGGGCTTCGCCTCGCCAAATACCACCACCCACTCGGCCGGCTCATAAGCAGCTCCTGACTGACGGGCCCAAAGCGACCCCGCCCGTTTATTTTTTCTGGAATGAGCCGTTCCACAACAACTGGCAGCCTGGATACCTCGACGGGCGCAGACCCCATAGTCTCTCCGTAACCCCCCCCCCCCCACTAATCCATATCCCTCAGAGGCGTTCCAGAAATCCCCCAGCCCGCCCCCCCCCCCCCAATGGGCCAGGCAACCAGAGGAGTCAGTGGAGGCAGCAGGAGGAATTCTGGGAAGAGAGAGAGAGGTGGCGGGGAAACATTCCGCGTGTGACTTCTCCAGCTGGCGGCACGTTGCAATCGTGACCCCCCCCTCCCCCCCCCCCCTTTTGAAACGCGTTCACACTGCGGGGCTCGGAGCCCGATTTAACCCCTGTCCCCCTGCACGCCACACAGAGTCACACAGGCCCGCGCATAAATCAGAGTGGCAGGCCAAGGCTGCCCCTAATTCGATTTCCAAAAGCCGCTCGGCAGCTATTAGCTGGGCATCCTGAGCGTAAGTGATGAGCTGAACTGCAGTGTAAAAATGTTATTAAATGTAACGTATGCCTAGGGCGTCCATTTTGTGGCCTGCTCTGATTTTCAGGTAAAAATACTTGTGAGGCCTTCAGACAGACTCCAGTACTCCTATTATAGTGTTCTTCTTGTGTACTGTACTTTGTACTCTTTCTTAACTTTGCCTTGCTTATTTGTTTTACATAGCCGAAAAGCTTGTCTCCAGGTAATGACAGGAGAAAAGTAATTATTCTTCTTCTACACCTAACAGGATTAGCAATTTCTTGTGGCTAATTTTATCAACCGGCAACCGGCTGTGATGACGGCCTTGCTAATTTCTTCTGAATCCCTTCAAGAAATTACAAAGATGTTTTTGAAGTCGTAATTATCGAAACAAGAAAGGGGGCAGGTGGTAAGGGGAAGTGATTTCTCTATGTTTTTTTTTTTTTAATCAGGTTTTTAAACAGCAAAAACCTGGATTTGCTAATGACTGCAGAACGCTC
The DNA here is from genome assembly GCF_013347855.1 of Anguilla anguilla. NCBI lineage: Eukaryota > Metazoa > Chordata > Actinopteri > Anguilliformes > Anguillidae > Anguilla > Anguilla anguilla. The sequence goes on from NC_049212.1 coordinate 35,027,100, forward strand.
CATGAATTGAGAAGCAGTTTGTGTGGGGAAAAGTAACGTCAGAGAGAAAAAAGAGTGGGGGGTGGAGAGAGAGAATGACAGTGGAGGAGGGAGGCCTAGCCCTGGTGGTGTAGATGCAGGGGCAGAGGTAAGGGGCTATAACAGGTAAAGCTAACAAGTCCAGGGGACCGCAAGTAGTAGGCGAGGTCTATGCGAGGTCTTCAAAATGGGCCCCAAAATAATCAATAATAAAACTGATCGGTGGTGCAGTGGGTAGCGCTGTCGCCTCACAGCAAGAAAGTTTGAATCCCAAATCCCGTCCTGGGCCTTTCCGTGTGGAGTTCGCATCTCCTCCCCGTGTCCGTGTGGGTTTCCTCCGGGTACTCCGGTTTCCTCCCACAGTCCAAAAACACTCAGGTAGGCTAATCGGAGACTCTAAATTGCCCATAGGGTATGAGTGTGTGAGTAAATGTTGTGAATGCTCTGCGATAGACTGGCGACCTGTCCAGGGTGTATTCCTGCCTCTCGCCCAATGCATGCTGGGATAGGCTCCAGCACCCCCTGCGACCCTGACCTGGATAAGCGGGCATAGGTAATGGATGGATGGATGGATTTTTTAAAAAACTCTACACAGGGCCCCCGTAAACCAGGCAGGCCTCTAGGCGGTTGCCTGTATGGCCGAATAGATGGAACGACTAGGCGTGTTCCTTTTGCCTTCAGCGAGAGGGCAGGGCCAATGCCCGTGTAGTGCTGTGTGACTAAACCTCGCTGGTAAATAATGAGTCAAGTCAAGTCAAGTAGAACTTTATTTGTCCCCAGAGGGGCAATTAGTTGTGCAGCAGGGAAAACAGTACCAAGGCAATTAAATACAACAAATATTAAAAAAGTAAAAACATAGATGAGGGTAATGAGGGTTCTGTGACTCCACTTCAGCTGGACCTTCTAGAACGGTGGGGTTAAACATTTTGCCTTGCGCCCATCAGAGAACTTTCCCAATGTCAATCCAAGATTCAAGGACTGGAGATTATTCCTTATGCTATTACTATGTGTATGCCAGCAGGTTGTACTCACGAATATTTGCTTAAATATACAGTTTATTCAGTTTGATTTTGAATTACAGATAACCCTCAATGTGACATACTGGTGCTGGCAGGTGTTTCTTTGTTGTACCCCCCAGCCCCCAATTTCAACACTCACTTCCTGTGCTCAAATGTCACGGTCACTCAATAAAATGCTATGTATAGCTTATGAGTCAATAAACCACATGTCACACGTTTAAAACAGAGCTGTCGTGCATTTGACCTAAATTCTTTACAGTATTATAACTGAACAACATTCTTTATTCATTTCTGAAACACCGTAATGTAATACTGTAATTACTAAATCCACTAGTGAGAAATGTCATTAATCTTGTCAATAATTGATGGGAGAATGTCAGCATTGAAAGAATACTGACGAAAGGTTGACATTTTGTATGGAGTGGCACGCCGTGACATTCTCTTAAAAAATAATAATTCCAAGATATTAAGCCTTTGTCTGCCCTTTGCCTAGTTTAACGATCCAACGTGTGATATCACAAATATGCTATTAGAATGTTCTTAACTGAACTGATGTGACAATCACTACTGGTATTGTAAAGTAATGGACTTATAGAACACTGACTTTGGGGGAAAAATCATTGCAAAAACCCATTCTTAATTAAGAGCAGACTGTTTTGTACATCATTGCGTAGTAAATGTGTTCATACGTATGGTCATTACAGTAGTTATGTGTATGGTGCCATGTCGTGAAGTATGAAGTCTCATGTCGTTCTTGTTTTCTTCTTGGACTTTTGTGAAATAGATGACATACAGTACAGGCAAAAAGTATTAGGCCACCTGTGGTTTAAAAAAAAAAAAAAAACTTAAAGAAGAGAAAAATTCAGTTAATATATGCACAAATAAAAACAAAGTATAAAATTTTAAAAAAATTCTACCTATAAGATGTTAACATTACTTCTCCTGTTAACATTACTGCCCATCAGCTTCTTTGCAATTTCTCACTAGGAATAAGTTTCTTAACCACAATATGTTTACTTGGCACATCTAAGCCAAACTCCTTGCCATATTTCTTGCAACTTTAGTGCCTATCTTACTTACACTGCAGCCCAGTGATATTAGGCTACCTGTGGTCTAGAAAAAAGTTAACATAGATTAAAGATTTCAGTAACTTTAACTACCCGGCAATCTCCCTCCCACCCCTCCACCTCCCACTTCGCAAAATGATTGGATAGGCTTAAAATAATTTGTTTAATTGTAATTAAAGCCAAAGGAGGCTATTTTGAGGAAAGTTGTGTCCAAGATTATTTTTTAAGTAAAACTAGTCGTATTATGTTATTGTAGTTAGAATTTTTTGTAGTTTGTACATTGGATTGTTATTCAATAAATGCGCATAAATTAACTGAGTTCTTCTCTACCTAAATAGTTTTTTTTCTCACCTCAGGTGGCCCAATACTTTGGGCCTGTATTGTAAATGGATCACATTCATAAAGTGCCTTTCAGGATCTCAGCGTGCCTTTTCAGCAAATGGGGGTGAACTCGCATCAGTTGCTACCAACCTGGGTGAAAGTGACACCCGAAAAACAGCGTATGTGCTCCGAACGGCGTGAGATTTAGACATTTCCGAATCGTAATTTGAGAGCGGTTCCCCTTGTGATGCCTGCTGCTGCTCTGCTGCCCGGGCACGCAGGACTCTCAGGTTTCACAGGGAGAAACGCTCCCTGGAATTCCACGTTCATTGTCCACACGGCTGTCAGAGTTTCCACAGGTTGGGCTGCGGAACCAGCTAAAGCTGGCACATAACTGCAGGTCAAAGTCCCCTAGCTTCAGGAACTTGGAGCAGGGACAGGAAAATTGTAAATGCAAGAGAAAGGCATAGCCTTGGGGAAGCTTCTCTGGCACTGAGTAAACTCCTGGTTATTGGATAATCCCACCATGCCCCTGCGGAATCCCTATCAGTCTCCTGGTTACTCATTCGTCGGTCTCGGAATCTGAGGATTCTACGTGTAAAATGCACGTCGCTGCCGCCGCCAAATACGCAAACGCCTGAAATGTGACGCGGTGGCAACCATGTGGGTTTCTTCACCTGTGCTTCCCGAGTGCGGAGCAGTTACGCGTTTTAATCAAGCTCTGAGGTAACAGAGTCATTTGTTACCCATTAAAATGCAGAGCAATCCCTTTATTCTGCCAGGTGAATGATGCGTCCGTCTCTGGTGGCTTTTGGATAGGAAGCTTCAACTCAGATTATTTTTAGCGGTTTTTTTTTTTATTGGTTTTTTTTCCCTGAAAACTCTCAGGAGGGCCGACGGTGCAGCTGGTGCGCTTGAAGTCGCTGCGTCGGACGGCCCTCTCCCCGGAGGTGCACGCTCTGTCACAGCAGCTGACCGAATCTCCGCAGCTGCTGCCCCCCCCCCCCACTGAACCCCACCGAGCCCCAGACTCTGCTGGCTTTTTTGCACAACTTTTCCCCGGGGGTGGTGGGGGTGGGGGGTGGGGTGGTGGGGGAGATATGGGGGAAAGGGCGATTTCCACCAGCAACCCAAGTGAGGATGGGAAAAAAAAGCAAAGTGTCGACCGGTCAAGACACCGTACAAATTTTTTGCAGTGCTGCCTATTTCCCCCTGAGCACTGCCTAATGTACAGGGAAGTTCTTTCCAACTTCCAGTTCTTTGGAAGTGCATGTCCATTCAGAGAGCGATAAAGAAAATTTTTGTGCCTCATTCATTGTTCTGGCCTAAGTGTACTTTATTTCTTAATTACTGGCCTTTTAATGTTTCATCTCTTTCTTTGTTTCTTTGCAGATTCCTTTTGTAATACCCGTGGCTTTTGTGTGAGAAATGAATGTCCAACTTTGACTCGTAAAAAATATTTTGCCCATCTGTGGAAGTCCTTGGGAACAAGTGATAAAAAAAAAACTTTAGTGAAATAAATATTCACTTCTCCTGACCCTTTCCATGTCTCACTTTACGCCAAGATGTTCTGAAGTATGATGTATCTCTTTTATCAGATTGCTTTTATCATTATGTGTATATGAATTACTAATGTGCCACGTACAGGCTTTTTCTTTGATGGAGAAAAAAACCCCAAATAATTTTAGTAGATGAAGCCCACAAATGCGTATTTCTGATCATGTGACATGACTGTATCAGACCCATTTTGGAAATGGGTTATGTCATTTACTTCGTAATTGGTCCGTGGCGTCAGTTTGGATGTGCCACTCCTACATCATCTAATGACAGAGCGAGTGCAGGGAGAATGATACTGTTTAATAAATTACATTTTGTGTGCCACGAGAGGGAGCCAAATTATCTACTTGGAATGTCTGGTTTGAGAGGAAACACTTGGTACGCCTTCTACACACCATTATCGTATAATAAATAATTACTGATGTGAATGTCTATATTTTTGATGCATCATTTAAAATGTTAGATTTTAGCACTGATGCATTTGTATGCATTCGTAATCAAGCTATGCAACGTCATTTCACAAAATATAGCTGTGTTTTATTTGACGATATTAAAGACAGTCAGTTTTTAAAAAAACAATGTAAAACGATTTTTAGCAAGCACACTGTCTTCAATCAATGCAAACGCGCCTGTTGGGTACAGCTTTGTGTTTGAAATTAAAGCAGGTTCTAGGCATTTATGTATTCATATGATGTAGGATATACCTCTCACGTTTCCGAATGAATTTTTGAATAGAAATGTATGCCCGCGAGTTATTATCTTTTAAACACTGATCTATAGAGAATAGTTCTGTATACGTTTTTTAATCCCTTGACTCACCTCATTCAACCTGTTACTAGTCTTCCCGGTGCACTGCTTGCCTGTGTCGCCGCTCTCCTCCTCAGAGTGACATCAGTCACGTCCATTTACAACCTGACAAACGCATTCCACCGTAAATATCATCCAATCGCCTGTAAAAGAGGGCGTGATTTCCTTACTCGGGGCTCGCAAGTGCCTGAAGTTTATAACTCGGCGCTGCAGCTCGAGAAGAATGCAGTGTCTTGATACGGATGCGCGTGTGGGATTTTTAAACTCTCGGTCTGCGTTCTTTTAACTTTCAACCGTCCTGTTGTTTTTATTGTGGATTTTATTTGCACAGAAGAGGACATTTACGCAGTGGCTTCTGACGGCAGATGGCTAGAAGCATGTTCTCGCAGCGGCAGAGGACTGCAACAGCCACTGTGGTGTTTTGCAGACTTGTACTATTTGCAGTGACTCTGACAGGTATCGCATCCACGCAAGTTTTTGACAGTTTGGGATTATATTATGCCCTGCGACCGGAACTATCAGAGGATGCTATTCTTGTCGCTAACAATGGAATACGTGTGCCGTTTGGAAGACCCGTTTTCATTGATCCCATCAATGATTTAGTGATTCAAGTTCAGCCAGGAGACAGATGCAGCATAACTGTTTTGGATAATGATCCTTTGTCACAGAGACCCGGGCAGCTTTTCCCAAAGAAGTTTTCATGTGAATTTGGTCCCAACGACGTGAAGTATACGCATTTTGGCTCGAGGAGCCCTTCAAAGGACCGAGTGAGGTTGCAGCTCAGGTATGACACTCAAACGGATACCATTATAATACCGTTTATGATGGAAGTTGAGGTCGTTTTTACGCAGCTGGAGGTGCTAACCAGAAATATGCCACTCACAGTTGAAAAACTTCTTGGCACTAGCAATCCAATCGACAAAAAAATTTTGGAGTTTACTTTTGATAGAAACTCACAGCAGTGCAAGATATCATCCTTAGCTAGTATCAGCACGTTGCCCAGGTACGGCAAACTTACTGATGACGCCAAACTGGGGAAAATGGTGGACTGTGATGAATTTCTGAAGCTAAATATACGCTATCAGCACACATTCACCCACAGGTCTCCAAACAGAGATTACATTCCCATGATTGTGGAATTACAGGACAAGGAGGGAAATTTGCTCAAGCAAGAGTTTTTTCAAATTATGGTGCGCATAAGAGAGGGAGAGGAAAATAACGCCCCCAAGCCTAGTTTTGTAGCGATGATGATGATGGAGGTTGATCAGTTTGTCATGACTGCCATAACCCCCGATATGCTTGCTGCAGAGGACATAGAATCCAATCCTGATGATTTGATATTTAACATCACCTCCCCTCTCTCCTTCGAGGAAGGCTACATTGTGAGCACCGATGATAGGAATATGCCAATCACATCCTTTTATCAGGGAGACCTGAAGGATCTAAAAATAGCCTACAGGCCCCCATCTGTTGATTCAGACGCAGAGAGAATTTTTCAGATCGAGTTCGAGGTGGTGGACACCGAGGGGGCCGTCTCCGACCCCTTTGCGTTCATGATCGTGGTGAAGCCCATGAACACGCTGGCGCCCGTGGTGACCCGGAACACGGGCCAGCTCCTGTACGAGGGCCAGTCCAGGCCGCTGTCCAGCTCGCACAACCTGGAGATCAGCGACGAGGACAATTTAGTCGACGTCAGGGTCACCGTCATCAACGGGCTGCGGCACGGCGAGCTGACGGTCCTCGGGGCGAGGAGGAAGTTCTTCACCCCGTCGGACCTCGACGCCGGCGTCGTCATTTATCAACACGACGGCAGCGACACCTACAGCGACAACATCATTTTCCGCATGACGGACGGCAAGAACGAGGTGGAGTTCCTGTTTCCCATCACCGTCGTGCCGATGGACGACGAGCCGCCCATTATAAACGCCAACACCGGCCTGGTGCTGTTCAAGAACCAGATGATGCCCATTTCCCCCCTCATGCTCAGTGCTGCGGACATCGACTCGGAGGACTCGACCATTAAGTTCACGATCGAGCCTCCGTTTTCCGCGATCGGAGAGGTGTTGCTGCGCCAGTCTGAAGCACCAGAAGACCCATCGACCTGGAAGTTCAGTGCAAAGGACGAGGTGTACGAGAAGGTGGTGACGGAGTGGCTTCAGCAGGACATTACAGATGGGAAACTGTTCTACAGGCACGTTGGCCCTCACAGCACAGACACGGTCATGGACCAGTTCGTGTTCCGAGTTCAAGATGACAACGACCCGCCCAACCAATCAGGGGAGAGCGCTTTTATCGTCAAGGTTCTTCCGATTGACGACATCCCACCCACACTCTTTCTCGGAACCACCTTGCAAATGACTGTGCACGAGTACCAGTTGACCCACTTCCGCAAAAAATTCCTCCGGTACACCGACTTGGATTCAGAGGACAGAGATCTGAAGTACACCGTCATCCAGCCGCCGACCGACACAGATCAGAACAGCCCTATAATACTCGGATCTATCGTTTTGACGGAAAGCCCTACGACCGTGGTCACCGAATTTACCCAGGCGCAAATAAATCACCACAAAATAGCGTACAAGCCCCCTGACCTGGAGCTGGGAATCACCGCCCACGTGGTGCAGTTTCGCTACACCGTTGAAGACACTGCTGGAAATAGTGTGGAGGGAGATTTCTCCATATTTCTTCAACCTGTTGACAACAAGCCTCCTCAGATAACCAACAGTGGCTTCACGGTCTTTGAACGGGGCACCCATGTCATTACGAGCGCAGAACTGGACACCACCGATGCCGACACTGACAGTAAACAGATATCGTTCACGCTCACTCAGCCTCCGCTTCACGGTCAGGTCCAGTACTCATTCACTGACATGACCAAAGGGGATTCTTTTAAACTGAATGACATTTCTAGTGGCAAAATCTCTTATATTCACAATGGGGACGAGTCCACAACAGACACATTTCAGTTGGACATCAGCGATGGCATCCATGTTGTCACGATCACCATCAAGATAAACGTGAAGCCTATCGACGATGAACCCCCCACAATTAATCTCCCTGTGGGCACAATCGGTTCGTACATAGACGTCTTGGAGAACGGAGCCACAGAGATCACAAGCAACGTCATTCAGGGAAGGGATGAGGACACGGATGACCTCAGGCTGACCTTCATCGTGGAAGACCGTCCATTATTTGGGGAAATCCTTGTGAACGGTGTGCCCTCTGAGAGGTTCACCCAGGCAGATATTATCAATGGCGTGGTGGTTTATGCCCACACCAGTGGAGAAATCGGCTTCACCACAAAAGAGGACTTTTTCAATCTGACCCTCACAGACATGTCAGACGAATGGACTGTTGGAGGCAACAAAGTGAAGGGGGTCAGAGTGCAGGTCACCATTCTACCATTAGACAGCCAGGCACCAGAGGTCACAGTGGGCACGCAGTTCAGTGTCGTCGAAGGGGAGAAGAACGTCCTTGAGATCCAGCATGTGAACGCCGAAGACGTCGACACACCTAAAGACGACCTTCTCTGCACCATCATCGTCCAGACCTCCTCTGGTTACCTTGAGAACATTTCTCCAGCCCCAGGCTCAGAGAAATCCAGGTCAGGGACTGCTATCAGTGCTTTCACCATTAAGGACATAAGACAAGGTCACATATATTATGTGCAGAGCATTCACAAAGGTGTGGAGCCCGTGGAGGACAGGTTCACCTTCCGGTGCTCCGATGGCATTAACTTTTCAGAGAGACATTTCTTTCCCATAGTTATAATTCCCTCCACTGATGAAAAACCGGAGATCTTCATGAGGGAGTTTGTGGTGATGGAAGGCATGAACATTGTCATTGACACACCTATTCTGAATGGGGCAGATGCAGACGTCCCAGCGGATGAACTGACATTCATTATCACCAAGCCACCCAAACATGGGTTCATCCTCAACCAGCTTTCCACCGGCACAGTCCCAGTAACCAACTTCACACTCGACCAGATTAAAGAGGCCTCAAGTATTGTTTATGAGCATGATAACACAGAGACCACAGAAGACAGCTTCGATGTAATGCTCACTGACGGCAAATTCACGGTGCAAAAAACCATTATTGTCATGATAATTCCTGTAGACGATGAAACACCCAGAATGGCAATTAACGATGGCCTGGAAATTGAGATTGGGGAAACAAAAGTAATTAACAATAAAATTTTGAAAGCAACTGATCTTGACTCTGAGGATAGCACTCTGACGTACGTAATCCGCTACGGGCCTGGGCAAGGCTTCTTACAGAGGAAAACCCCTTTCGGCTTATATGAAAACATTACAGTTGGCATGAAATTTACACAGAGTGAGGTGGACCAGGAGCTCATTGTGTACATACACAATGGACAGGAGGGCATCCGTGACCTCATTAAATTCGACGTCACCGACGGCCTGAACCCACTCATTGACAGGTACTTCTACATTACCGTAGGCAGCATCGACATGGTGTTCCCAGATGTCGTCAGTAAAGGTGTTTCTCTGAAAGAGGGCGGTAGGGTGACGCTCACCACGGACCTGCTCAGCACCAGTGACCTCAACAGCCCAGATGAAAGCCTGGTCTTCACCGTCACCAGGGCGCCCGTGCGAGGGCATTTGGAGTGCACGGACACGCCCGGTATGCCCATCACCACCTTCACCCAGCTCCAGCTGGCCGGCAACAAAATCTACTACATCCACACCTCCGACGACGAGGTGAAGATGGACAGCTTCGAGTTTGAGGTGACCGATGGCTACAACCCGGTCTTCCGCACCTTCCGCGTGTCCATCACGGACGTCGACAACAAGAAGCCGGTCCTGACGATCCACGGCCTCGTGGTGAACGAGGGTGAGAATAAACTCATCACCCCCTTCGAACTGACGGTGGAGGACCGGGACACCGCCGACCGGCTGCTTAAGTTCACCGTGACCCAGCTGCCCATCCACGGCAGGCTGCTCTTCAACAGCACCCGCCCCGTCACCTCCTTCACCAAGCAGGACCTCGACGAGAACATGATCAGCTACAAGCACGACGGCACCGAGTCGACCGAGGACAGCTTCTCCTTCCTCGTCACCGACGGCACCCACACGGACTTCTACGTCTTCCCCGACACCGTGTTCGAGACCCGCAGGCCGCAGACGATGAAGATCGCCATCGTGTCCGTGGACAACGGGGTCCCGCAGGTCGTGGTCAACAGGGGCGGCCCGACCTTGCGCATACTCACGACTGGCCACCTGGGTTTCACGATCACAAGCAAGGCCCTGAAAGCGGAAGACAGAGACAGCACCCATGCTTCCGTGACCTTCAGGATTACCATTGGCCCGCTGCACGGCTACATCATCAACCTGGGGAAGGGCAATGCCACGATCACCACGTTTACACAAGGTAAAAAAAAGAGACATTCTATTCTCCTTTTTTTCAGCTTTTGCGCTTAATCCATGCACCATTATTTTATATCTGTGTAATTACTGAGCTGAGAACCACACAAATCCATACCTTTCATGTGCACTACAGTTTGCTCTGCAGCAAAGAGCTGTGCATGTTAATGCTTGCATCAAGAAATCCTTGAACTATGTTCAATTTTCGGTTGCAGTACTTCAACTTCTTCAGAGAAAAGAGGCGCGGATGTCTAGTCATTGCATATTAGCCTAAGCACTCTGTATAACTGCAGAGACCCCAGTGGAGCCAGAGGTTGTGATTTTACTTTACATATCTAACTTTCCTAAATAATTGACAGGAGCTCAGCTTTTTAAGCGCGTTTTTCCAGTTTTAGCATTAACACAGGTGGCAGAAAGGTAACGGCAGGTTTCTCAAGCTGCTCTGGCTACTCTGTCAGTACCTCTGGAATCTCCAGTGTTCACAAATGCAGACAAGCACATTCAAGCAAGCTCACTGTCAGCTTCCAACCGCCATTACCGTCTTTGGGAAGTCACCCCCCGACCAGCTGAATTTCTCATACCTCATCTATTTCACACACATGGAGTCTTGTCAGTAATATTTATTGAAGGATGAATAGAGCTGCCCTTACATTTTGTTGTTTTTATTTTGGGGATGGGGGGGGGGGCGGAGGGTGAGGGGCAATGGTGCTAAATAATGGATGTGGTGATGAATCTGAGGGCCCGTCGCAGGGTGTGAAATCCATCTCAGCTGTGCGCAGACTGAAAGACAGCCGAGTATCAGAGTCTAAGACGCACGAGCAAGGCTACAAATGAAGAGAGAAAAACGGAAGGGGGGGGTGGATTGGCAAACAGTTCCCATCAGAGCGACCAGTGGGGGCGGGAGAAAAAGCACAGATCAATGAGATTTATTTACAGATTCAATTTTCTGCACAGCTTCCCCATACACGCTTGCTAAATATTTGAAGAAGACTCTGGAGGGGGGAGGGGGGGGTCGGCTAACGGACAGTAGTATCTGAAGCTGGTCTTTGCATGCCTCCAAAATTGATGGTTTACATTTTTATGAGCCTGCTTCTTTGGAGGGGGGGGGGGGGGGGGGGGGGGGAATGTTTTCACATCAAATATTGAGGACGGCAGGGTCGATAAACTTCACACCACTCTCGCTCGCCAGGGAACTGAGCATCCATGCGGGGATTCCAGCTTAGAAGATGACAGATGTTGTTGCCGCTCCTTGAAGCTTAGCTTTTTCTAGGAAGTTTTTTTTTCCTCTTTCCTTCCTCTCCCCTGTCATTAAAGAGTCACCTGCTGTTCTTAAGTTTTAGTGACTCTTCCTTTTACAATTCGTTGAAAGTGAGTTAATTGAACGGTTTCCATACCCTTTCATTTGCTGTTTCCCTTGAGTCGTTTTATATGCTGTTTTAATGCATGTCTGGACGCTGGGGAGTTCTGCTAGGCAGGCGTTGACATCAATTCATGATATCAAACAAGTGCTGAAGCCTGTATAGGGACTCAGCTCTCATACTGCGATCAATGTAAAAGAGAGAATATAATGTGTACGAGTGGTGACGACTAACCCCGGACAAACAGTGAACCCTTTCTGGAAAACTGGAAATATGAACAGGCTACTCTGTCAGTGAAATCCCTTGCTTCAATTCACAAGTGGTGTTTTGACCGCTGACTGGAATGTCTTATTAGTGCTAATTACTGCAGTGACTCAAAACAGTTTCAGCCTCATTGGAATTACAGGAAATCGTCACTGCATTACGCAACATAATTCAACAGATTACCTTGAGTAAAGCATTCCACCTGTTTGCAAAAATATGCCGGTGTAGTAGAGACGTGAACCCCGGCTGCTTTGTAACCTGTGAAATACTGTGCATTTAAAATTTATGCTGTTAAAATGAAACCGGATGCGGAGATGATGAACGTGCTTCTGATCTGTTTCGTTAGCGGACGTCGATGACATGAAGGTCTGCTACGTGCTGAGAGCTGGAGACAACGCCACGAGTGACATCTTCTACTTCTCCATCGAAGACAGCGGTAAGACACAGCCCTGGCGTGCTTTACTTACGGCAGACTGAATATGCTGCCGTCGTGTCCGTCTGCAACAAGTAGTTTCAGTTTTCGTAAGCATGAATCAGTGTGTCAGGTGCATGTTTGTGAAAACAGGTGAACTAAGCATTAAGTACAGTTTAGTGGTAGGAATAGACGAGCAGTGTTGGGCTGAATGGCCTGTTCTCGTCTTACGTCATGTTATGTTAAAACAAACTACAGTGTCTCAACAGGCAGTGGTTAGCTTAGCATGTTTAAGCTGGACTATTGTTTTAATGATGTTGCCTCTATACGTGCTGGTCTGGGGATGTTGTTGGCTTAGTTTGGCACTATTGCACATATTTAATCAGGTGAACGTACTTACGTTCGTCCTGTGCTGTGAGTCACTGTGGATAAAAGGTCCGCAAAATGAATGTAATGTTAAACAGTCGCTCACAAACGGGGTCGACTGGCTTAAAAATGGGCTGGCTGTAAAATCTGTGGATGAGAAAGCCGACTGAGGCACATTTCACACCTCAGAGTCTGGTGTCTGAAAGGCTTCCATTAAAGCCCTTTTCGTAAACAACAAAGGTGAGAAATCAGAGTAATTTTGACTTTGCTCTCTCAGCCGTGGTTCTTTGCCCAGAGAGGGTTTTTTTTTTTGTTCACAGCGGATGAATAAAAAGGTGCATATAAAGACATTTGTGGAGATGGCGGGTTGTGATAATGAAAGGGGGACGGGGGGGGGGGGGGGGGGGCTGGCACGATAAGATTGAGAAGAGATCACCTTGAAGTTGTGGCGGGGAGAGAGGGGAAGCGTTGTGATCCGGGTGCGCTTCGGGCATGGAGGAGAAGAGACCTCCAATCACACAGGAATCTCGCCTGCTCTTGGCCTGTTCTGACAGGATTTCTTTAAGGTCAGCACAACACACACACCGACTGAGGCATTTTAATGCTGTGACTGCGGTGGTGCGTTAGACTAGGTGTAATGTGGTCGTTAAAAAAGTAGCTTTTAGCCCATAACGTTCGAACCGTTTCGTCTTTTGCGCAGAGAGCCGGTGAGAAAGAGCAAGAAGGTGCATGCGGTTGCACGCAAATGAATATGTGCTCTGGTGTGTGTGTGTGTGTGTGTGTGTGTGTGTAGGTGTGTGTGTGTGTGTGTGTTTGTGTGTGCATGTATGTGGATGTGTGTGCCTGGCTTCCCCCCTTGAAAATCAATTTTGGGTAAAATAAAATTGGCGAGTGATGCTTTCCAGTATGGGCTCTCTGTAAGTAACAGAACCACCCCCCCCCCCCCCCCCCCCCCCCCCAATTCTCTATAACTGCCAAGCACCCTTCACCCCTCCCCCCCACCCCCCCAGCCTGCGTTCTCCTGTCACTCAGGAGGGATCCAGAGGCCCGTCATCTCCCAGCAGCCCCTCCCCACTCAGCTCTTTTTCCACGTGCAGGTCACTTCCATTTAAATAAATTAAAAGGCTCTCTAACTCTTAGGTATGCAAGTGGGAATGTTCAGCCTCCTCCCACCCTCCACCCCCCCCTCCCCCCCCACCACCCCCACTCCCCTCCCCTCCCTCCTACCTTTGTGGGCTTTTTTTTTTTTGTGTTTGTGCGTTTCCGTGATTTGCTGGCGCTGACGTTGATGGTGGCATTTGCTCTAAGAGAGGGCCCGGCCGGCTCTGGGCTTTCTTCGGCTTTTCCACAGCAGTGAAGAAACACAAAAGGCTCTCCTGACATAGGTCTGCGTGCTTCAAAAAATCCCGCCCCCCTCACCCGCCTCCCCACCCCACCCCCCTCTCCCAGTGACGCCGTAACGTGCGGACCCAGGACTGTAATTTTAAAGGTTAACAGCAATCTGTCGTGCGTAAACGCTTGAGAAGTGGAGATAATTAGGCGCTTTTACGGGTCGGTGTGGGATGCTGCTCATTTGGAGCGTAAAGATACCTGAGCAGAGGCAGTGGTGGACGGTCAGACTCGTTTGCGGCTTGTTTCCAGGCTGGTTCTGTCAGCTTCGTCTCTCTACTTCAATAATCCCATCATGTCTTTGGTAGGCCTACTGCAGTTGTAAGCCAACCCTGTTCCTGGAGATCTACCATCCTGTAGGAGTTCAATCGAATCCTAACGAAGCACACCTCATTCAACGGCTAGAGGTCTTCTTGAGCCGCTAATTAGCCGAGTCAGGCGTGCCAAATTACGGTTGGAGTGAAAACCTACAGGATAGTAGAAACTCCAGAAACAGGGTCCGTTACCACTGGTCTACTGTCTTGTTTTGTGTCTCATGCTTAATGATGTCATTCTTGATGATGTTGGTTGTCCGCATTCTGTGTCAGTCTGGATTAGCGCATCTGTTAAATCAATACAATGCACTGCAAAGCCAGGCTGTTCTGTTCCAAAGACTGCTGTGTGTCCATGCAGTATTGTAAAATCCCCAGTGCGCTGGAGAAGAGAAGGCTACAGGTGGGCAGCTGCCATCAAGGCTCAGTGGGCTTTATGATTAACTTGTAGGAGAGGGCAGATAAATCGTGCATATCTCGCACATATTTCACTATCGCATTTTCTTACCTTTATTGCTTCGGCTCCTTGTCAGATGTAAGGAGAAAATATGAACTGCATTAGACTGCTGAAAAAGTGGTGTGTGGTTATGTGGAATCTGAGTCTAAGGCAGAGTAAAGCCTCTAAATGCCTAACATGGAGAGATTCTGGAGCTGAGCTCTTTGTAGCATATTAGAGGAGTAAGTGAGGCAGAATCCTAGTTACTGTAGATCCCCCATGGTATTGTATGTAGAGTGGTTTAAGGGCTAGTCTTCTAACTTTTTAAGAAGGTTGCTGGTTCTCATCCCGGGAGATGCATAGCAGTTGTACAGTAGAAGAATGTACTGAATTGCTTCTCAAAATATCTAGCTCTTTGAATGGATAATATTGTAAAAAAAAAAGAATATAGCATTGTGCCAGACAAATACATACTGTAATGTAATGTAAAAGATGAATGATATTATATGATCATTACTGAAGCAGGTAAGGTCCAAAGGCAGTGCCACGGGTGTGCACCTGTGTGTGTGTGTGTGTGTGTTTATTTTTTAGTATTCACTCAGAACTCATGTCCTTGTGTCTGAGTATCTACTGTACCTGAAGCACATTGAGTCCTTTATTCCTGTAGCGGTGCAGGAGCCTCCATCTTGGAAACGCTTTGCCCTGTCAGACTCTCTCTCAGAACGGGCGTGCGCACAGTCGGCTGGCATCGCCTCAAACGCTCTCCCAGGTGGCCTCCCCCCCCCCCCCTCGCGTCCCGCCGAGCTCCTCCAGGCTCTGAGCTTTGCCGGCGGATTCCCCGAATCCCGCAGGTAGCCAGGTAGCTGTGTGAAAGACGGGCGCCGAGGAGGAGGAGGAAGGACGGTTACCGTGGCGCAGCTGTGCATATTTGCGTTTGAGTTTGTGGAATTAAAATTTCTCACGCGCTGAACCTGAAGCTCAAAATTAGCAATGCACATGTGCGATGCAGTGTGTCCTTTGTGTGGAGAAATGTGTGTTTGTGCGTGCATAGTGTGTGTGTGTGTATGTGTGTGTGTGTGCATTGTGTGTGTGTGTGTGTGTGTGTGTGTGTGTGTGTGTGTATGTGTGTGTGTGTGTGTGTGTATGTGTGTGTGTGTGTGTGTATGTGTGTGCATTGTGTGTGTGTGTGTGTGTGTGT
This sequence comes from Anguilla anguilla, assembly GCF_013347855.1. Classification (NCBI taxonomy): domain Eukaryota; kingdom Metazoa; phylum Chordata; class Actinopteri; order Anguilliformes; family Anguillidae; genus Anguilla; species Anguilla anguilla. Next base: position 35,043,010 of record NC_049212.1, read on the forward strand.
GTGTGTGTATGTGTGTGTGTGTGTGTGTGTATGTGTGTGTGTGTGTGTGTATGTGTGTGCATTGTGTGTGTGTGTGCTTATGGTCCCTTACTCACAGCTGAGCAGACCAGTGTCACAGAGCTCCCGTTCATCCTCATAGAGACGCTCTATTCTGCCCCACAGGCACTCGTATCGTTTGTCCAGTTCTGCACAAATATCATTCCCTCACTGGTTGAAGAAATTTGATCAAATTCGCCCAATGCACGTTTGATAAAGTAAACAATAATTTTCCATGTTATTCCTGTACTGACATACATATTCCCTTTGGAAAGAGGCCAGTGTTAAGAACTTTCAGTTCAATTGCGAATGGTGTTAAACAGAAAAAGAGATTTAATGACTGTAGCCTTGCACAGACTATCACCAAATCAGACCCATGTTAACCGCCTGCAATCAGTACCGAATATTATGACAGGTGTTTGCTGTCTGCATGAAATGCATCTAGCTTAAGCTTGTCCCGGAGTGATGAAATGCTGTTATTTAATGCGGATCTCACACAAGATCATTTTTGCCCCGCGGTGGTTCTTATCTGTTTTGGCATTAAGCCGCGAGCTTGTTCGTGGTGTCATGTCTGGGGGCGGGGGGGGGGTTTCTGTTAGGGCATTTTCTTAATAAAACGAAAAAATGACTACTTAATAAATGAGGTCGGCTGTATGATTCCCCGAAGGCGCATGTCTGTGAGAGCCGTTGTCGGATTTTCGGAATGTTCCGGTGTTTTCTCTTGCCACTCACAGTCCCCCCCCCCCCAACCCTGCCCAGGGCTGTGCCTCGTTGGCATGGCTTCACTTGCTAATCTGGCAGTGACCTCTGACCCCCTCCTCCACCCCCCCCCCCCCCCCCACCCACCTTCACCTCAGGCCTGGGCGATCGCCGAACGGCTTTGATTTTCCGACTGCGGACCTTGAAGGGCGCTACATTACCCCCTCTGCTGTAGTTTGAGCAAAGGGGATTGAAATCGCCCTCCTGATGAATGGCTAAAAAGGCTGGTGGGGGTGGTTGTCTGGCATTCCCTAGCCACCAAGAAAAGCTTGACAAATGACACCAGGGCCAAGGTCCTTAGCGTAGACTGTAATGAAATGTGGCTTACAGAAGATTACTGACACAAAGAGGCTGTGTGGAGCTTGTAAAAATGTAAATATCCTTGGAGCCATTGCTCCCTTAAATAATAAATATCTGTCACGCGCGTAGCTACATTTTTACATGCTGTGCGTTACAGTGCGCGGCTCGCCGTATAAGTCTTAAGAGATTTATTTTGTTTTCTTACTACCTTCAGAGAAGACAAACACAGTAATCCGGAGCAACGTGGTTTGTCTTATCATTTGTGTACGGCTTCTGGGAGAGGTTTCACGCACAGTCGCATGTTAAAAAAAAGGCAGTATTGTCACGCAAAAACACTTTAGTCGGGTCTTGGAAGGAGCAGTATTTGTGTGTGTGTGGGGGGGGTGCATTGGGAGGGGGGGTGGGGGTAAATTCAGGAAAGATGAGGGCACGGGTCAGTGACTCAGAGGCATGTACGTCAGTCCATTCGGCAGTGATGTCAAGGTTTTGAAAGCAGGACAGACGCGGTCAGCGTTGGTGTTTTGGGTCTGGAGTTCTCCTTCTCAGGCTGAATCGTTCACCTGCATCGCCCAGAGCGCTCAGACCGCCCCCCCCCGTGTCTGTAGCAGTGTTTAGGGAGAGCCGGAGGTGGCAGAAGGCTCTTATCACGTCGACTGCTGGGCTGATTGCTGTATTATGATGGCCTTTTTTTTCTTCCACTTTACATCCCCCCAACCCCCCATTCTTAACCTCACCTCCATTCAGGTGAGCTTACCTGAGCACACACAAGTCCAGGAATTCCCTGGCCGAGGCTTGTCTCCCTCTACCTGCCGCCCCCTAATCCGCCCAGTCACTCAGAGTCTCAGCCGTCGCCCACTGACAGACACCCAAACCTGCCTTTTGTTTTTGGGTCCCCTCTCCCAACCCCCCTCGCCGGCTTTGACTGCTGCTCCGGGGCCTGACTGACAGGCAGGAAGATCCTCCCTTTCATCTTGCATTTACCATTTACCATTTACCATCCCCTTGCATTCATTCAAAAAACGATGCAAAAAAAATGAACTCTGGAACTCTGGAACTCTGGAATGGTCATGGGGGCGGCCCGAACCTCTCGTTATAGTGAGATTTCAGAACGAGCAATTCGGTTCGGTTTTCCCTCTTCCAAATTCCAAGCGTTTGGGGTTTGTGGGAACAGGGAAGGGGAACGGATCCAGCCCAGGGTTTGGAACACCCAGGTGTGCTGATCTCAGCCTGGAAGTGCTCGAACCGTGGAGGTGCGACACGACCCCCCCTATCCTCTTACTGGTGCACTGATCCTTAGCCACTGAACCTGTGCACGTTATTTAACAGTACATCATCAGAGGGGGTAAGTTCTGGTCACTGCCAGAGATTGCCCTGCAGGAGTACAAACTCATGAGCTCATGCAGTTCATTAGCACGGATTGCTACAGGAGTGTGAGGCTTGGTGGGTTCGTGACTTAACCCTTCTAAGGCGCGAGATCACAAATATGCGATTAGAATGTTCTTAACTGAACACTCTAATGCTGATGTCACAATCAGTGCTTGTAATGTAAAGGGAAGGAGATCAAAAACATTGAAAAAAACGTTCAAAAAAATCCTGCTCTTCAAAGGGTTAAGTCCATGGTAATCAGCATGGAGATCACTGATGATCATTGGAGATTGATCATATGATCACTGGAGATCTCTTAAAATTTAAGATTACTGGGGATCTATTACAATCACTGGTGATCATCCCTGCAAGCACAGAAAATCTATTGTGATCACTGCAGACCTCTGAAAGCCACTGAAGATTAATTGAGATCAACTGGAAATCTTTGAGGATCACTGGAGATCACTGGTTGAAGCTATAAAGCCATATTATCCCTCTCATTTTAGTCCTCATCAGAAGCTCAGGGTGATGGGGCTTCCCCAAATTCCATTGGGTGGCGCAGGTAGCGGAAAAAACAGCTGGCCCGCACAGGAGCCGGAGAGCATTCCCGCGGGACAGGGGCAAGATCCTCGCGCCCGCGAAAGACCGGCATCCCAACACGTTGTAAAGTGTAAAGCATTATGTGAAGCGGATAATTACTAATCTCTCCCCCACGAAGTACGGATGACACACGTGATGTTTAGTCTGTTCCGTCCCGCACAGCCGTGACAGTTCTTTTCAAGGCGGTGCCACTCGGGGGGGGGGGAATCATCTCGGCGTAGTTACTTCAGGGACATCAGGAGGAGACCCGGAACCACGGTCAAATTGCCTCCTTCACTCCCTCTCTGCCTTTGCTGCTAATGAACTGTCTGGAGGAGGGCTAGGTGGTGATTTTGTTGCCCGATTTTGTTTTCGTATCGCGCCTCGGCGACTGGATTAGAGCCTCCGAGGACTGTGCGGCAACATCTGTTCCAGGCCGGTGGGGATGGGGGGGAGAGAAAGGAGGGATTGCAGTGGGATTGAATCACTGTGCATCAAAACGTGCGGGTTTTACGTGTTGGAATGCGCCGCGCGATTCATCAGCCGGTCTCTGCCTACCTCTTCTTTTTGATTTGTTTTCTCTGAGGCTTCGCATAATTAATGTAGAAAAAGCAGGTGAAGAAAGAAAGAAAAAAAAAACGGTTGAACCTTGGTGTCAGCCTTGGTTGTCGGTGGTGTTACAGTTCCTTTCTCTGTGCGCACGGACGTCTATGAGGAACATGTGTATCTTCACACTCAACAATGGCCTATATATATATAGGCTAATTTACTACAGGATTTGGGTGTTTGTTCTGGCCTTCCATTTGTCCTGCCCCACAGAGAAGATTTATTTGCTGTCCTCCTATGGTGGAGCGGCTGAAAACCAGGTAGTAATTTAGAGATTATCTCGCTGTAAAGCCTGTGGGTTCTCCCTTGTACCGGTGCGGTGGTTTACATGCTTTCTTTCAGGAACGCGGCATTTTGACAAACGAGGCCTTTCTGTGGTTGTGTGTCTTCAGGCTGCCACTCCCCCTTGTTTCCCATGATGCCGTGCTTAATGTACAAGGCGTATCACCCCAGCGGCAAGCGGGGCAGTGCCAGGGGCTTGTCAGCCGCCATCGCGGTGCGTTGATGGGAGGCCGCGCCGTCCGGCGCTCCATCGCTCACTTCCTGTCTCTCTCTCACTGTTTGCCGGTTCGAGCGACCGGGGCCTCCCCCCAGCGAAGGCGGGTCGAGTCAAGCGCCCCTCTGCTTTTAGGCAGTGACATTTATTAAACAGCGGGGCATTTAGACGTTCAGACTGTAAACATAACCCAGGGAGGTTGATTTACAGCGGGGAGTACAAAGGCGGAGGACAGCGTCCTGGACCCGTTCCAGGCGAGGGTATTTCTGCGTGTGTGTGGGGGGGGGGGGGGAGGAGGACGGGGGCTGATGCTCTGGCACAGAGGGCAGGGTCGGCTTGTTTCTGTCAGCCCTCTCGTTCTTCAGGACATCCTCTTTTCTCTCTCTCTCTTCTTTTCTCCGAAGATAAAGGTCTCCGCTGAGACGGGGCGTCGTTAGCGTGACCCGCAGAGTTAGCAGATGCTTGTTCCCGCGGCGACGGTCGACGAGGTTCCGTTTTGCATAGCGTTTGAGGAGGGGGTGAGGGAAAGGGAGTGGGGTACTGAAGGTCTGACAAAAACTCCCATCTTTGTGCTTCTACCGTGGCGGGTTCTCTCTGGCCTGTGGGAAACGATGCAAGGGGCCCAGGAAGAAAGAGAACCAGGCCCCAGCACGGAGTCTCCGGGCCTGAAGAGAAGAGGCTACTCCAGGCCCTGGCTTCTCCAGAGGCCTCTGTGCACCACCGCTGTGTGAAGCCTCTCACAGCGCTCGCTGAGCCATTGCATGCCGGGGGCCTGAGGCACCCAGAGCTGTGGTTCCCTGTTTGACAGACAGCGGGAAAGCAACCTGTGTGATTCCTATGCTTGGGCATGTATATCGCAGTCCTTCAACTCCGTCGCAGAACACAATATGGCTTTTGTACATTTAAGAGCTTAAAGACAAAGCTCTGTACAGTGTTATAGGAATGAGACGTTTCACCGATTTCTCACAAAAGGGTTTCTTTGACCCCACTGTCCTTGACTAAACGAGTGTGGAGTCCAACCAGCATTTAATTTGTCTTAATAATGTGTAGTTTGGACTACATATTGTGGAATTTCCATCCTGAAGTTAAGATGAGTAAAATCATGGCAGTAACTAGTTTTATAGGTTAACTGGGATGAAATATAGGACAAGTGGGACAGTATTTTGCAGAGTGGTAATCCCAGTTTCATTTGACCTACATTTCTGAATCTGGCGCAAGAGAAAGCTGATCCTTTCCCCCCCCTGGTCATCCCAAACTGCCTGGGTGTACCCCGCAAACCGGGCCCACCAGGATGAGCAGGGCACCCCCATGCTCCTTCAGAGCCCAGGGTCAAGGGGTGGAGAGGGGGGGTTACCCCTCATTTTGTTGAATTTCTCCCTATATCCTGGGGGAGAAGAGAGGGGGATTTTCGCTCCATGGGCGCACGTTTCCAAGCAAAATTCCACCGTCTGGGCGCACCAGGCCCGGACTTGTCCGCTTCGTGATGTTACGCGTCGACAGCCTTTCCTCTTCGGGTATTTAGGTTCTGGGTTCAGAAAGAGCTTGCTTCAGCACTTTAGCGCGGACGAGAGCGAGCGAGAGTAAAAATAACCTCGCCATTTTGTCGCGCAAAGACCTGTTACCCTCCTGTCACACGCGGGCGTTGGAGCCGCTCGAGGAGCACTTAAAGGCTTCTGCCTCTCACACGTGCCGAACAGACGAGCTGCATTTAGCGCTTTTCAGACGATCTTCTCCTCTCTTTTACCCTCTTCTTCCCGAGGTAGTCAGGCTTTTTTTTCCCGCTCAGTAAATGAGTCTGGGTGACCTTTTTTCAGCCGCGGATGCTCGGCGGGTACGTCTGTCGGCCCCGTTTCTCCCCCCTGGGCTCCCTGAGGAGCTGTTGACAGGCCGGAAGAGGGGCGGCCTCGCTGAGCCTAATCTCCGGCAGTGCCCTGGGGTCCAGGCCTGGGGCCTAGACAGGCAGCCGCTGTCCCCGCCTCCCTGCCGAGCTCCTTCACTCTCCCCACCTGCGCGTATTTTTAGCAGGGTGATGTGGCACCTAAGTGCCAGCTGCTCTTCTTGCTTTCACATTAAAATGAGACCTCATCCTTCCATCTCCACCCACACAACTCTTAGCCTGTTGCTACCGATTATTGCCAATTATTTGTCTGCTTAATTAGTCATTGTAAGTATGATAAAATTAGTAATTATTAGTATAATTAATAGTAATGATTAGCCAGGTGACTGCATTACCTTATTACCTTGATCTTATTTTTAAGAGTAACCCTTCCCCCTCTGTGTATTATTCGTAAGCATGCGGAGTAGAGACTGCTCCAGCACACCGCGTGTATTCAGTCGATCATGGAAGAAATACCCTATTTTCTTTTTTTTTTTTTACAGAGAACTGAAATTCCCCATTTAGTATTAGATCGATCAGATGTGAATGTGTGGCGATAGTAGATTAGTATCGTAGAATGATAGCCATTGATAAGCCACCCAGGGGTTCCCCCCTGTAGCCTGTAGCCTCAAACGTGGGAACAGGAGCATGCAGGGAGAGATCAGGAGGTTTTACAGTATCGATCCTGTGAGGGATCAGATGCAGCAGTTATCAGGATGTAGGAGCTCTGCAGGCTGGGAAGGAGCATGTAGAATTGTTGAACGGATGGGGGGGGGGGGTGGTGGAGGAGGCCCTCCTCGCAGGTTGAGAAGCTCACCCCCCCACCCTCCCCCTTCCGTCGCGGATCTGCACCAAGGTGTGGGGTGGGGGGGCTAGGGTTTGTGTCCTGATAGTCTTTCATTATTTTGATATTAGCTGTCTGACTGACTGGCACGTTCATGTTTTTGTGTAGCCTTAAGTGATGATCTATACTTGCATTGCTTCATGAAGCCTAAATTAGTAATTGTGATCATGTTCGTCATTTACCATACTAGATTAGGTGCTCTGCTACAGTAAGTAAATAAATAATGTATTCCCTTCAAACTGCAGCCCGCCAAGCATGCTGTCTTTCACATTTTCAGCAGTCTCAAGTTTTACAGTTGTGAATAACTTTTTAAAAATATTTTGTCAGCTAAATTTGTTCTCAGATGGAAGATAAAAAGAAAGGAGGGATCTTCAGCATGCTGCGTGTGAACAAACCCTCAAACCCTTTCAGGTGTTGTTATTTGATCATTTAAAATTTCTCAGTTTAAGTGAAAAATTCTGGATTCCTCCATGAACAGATGAAATCACACAGAACATTGTTCACCCTCTGAGTCTGGATTTAAAAAAAAAAAAGAAGACAAGCCCCCCCCAGTGTCAAAGATGATTTGTGTGTTGTGGAGTGTTCTCCACTGCTGGCTTCCTGCTCGTGTTTCAGGTCTCGTTGCCGGACGCTGAAAACGGGGATTTAACGGGCTGCTAAAGGGAGCCGTGGCGGGCGGGCGAGTGGCACGGGTTTTAGGGGCGGCCCTAGTGAGCGTTGCAGACAGATGGGGCTCTCAGAGAGCCGAGCCCCGTCCGACCGAAAGCCCGGGGGGGGGCTCGGCCGCGCCCGCGTCGGACTCGGCCCGTCCCTCTCGTAGGCCGACACCTCCAGGTCGTCCCCTTCGCGGGGTGAATGAAATCCGTCGGGCGCCGTTTCCTCACAGCCTGTCCTCGAGGTGGGGGTGGGGAGGGCCTGGTGTTGGCTTTAGCCTGCTTGTTGAAAAGGGAGAGAGCCGAAGAGCCGAAGCCGAAAAGCTGAAGGCCCGTCTTTCACCAATGGCGAGGGCCCGCGCGGGGGTCAGCGCACATAAAGCTTGATGGATCGCGCGTACCGTGCTCTTTGCGCTCTCTGCGCCGGGCAGGAGCTTTCACGAGAGGACAGGCGTGAGTGTTTGAGAAGGTCAGGGGTCAGGAGGGGTCAGAGGAGACGGGCGCGTTCAGCGCCGGGGGCCCGTCCTGCGGTAAAGCTCTCCGCTCGGTCGTGGCACGCACCGGCCCGAAATAGCCCAGCCCCCCGTCTCTCGCGTGTTGGCCGCGTCCGTGTGGCATGACCCTGCTCATATCTGCAGATTCCAGGCCTGTTTGGGAGCCCGGAGAGCGGTTACACATTAGCACGTTAGCACGTTAGCACGTTTACAGATCAACAGAGGGGCCAAAGAGCAGGGCGGAAGAGGCCAGGTTAGCAATTCAGTATTTTGTCTCCTCTTGCTTTCATTTCATTCCTCATCCCATAGCTTCCTAGGGAATTATTCGTCCGTGTAGATTATCTGCAAGCCTGTATTTCAATACTGCTGCAGTGTAATTACTTGGAATCATTCATCACTTCAGGTGCGGAAAATGAAGTTGCTGAGGTTTCTAATTGTATCTAATTTCGCGTGAACGGGCCTGTTTGTTGCCCTTTCCTACGCTGCCACTTTTGAAAAAAGCTCACTGTTGTGCTTTTCTTAGTAATCCATTAATTTACTTGGGCTTGCAGGCTGGAGAGTGAACACACCTAATGTTACTGAAAGGCGTCACAGCCGAATGTTCCAGAGACAGACATCCCAATGAAACAGAAGCTGGTGAATTTATTTAATCTCTCTGTTATCAGCAACCCTCCCTCTCAGGCCTGCAGCCTGATAGCATGTACAGTATGTCGTGCTTACAGTCGAAAGTCACGTCTACACTTCGACATTTATCAGCGAGAAGCTCAGTGTAATCTGGAAGCAGAAAAATGCATTTTTTAGTGAAAAGTGTGTGGAGGTGGTCTTTATGTATTCAAGAAACAGCAGTGAGATTCCTTAGCTGCTAAGCTTTTCTACATATACGCATCAGCATTAAATACATTGGAATATTCGCCTTTTATCAGTAGGGCAGATTAAAATAACTTGAAGCACCTGTTATAGCAAATCTTGCATTATACGGGGCCTTTAATGTTTTATTACTTTTCTTAAAATGAATGTGGAATACCATTGGTAAAGTTTCAGTCTGCATGAAAAGTCATTTTTCCTCCTCTAGATACAAAGTTAGCTTTTGCAGAAAGATAACAGAGTGGCAGAGGAGGAATGTTCTGGAATGCTGAAGCTGCTGGTGTGCCACAGTTTCCAGCTAGACTGTTGTTTTTCGACAAGTGGAAGTGTTAGTTCATTAGAAAGCCAGTTTCTCACCCTCTCTCTCTTGTTCACTCTCTCACTCTCTCACCCTCCCACTTTCACTATCTATCGCACTATTCTCTCTCTCTTTCACCCCTTCTTCCTCTCTCTCTTTCACTCTTTCTCCCTCTCTCTCTCACTCTCCCTTTCACCCATTCTCCCTCTCTCTCTCCCTTTCACCCCTTCTTCCTCTCTCTCTTTCACTCTTTCTCCCTCTCTCCCTCACTCTCCCTTTCACCCATTCTCCCTCTCTCTCTCTCTCTCTCTCTCTGTCTCTCCCTGAACTCCTGCTAACCCCTGCATCACGCTTCCAGCGCTCCAAGAATGCGGGCCGGTGTCGGGCCGTAAGACCATAGGCCCTGGCCGGCCGTGCGCTGCTGAGGGTGGGGGGGGGGCGGGGGGGTGTGAGGGGATTGGAGATTAATGGCTTAGGAGGTCTAAGGGGTGACCGGGAAGCGGCCAGTGCTCACAGAGTTAAATAACGCACATAAAAGGCCATTCTCTATTTTAAAACAAAAAACAAAAAGCTGAGTGATCACTGAGTTCTCCCAGCAAATTAATGGGACGGCATTGTGGAGTCCATGAAGTCCCTGATCCCCCCTTTGGAGAGCCCAGGGGGCCTGATGGACGGGCTGGTTGATGCACACTGTCCCTCAGGCAGTGAAAGTTTTTGAGAAGGGAAATGATGGCTCTCAGAAGCTCTGATATTTGGTCCGGTTAGTAATGGGGCTTTGAACCCCTAGCCAAAGCTGTGGTTAGATACCACATCTCAGATATTCCTGGGGCCCAAACGAAAGTTGTCTTCAAAGTGCCGCACTCCTTTTAAAATAATTAACGCGAGGTAAAACAAACTGACTAGCGAGGGAGGTTTGAAACTCTCCCACTTCCTTTAAGAATGCTGCGAGTTCGTTTAACGGTGCTCCTCGGCGCTAGCCGCCAGAGCGCTAGCGCCGCGTACCGCCGCGGCTCCAGCCTCGCCGTCGCACGCACGCATTCCGGTGATCGGATCGCCGGCGAACGACCAACATCTGACATCATTAACGGGGGAGACGTTAACACGCTACGCTCGCTTGGTTATCCGAGGCAGCGTTGTCGGGAGTGAATTTAAAATTCTGCGGTTTGAAACACACCGTGCGGTCGTAACGGACGCTTCCGCCCGGTCTCCCCGGACCCACTTCTCCCTTTAATCCTGCCCACAGTGCAGGAGACAAGAGATTTAGGTCTATCGGAGCATGCGAAAGGTCCCTTTCATATTCCAGGATGCTAAGCCGACAGAGGATTTAAAACAGCGATCGTCATGCCCCGGTCCTGGAGAGCCGCAGGGTCTGCTGGTTTCTGTTGTTACTCGGCACTCAATTGGTCGGTTAAAGCTGTCCGTTAAGCGGTTAACTGACTTCACCTGTTTTCTTGGGTTTGAATCGGTTGCTGATATTAAGCCAGGAACAGAAACTAGCAGCCTGTGCGGTTCTCCAGGACAGGAATGAAAATTACTGATTTAAAACACTGTGCGCACAGGTATTTCCACATTCTTGACAAGGGAAAAAAAGAAATAATTGAGGACTGAAACATAATATTTTGCTGAATAGCCTTTCTTTTCGCAGTAGTAGCTTTTATGTGTTCAGAACATTTGAAGTCAAAGAAGCCTTGCTAGCCACACTTTATCAGCTGAAAAGCTGGTCCTCTACTATTCAGAATGTCATTTTCACATATTAGGTATTTCACAGATGTACAGAGCAACTTACACAGTTTTATGTTCTTTACGTACAATCAACATGTACAGGTGGATATTTACTGAAGCAGATATCTGTAAACAAATGGTTCAAGGTACAGCATTAGCCTCACCTGGGAATCAAACCTGCAACCTGTAATTACAATCCCAGTTCCCTGCCCATTACGCTACACTGTCCCCCCTCATGGGTCGTCTCGTTGGGCTCTTGTCTCGCTGCAGTGCAGCTGGACTTCATTAATTTCTCTGAAGAGCGGGAGTACTGGCTGAAGCCTTTGGGGACATACCCTGCAGCGGCCTGGCAGACACACACACACACACACACACACACACACACAGCTATTAGCACGGAGCGCCTGAGCTGCAGCGAGACAAGAGTCCGGCTCTTTTTTGTGTGTGTGTGTGTGTGTGTGTGTGTGTGTGTGTGTGTGTGTGTGTCTTCCCCTCACACTGATGCGTTCAGCAAACAGCGCTCCATTATTCCGCCTGACAAGAACACAAACAGCACGCATTCAGAGGTCAAGAAAAAGCACGCATCCACCCCGTCACCCTCCTCTCCCCCCCCCCTCTTTTGTCTTTGTCCCATCCCATGCCTTGTTTTCCTCTTCTCTGTTTTCATGCTTCTTTCCATGTTTCTCAAATTTATACACCTCCTCCTCCTTTCTACAAAAAAAAACATTTTCATCAGTCTGTTCTTTTTTTTTTGCCAAGGATCTTTTTTTTGGCATTCAAGCTGCATTCGGTGCCTGGTGCAGCTTATTTCTTGCAGTTCAGTAGGGCTAACGATCGCAAAAAAGCTCATTTTCCCATTTGGGAGTGTGACTAATGTGTCAGGAAATGACCTGAAAGATGCTGTTTGTGTTTGTAAGCAGGTTCCCTAAATGGGCTGATCACTCTTCGCCCATCCAGGACAGCCTTGTGGCCGGGGTAGAGTGCTCTTAGGAGGACTTACCAAATGAATGATAGCTCTGAAAGCATTCTGCAAAGTAGCAGAGAAAAGAAGAAGAAGAAAGAGAAAAGCGAAAATGCAAATGACTTCATTTTGGCTTGATTGGGCGCTGCGCGGAGTTGGAGGCTTTTAGCGGTAATTGGGAATAGCGGAGGCGGGAGGGTGCGAGGACGTCCGCCCAGGCGGCTCGAGTGGCGGAATTAGCTTTTTTCGCGCGGGCTAGCGCGGCCGGCCGGCCCTGGCCTCGTTCACCGCGGCGGCGGCGGCGGCTGTGGCCTCGGGGGCCGCCGGAGTGGTCATGCATAATTGACCGGTAATGAGCGACAGACTTTTCAATATTTAATCGGCGCTGACCTTTACGCGCGAGCGTGGGAGGAAGTGCCCGGCGGCTTGCTGCTGCTTCGAGGGCCTCGCCATTCTCTTTCCCGGCGAAGTCCGCCTTTTTTGCTCTGAGAGGAAGCGAGCGGCGGACCGCTAATTGACTGGCGGGGGACGAAGCGGATTTTTGCAGAGAGATGTGCGATGCGTGCGTATCCGCCCCGGGGATAGGTTTGGAAACGTGACCAACGTGACTGAACCTGCCTGTAAACCAGTGCACATACAGTCGATTCTCAAGCAGCTGAAACTCTTATCTAAACAAATTAGGTAATGCGTATATGCATTGTGGATCCTCTGGAATCCAGACGGAATTGTCCGGAGTTACTGACAGAATATTAATACACGGTGGATTTTATTAGCCGACCGGCTTGATGATGTCCCTGCTGCTTTCACTGCAGTGGGGCCTCGTTACAAGGACCCTGCTGCAGCATGTTACAAAATGCGAAAGAGAGAAAGAAAGAAAGAAAGAAATAAGGAAAGAAAGAAGGACAACATTGTTGAATAGCTTGTGTTAGCTCCAGGTCTGAACTGTAACGTTCAGATTTTAATGGTGTCACCTGACCTTGGAGCCTTGGCAGGACACCCTGTCCTCCTGGTTTTGGGGGGCAGGGTACGACAGCGCGTAGCGTGTGCAGGCCGAGCCGGCCGGAGAGGGAGCCCCACTAATCCAGAGGTGCTTCCCAGGCCTGGTATTCTCTGGCACGTGTAATAGGATTAAGTCCTTAAAAAGTAGAGCATTTCTGAGGAACACGCACTGGTGTTTTTCAGTCACACTGGAAAAAAAACGGACCTTTATTGGTACATGTTTATTAAACACAAAAACAAGGAGGTGACTTGACCTGAAACAGCCTGGAAGGAATTCCTGTTGATTCCGCTTGTCTGTCACCTTCTGAGAACACCAGGGAATCGTCCAGGAGTGGGAGAACCAATATGTGATGTAGTTATGTCCGTTTGTTTCCTTGTTTTCAAAGAACAGGAAATGACAATCCCTTAAAATGAAAGTGTATTGGTTGGAAAGAGGATTTTTCACACAGAGATGGCTAACCAACTGTGCTGCACCTGCAGACACGCTGAGTTGTGCTTTCTGCCATTTCAAATAGTGTTTTCCATGTATTTCAGATATCAAGCAGTGTTTTCCATGTATTTCAGATATCAAGCAGTGTTTTCCTTGTATTTCAGATATCGAGCAGTGTTTACCATATATTTCTGACATCAAGGGGGACATGGTCATGCTCTACCAAAACCTTTAGCTTACGTTTTTTTTCATTTGTCTTTTTGTCACATTTAAAAATACAGAGGGTCAACGGTTTTTGACTGGCACCTTCCTTTACTGCACAGAAATTTCAAAGAGACTTTAACTTGTGGGCCACATTTTCTGTCTAAATTCCTCCTCTGTGCAGACGAATTAGCCCAGTTTTTGGTCACGGGTAGTTCTGTGCGGATTTGTTGTGGTAAGCATTTAGCATGCACTCAGATTTTAATTGTCTGTGAAATGTCTGCTATAGCACAGTAACTTTAAATCTCCAGCCTGCTCAGCGATTAAAGTATTTATTTTATTTTTTTTTTACTGATGTAGTGGTTGCCAAGTTTTTCTTTTTATTCCACTTCATCTGTGGACAGATTGACATCGTTGGCATCCTGTCGAGGGGGGGGGGGGGCAACAGTAGGGCATGGTGCAGACTGCCCACCCAACGTCGTCCTATAGCCACAGACATGCCATATCTCCACCCGTGAGCCTGTGCATAAAGGAGCCAGCTCTGAATGGAGATTTCGTGAATTCCGGACTGCCTCTCCACAGAAGTGTGGGGCTCCAGCTTTGTGACCCGGGGAGGAGAATCTTTTAATGGTTTCCACAACAACCTTGTAGAACAATCTGGAATCAAAAAGCCAGAAAAGGGAACACTGCCCTTTGTGTCCAGGGGGGAAGAGAATTTGTGGCCCATTATCTAATACTTGGATATTTTAACCTAACAACTACAGATACCAAGGGACTGTTATAAAGTACACCCTTAAACTGGTTTTGTTCTTGTATACTGCAGTATAACAGTTGATTTTATGCAGTCAGGTTTTATGATAGTGCTACCCTGTGGCCACACTGCATACGTTATCACTACATAATAACACACATAAGAGCTGCAAGGTTCACTATGGTGTTTTAAAGGCTTTTGCTGGATATGAACATTATAAATCTGAAAAGAGTTTTGTCTGTAAATAAGAGTTTTCCGTGCCGTGTGGAATTGGAACGTACTGAAAAATATCCAAATAAACTTGTCAAGAACTCATCACTATATATTAGCAAAAATGCTAATTATTGGTGCACTCATATGTTGTAATGTATTACACTGCGATGCAGTATATCACATATAGTCATATATTACACTGCTACGATTACCATATATTTGTAAAATATTACAAATGGTGTAAAGCATATCAATCATCACTTTTTCAAAACATTACCGCACATTTGCAGTATATTACAATATATTTAATTTCTATAAGGGAGCCAGTCGTGCTGTTACCTCAGCCTGCAGTCCGGTGTCTTGGGGTAAGGGCCCCTTTTAAATGCCCAATGGCCCTTAGGCCATGACAAAGCAGCACAAAGCAGACCCCTCTGACCGAAGATGGGGGACAGTGGGCACAGATTTATGTCCGCTGGGCTCTGTGGAAGGTCCAGCCGGTCGGTGGCCAGGGGGGGGTAGGAGCTCTTTTAACCCCTCCAGAGCTCTAAATCTTTCAACCGCCATTCACCTCCCAAATCGCCGGGGATTAATGGGGTCAAGTTCGATTGTGCCATCAAAGCTATCCTCTTTCTGCTCGTTTTAACCCTCTCTCTCTCCCTCTCTCTCCCCCTCTCTCTCCCTCTCTCCCTGTCTCTCTCTCTCTCTCTCTCTCTCTCTCAATTCAGTTCAATTCAATTCGCTTTATTGGCATGACAAATGTGTACATTTGTATTGCTAAAGCTTGTAAGGTACAACAATCTATATATATATTTTTTTAAATAAATAAAAATAAAAAATAATAATAATAATAATAATAATAAAACATTATCTCTGTCTCTCTCTCTCTCTCCCCCTCGCTCTCTCTCTCTTTATCTCTCTCACTCTCTGACTCTCTCGCTCTGTCTCCCTCCGTCTCTCTCTCTCTCTCTCTGTCCTTCTCTGTTACCCAGTGTTCCCTGCCTCCCTCTCTCCTGCCCTCCCTCGGGGTTGTTGATAAGTGATTTCACGCATGCCACAGCGCGGGCCGTTGTCTCCTGTCGGGCCTGAGGAATGCGATGCACCTCGCCGTCCGCGAAACCGAACACAGAGCTGCTCTGTGCGGCCCTTCGCTCGCTGGCGGTGGTCCCGCCGCTCGTCACGCTCGTGGTGAAATAATAATATAAATAAATAAGAGAGGGGGAGAGTTTCTGCCTGAGGTTGAATTCCCAGTCTCTTCTGCTCTTTTTAACTGCATGTGAGATGGGGGCTTTTTTTTGGGGGGGGGGGGGGGGCGGGGGGTGCTGGGGGGTGGGGGTGGGGAGAGTGCATTCACTTCAAAAGATAAAGATCTTTGTCCTCTTTTTCATTCAGCTTGCTGGAAGTATGTTTTTCATCAAAAATAAACCATACTCACTTCCAACAGGGTGGTGGTGTGGGGTAATAGCCTAATTTGACTCTAGGTGTTCAGGTGGCTGCAGGTTTGAATCCTAGTTTGTGCATTGTTAGGCTACTGGTTCAGCCTGCTTTGAATGGGGCCATTAAACTTAAGGCCTACATTCATTCAACGTTTGGCCTTGACTCCCAGGTGTTAGTTATTTTCTTCACAAAAAATATTTGGCTAGTTTAACAGTTTCCACTTCAAAAAGGTAACACCTGCGTGCATTTGGAGCTCAAAGTTAAGGGCAAAATGTTGATGGAATCCAAGCCACAGTCTGCAGAATATGAAACAACCCAACAGAACCTTTGCAGAGAACTCTCTGCTTTGATGGTGGATTTTACCGAGTTCACTCCGTGTTCTTTTCCCATTATTTTTACGGTTACACATTCAGAGAAAATTGTGCAAAAAATTGTACCTATAGGGGTGAAATGGCTTGTCACTGGGGCAGTACCTTCAAAGGTGTGTCCGTTGTACCCTTTACTCTTTTGGATTAGTGTTCCAAGATAAAAATATGACCCGGTGAGGGAGCATTGTACCTTAGAGAACCGAATCGGACCCCTTCCGTACCCCTTTTTTCTGACCGTGCTCCGTGCCCGTGCCCGTGCCCTTCCTGTCAGTGGCAGCGGGGCGGGGTGCTCAGGCAGCTGCCTCTCTCTCCGGCCCGGGCGCCGGGCTCAGACTTCCTGTCTGGGTTGGGATGAGGGGACTTAGCCGCCGCCGTCAGCCCCCTGGGTCTCTCGCCGACGACCAAATAAGGGCGGTCTGCTGCGCGGCTCGCCCGGGAGAGGCTAGGGGCACGGCGTTGGCACGGTAACAGACTCCCGCGTTCACCGGCTTCACAGAGCCGCCGGGCGTCGCCTCCCGCGTTTGTGAATATCAGACGGCCGCTCGTCCGCATTCCTCAAACGTCCTACCGCGCTGTCGCGCCAGAAATGAAACGTACCTGCTCCCCTGGGTCTGCTCCCGTGCTTCAAAAGACCCGAAAGAGGAAAGAAAAAAACCAAAAAAAAAACAACATTGATAAACAGTTTTCAAAGTTGCGGGCTGTTCTTTTGATATTGCTGGAAAAAGGTAGCGTCCCCTGATAGTGTACACAGTTGTCAGTGGTGGCTGGCATTTAAAGGTTATTGTTATATATTTTCATATAAGGAATTGGCAGATGTAATTGTATTTTTTCGCATGTCTTTTGAAGGAGCAGCGTGTGTTATGTAAAGAGAGACTAAGATCAAGGGCTGATGTTTTGCTGACAGGGAGTGAGTAGGTGAAAGCCAGCAGTTCATTTAAAGGAGAGCATTTCATCTTGTATCGTTTCGTAAAAAGAGAAACTTGGGGCACGTTTCTGGTCTTGGCTTCGTATGAAAGGAGACGTAGACTTGCCATGAAAGGCTTTGCGAGATCAAAATGAGGACGGCCCACAGCAGCCGAAGGAGATAAGGAGCGCTAAGAGAAAACGTTGGTGAAATAAGTGAAGCTCAGACCGAGCACTTCAAAAGAAATGTCCTTCGTCTGCCAGGGAACGTGAGGTATCACATATTAGTTCAGACTTATTATTTTATATTTGTGTCTTTAAGCCCAGAGCTCATAGTAAAAATTGTGGCTTCTTATTCTCTGTGATACCCCAGTTGAGCAAAAGCTGGAATCTGGCTGTCTAGTGGAAGTCTAGGTTGTGAGTGGTTTTGACATGAACCGACTAGGTTAACCGCAATATAGCTCAGGTTTTTACATAGATATAGCATAGATATGTCCTAGTCGACTCGAAAACTTTCCCTTTTCAACCAGATGTAGCCGGGTTTTCACCTGAACGCCTAGACGGCATTTCACTGAATTTCTCGCCGACTAGTGATCCCGCTGGGGAGATCAGTAGCTGTAGATATGGTCCTGTCCCTCACTGACTGACTGACTGACTCGTACAGTGACAACAAAGTTAAGATTAGAGTTAAACAGGTGGAACTTAAACTTTGTAACAAACCACATTTAGGGTATTTTGTCACAGACCACGCTATAAATGTTGTAGATGCTCTCAAAAATGTAGGGAGAAGGACAAAGAAACAAAACTTAAATGCTAGAGATGGCATGAAAAAGCACTGTATCAAAGTACTTTAATCTGGAATATTAAAAGAAACTAATTAGATTAATCACACAGAAATTAGACTAGAAGCCATAGAGAACCGGTGCAAATTGGTTAAAATGAAATTTCATGCTGATTTTAAAAGGTCTTTCCTCATGCAGTATTACCAGCCTGGATACTGTAGCTCGCCAGGATTTGCGATTGGTTTTAACGATAATCAAACGAACTGAAACTCACTCATTGTTTCATAATGTATATATCATAGCCATTGATTTATAAATGTACAGCGTATGTTGGCATGTGTCATGACTCAAGAGTGAAGTCCCTGCTCAGCAGAATTAAACCAGCCTGTAAGCTCTGCATCGCTCAGCTGGAAATGTCCACATAATGGTCCCATAACGTCCACGTTCCTCAGAAATAAAAATAAAAAAGATTTTTCTGGATAAATATCAAAATAGATATAAAATAAATGGTGTCAGTTGACAGAAGCAGTGTGGTCAACTTTGCATTTAACTCACCATCTTATCAGTATTAACGGCTATTTCTAAAATAACTAGGATGTCAGTTCTGTGATTTGTCTTGACAATAAATTGATTAATGCCTAATTTATCATCGAGAAAGAGGGCGAAAGACAGAAAGAAGTTGGTAAAACCTACATAAGAAACTGCAGGCTACATATGAGTGTAAAATTGACCCTTTGAGTTGTGATTTTGTTAGACAAGTCATTCCTTTATAGGCAACAGATGCACTAACCCAGCTGTACCTGAAAAGTGTGGTGATCATTAGCCTGCGGGCGACCACCTGCATTGCCTCTGTGGAGAGGTACAAAAGCACACGGGTTCTGCCTCACCGAGCGAACTGCACTTTTTCACTGTGAGCTTAACTCTGTTGCCGGGCGAAGCTTTGTTTGTTGACGAACGTCTCGTTTGCATACCCAATTTCCCTGAATGGATTGCATGCGGCGATCGGGAAAAGCATTGCTCATTTGTTGAAAGAAAATAATGGCTTTGGTGGCTGGATGCTGCTGGGATTTATGAATAGGCCCTGATGTGTTCAGCTACAGCGGCAGCATTTACTTTGCAGCTATATATTTGGCTTAGACAATGCCAGCAGGCTATAAGGATTTTGGGGGGAAGAGGGGGGGATTGGTGGCACTGCACTAATTGCAGATTCAGGAAAGTGACAGTGTATGGCTGTATTTTTTATTGGAACGCACACACACACACACACACACTGAAGCTCGAAGGAGTGACCTGTGTGAAGTGACACACACATGTGTGAATAGCATGTCATCTTGGACCACTGAAGACTAGATGTTGACTCCAGCTCTAGTAAAAGCAACGCAAAAAGTAAAAAAGCCAGTAAATATTTAAAAGCCTGTGATTATTTAAATTATTACATTGCAGTGTCGCTTTTCAACAAAACATGTTAAATAACCTAACCAAAATGTAAAATCATATGAAACAATAGTTTTGTTCTGCATATTTGTGTTCTGAAATAAGGCAGTGTTTCTCAGTCAGGGATTTGCACTGGTGTCTGAAGGGTTACAGTATTTGAAATGATTTGACCCAGATCCCAGTCAAAGCGCCGTTTATACTTGTGCAGACTGTTGGAAGAAGGCAAGCTCTCTGCGGCGTGCAGAAAGCAGGCACGGTCTGCCCCCCCCCTCCCCCCCCCGACACCCCGCCCGTGTACGTGTGGCCCTTTCAGCTCTCTGCTTTCGAGGCTGACTCTCCCGCTTAATTCGCCCCCCGGGGAAGCCCGGGCTGCATCGGGAGCTACGCCCACGCTTGTATCGGAAATTAAAAACGGGATGTTCGCTGTCGGTGAAACATTCTTTTATCGGAGCCGACGTGCTGGAACACCCACGAAACCGCACAGACGGTGAGGCGGGTTGGGGGGGGGGGGGGGGTGGGGGGGGCGCTATACACGACTTCCCGTCGAAACCGCTGTCGACTTCGCGGGACGGGCGCGCTAACGAACCGGAATCTCACTTAATTACTGTTTTCCCCCCGGAGACGCGGCGGGAATGCGCGAGCGACGAATCGCGCTCGTCCTCGTCGGGTTGTAATTCTGAAACCCGGAGACAGGCCCCGCTGGTGAAAGGTGCTTTGTCTGGATGCTCCGCGCCTTAATTCAAGCCAGCGTTTGCCTTTTCAGGAGCCGGGCTTAATGTGAATGTTTACATCCATATTGTGGCGTATAATTTATTTTGAGCTCTCCGGCTTCTCCAGCCGTACGTATAGACCACACAGCTAGGGAGGCTGGCACCATAGATGGTAGCGGAACGGCGCCGCGTGCGTAGCGTGATTAAGGAGAGGTCGTTTGCCGTCGTATTTAATGTCTCCTTGGCCTTGTTTGATTAAAATACCGCCATTGACAGCACTCTAAATGGGCATGGATAGCTTCTGCCCTTCATAGAGATCTTGTCAAGGTTACTTAAACGAGTTTGAATTCACTAACATATTTTTGCTTAAAAAAACAGTTTTTTTTTAACCACTCTGGCTCGTGTTAGCCAGTCACATCTTACATCTTTCATCGGTTCGCCTTACGGAAATGGAATATACCAAAAATATATTGACATAAAATATTAACTAGATGTTGCAACACTTAATAATATTTCATTTATTTCAATATATCACCCTGCTCTGAAATATATTAATTACACCTATTAATATATTTCAGTATACTACTTCCCAAGGGGCATTTTGCATGAGCCAGATCCAAAAAAATAGAAATAAATCCACTGTTCACCAGAGTGATCTGTATTGGCTGGACATTTATTTAACAGTTGTACAGTACAGTTGAGACGGAAGGCAGGGGTTGGTGGGGGGACTGAAGTGGGATTATGTCTTCAATTTGTCCTAAGCAGGGAGCAGCAGCAGCAGCAGCCGTCACGACTGAGAGATCACACGCGACACGTGTTCACCTGCATCGCTAGCTCCGTCTGCCCACACCCCCCGACCCCCCCACCCCGCGCGCTCTGTTCCTGGGAGCCGAAGGGACGGCCGGGCAAACAGGCTCTCTGTTTGTTCTCAGGAACCAAGCGGAACATGCCGGCACAGAGGGAGGGAGAGAGGGAGGGAGGGAGTTAGGGAGGGAGGAAAAGAGGGGGCAACCTCTCTGTTCCACCTGACTTCCCAACTTACGGGTCCTTAAGAGGGAGATCAGCTCTGTCCTCTGTGGTTACGGAAAACCTGTGATCTTTTGTCTGGAAAAAAAATGGCGCAGGCCTGGTTTTGTCTACAAATTCTGATCTTCCTTTCTTCCCCATGAGATAACCCTCATGAGCTGATCTCATCTTACGGAACCATCACATGATTATGTTGACTTAACAGATCCTTGGAAAGAGAGATCTATCTACTTCCTGGTATGTATGGACCATTTGGGCTATGACACTTTTTATTGCCCGCTGGTGTTGCACTGTCTCTATAATGAGAGGTTCTGGAAAGTTCTGAGAAGCCTTAACGCTGCCTACTTCCATCAATACCATGCTGACAGGACCCGTTAAGGCCCAAAACGTCCGGTTTTGAAAGCAGGCCAAACGATACTCCGCCTCTCCCCTGCCGACTTTTAGCATCCTCAGTTCCTGTCCTTATCTCGGAGCAGAGAGAGAGATGCTTTTGAGCTTTATCTGTTCGCAGCTTGCTGATATGAGGGGGATGTTTATCTGAGTAGGCGAGAACTCAACTGTCCGCCAAGTGAAGTCAGACCTTGGTCCTGGAGTGTGCTCCTGTTACACGTTCTCCATAGCATTTTCTTCGTGTTTTAGCACAGAGGCTTTTCAGTATTTCTTAATAGCGTTGCGTGTTGTAGTGTGGCAGCCCAGCACTCCTGAGCTTCCATTGTGGCTGGGCTCTCGTTCCCTCGCGGGTGTGACGCTCCCAGCATTCCACAGAAATCAAAGTAAAGCGCTCTGAGCGGCGGTTGGGGTCAGATTAAACAACGAGAACATAGCGTTGAGCAGGTGCGGAGGTGCCACACGTCCGCAAACTCGCCCTCTCTCTTTCCCTCTGACTCCTCTCTTTCTCTCTCTCTCTCTCTCTCTCACACACACGCACACACACAAAGGACATAAAACACCTCGGGCATGCTGTGTGGGAGAGCACGTGGGCCGGTATCCATTCATGAAAGGGAAGACCCCAGAGTGCAGCCAGTGGAGCGGTCAGGCTAGACGTGGGGAGTTTACTGACGGTGACAACTGTGGGGGAGGGTGTGTCTAGTGTGAGTGTGTGTGTGTGTGTGAGTGTTAATGTATGTGCGTATGTATGTGTGTGTGTGTGTGGGCGTGCATGTGGGCGTGCATGCGTGCGTGCGTGTGGTGGAGTGGCTGCCATCCTCAGTAGTGGTGCCAAACACAAACAGACTCGGTGCCTAGAAACCCTGAGAACACCCGACCCCCCCCCCCCGCCCCCCTGCCCGCCGCCCATTATCAAGTCTCCCCTCATTCATAAACATGCCAGGGGTTTATTCAGGTTTCACACACCCTGAGTCACCTGTAATGCTATCGTGTGTCCTGCTTACTCTCCCTCTCAGACTGTAAATACAGTTCTTTCTTCCGCTGTCTGACACTGTTTACCTTTCTGTACAATACCGGGTCAGTCCTCCAGTCAGAAAGATGTGTTTCAGTTTGTGCGTTTGGTGTGTGTGTGTGTGTGTGTGTGTGCGCATCTGTGAAATTTTGTGTGTTTCTCTCTCCCTCTGTGTGTGTGTGTATGTCTTTGTGCACCTGTGAATGTGTGTGTTTGTGTATAAGTGCATCTGTGAACGTGTGTGTGTTTTTCTTTCACTCTGTGTGTGTGTTTGTGTGTGTGTGTGTGTCTTTGTGCACCTGTGAATGTGTGTGTTTGTGTTTATGTGCATCTGTAAAAGTGTGTGTGTTTTTCTTTCACTCTGTGTGTGTTTGTGTGTGAACATGTGGTCAGAACATAACAAGCCCTCCAGGAATATTGAGCTCCTGCTTTGAATTGAAACTTCAAAGCGGATTGTGAAAATAATGCAGATAAGAACGAGAGCCTTGACTCTTAATTAGAAAAGAGCCAATTAGACCTCACGGTCATTTATATCTGCAGAATCAGGGCTTGTGTCCAGTCCTAATCAGTGAAAAACTGGCAGGGTCTGCGTGTGATGTTCTCTTATAAGAACAGTCTATGTTTCCAGGTGAGAGGTATCATTGTAATGGAAGTCCGGAGCGATTTGCTAAGCCTCCCTTGAATCGATGCTGCTTGCCTCCGCACTAACAGTAATCATTCAAACCGCGTGAATTTTTAGAAAAGTGGCAGGCTTTTTTTCGGAATGGGAATTTTAATTTAAGACAGTGCTTTCCGGGTTTAGCCGTTAAGCTACAGCATGCTACTGTATGTCTAGCTCGGAGGGTTCCCGGTTCGATCCCCCCTGCCCTGGGCATGTCGAAGTGTCCCTGAGCCAGACACCTAACCCCTAATTGCTCTGGTGAATGTGAGGCATCAATTGTAAAGCGCTTTGGATAAATGCGCTATATAAAAGCAGTCCATTTACCATTTACCGTCCATCTGGCGTCTTTCTAGTCTTGGTTACCAGTGCACTCGCTTTGCTGCCAAAGAATACTGAAAAAAAGCTCTCATTTGGCCCCAGACCAGTGTGCTGAGGCCTAACACTTTACACAGTGCGGTAACGCGCTTCTGTTCTGCGTGCAGGAGGCAACAAGCTGAAGAACCAGTTCTTCCGTCTGAACTGGGCCTGGATCTCCCTGGAGAAGGAGTACTACGCGGTGGACGAGGACTCCAAGTTCCTGGAGGTGGTGCTGAGGCGCAGGGGCTACCTGGGGGAGACCTCCTTCGTCAGTGAGTGGAAAAACTCTTTCTCTCTCTCTCACACACATACTCAGGGTCCAAGTTGAACTATGCGGTTGTTCCCTGTACTTGGACCGGTACTTCTCTCTAGGGGTTTCGTCATACTTGTTCCTGGTTATGGTTATACACTTTGTTGTACGTCACTCTGGATAAGAGCGTCTGCCAAATGCCTGTAATGTAATGTAACATATATATATCGCTAATTTCTCAACCAGCCTGAACAAACTTTGTTAGTGTAGGTTAAATTATACAAGCCCTTTCCAACCCAATGTTGAGGCTGCCTGTTGATTAAATCCAGGCTTAGGTGCTAATGTTTACTATAACTTGTATATTTAGCAGGTGAAGTTCTACAGAAACAGTTCCCCTCGCGTGCCAATCTGACTTCTGAATCAGTTGTTTACTGCATCACTGGGATGCCTTTGCCCATAAAAAAAGAACATCTGCCATCTCTACTTTAACAGGTCACAGTGATCCAAGAGTACTGAACTGAAATGTTTTTTTATCCCCTCGAAGAGTAGTTTTTTAAAATGTTTTTTTTTTCTTCAAAATACTTCTAGAAGTCAGCATTCCAGAACTCCACTGCTCTCGCTTACCAATAGTGATTGTTACATCAGCATTAGAATGTTCAGTTTAGAACTTTCTAATCACGTATGTGTGATCTTAGCCCTTAAAGGGTTAATTTTGTCCAGCTCCCAGATTGTTAGTGAAGGAAGATTTTAAGTGCTTCCCATGGTGCAACTCTTGACTGATTGTTTGTTTGCTTTCTTTTTATCTTCTGTAGCCATTTTAGCACACTGAAGGGGAAAATAACCACTGTTTGATCAATACTTTCAATTAAGTTTGAGTTGCTACAAAATTCAAGCCTTGTTTTTTTTTATTTTATATATTTTGCCCCATGTGCAGCTCACTAAGTTCAGAGGACACCAGAAGGTACAAAAGCTGTAATTGTACAATTAAAATTTAGACAGCACCAGCTGTAGCACTTTGGTGGCCTTAAACAGGAATGAACCCAGGGGGACTCATCATAGACCAGGGGGGGGACATTGTGTGATAGTGAAAGCAATCACAAATCTGGCATCAAAAAAAGCAATTTGCTCCCTGTGAATACTGCAAATTAAAATGCATTTCAAAATAAATTTACAAAATGATATTGTAAACCTAAATTGTGTAGCCCACAGATGGGTTTGGCCCAAACTGGAGGCGTGCAGTGTCTGATGACTGTTTCCAGCTCTGAACTTAGACAGTTCGCTAACACTTCAAGTGCCAAAGCAGCTTACTTTACAGAAGGTGCATTTTCCTGGCCACCACATAGAGAAGCAATGCGCCAATCAAATGAGTGGCTTTGTGGACATGGACAAGAGCTGCGGAACAGAGGGGGCGAAAAAAGCAGCTCTTGCATTCATTTTGAAATTAGTTCATTTCGGAATTCAGCCGACATTTATCGGGACGGCCTTGTCATCTCAACCTGTTTTTCTCCGAAGGCTTTTGTTTGGCAGGCCATCTGGTTTGCCCCCAGTGCAAACCGTGGAGCATGCCCTGCTCTGCGGGGTGGGGTTCAGTGACTGGGGTTAAAGGTCACGCAGCAGGTGCCTCTGGAGCAGTGCATGGTCCCGGGTGTGCATTTGGACGGACTTCCTCCTGTCTGTGTCCTGCATCAATCACCTGGCAGGTGTGGGGGTTGGGGGTAACTATTCCCCCCCACTCCACCCCACCCCACCCCACCCCAGGGGCAGTCCAGATTTTTGTTGACACGCGAAGCCTTTGTTTGTTCAGCTTTAAGGAGAACCTCCATCCAGCTGTAACTCACAGAGCCTAAATCCGCTGCACTGAGACCTAGGTGGGAGCGGGCCTCAGTGGGGTCACACAGACCCTGATCTTCAACCAATCACCTGAGGGTGATGTTAGAGCATGTTGAGCTCCTGCATGGAAATATAACTGTAGCTGGGAGGGGGCGTTCCGTGTTGATGTAGGGGACAAGTTAGCGCATGATGGCGGTAACTGTAGTGATAATGAATAGTCATCACTTTTTATTCCTTTCCGGAGACAGAGCAGGGTAACTCCCCATCTACACCTCAGTGCACCTGACCCGTTAGACCAAAGTTAGGCGACTTTACACTCACCCCACTGGCCAGAGAACTGCTCTTGTGTTTTTTTTTTTTGGGGGGGTGGGGGGGGGGAAGTGGTGCTGCTTGTTTATAACATGTCAGGCTGTACAGAGGTGTAGCTCTCCTGTGCTTACTTCCTGTGGAACACCTGGGAGCCCATAACGAGACGTGAGAGGCGTAGAGTCAGTCGTACCTTCAGGAGTGTGTTCTGGCCCCGGGGGGCCGTTGCTAACCTGTTGTTGTGGAGCGTGTCTCAGGACTTGGCTCCGGGTGCGAGGCGCGGTCCTGCCATAATTGAAATGAACGAGGCCCTTTCTCCTCTGGCGACAGGGGGATGATTCACCTGTCAGGGACCAGAGCCGGTCACCGGCCCCCGCCATCAATCACCTCGTTAACATTATTGACCCCCCCCCTCCCTGGAGGCCGAGCGACAGAGCGTTCCAACCGCCGAGCTCTCCCATGAGTCTGAGGGCTCCTTACACCCCCCCCCCCCCACCCCCCCTACGGGGAAAATGAGAATATCCTTTTGGGAATGTTTATATTCACAGTCTTACTGTCATGCAGTATCATGACCTTGCGGTGTTTGCTTACCATGTGAATCGCTCTTGTGCAAGTCCCTTTGGCTAAAAGTGTCTGCCAAATGACTCCAATTGTAAACTGTAAGGACCTAAAAATAATATGGCTGCAGAGCCAAAGAAAGTTGTTCAGTGCTGTGCTTGGGGCAAGATGAATTTAGCACAATTTTTTTTTTGGTTAAAAAAGGGCATCCAAAGGGTAAATCCATAGTTATATATAAAAATGCATTGGAAGTGCACCTCTGTTCACCTTCTGCACCAGTAGGTGAACAGTAGGTGCGTTCCTACAGAGAGGTGAGGGTGGAGAAAAAGCGAAGTTAAGAACAAAGGCAAGCTCCTGGCGAGCGGTCTGTTCGTGCCCCACCTCCCCCACCCCTCGTCTACCTGAGATGATGAAAGAGCTCCGGGGGCGGGGCCACGTAACCGGGTAACCCAGGACATTCCCCTGGCACAGCCCCACACAGGAGCCGCAATCAGAAACCTGCCAATGGAAACTGCACTCCTCGGCTCCGCCGGCCGCCATTCCGGCTCAAAAATGCTTCAGACCCTGGAGCGTCAGAACTAAAACCTGATTCCCCCATGGTGTGATGCGTGCCATGGAAGGGAAAAAAAAACTTTCTTTTTCCCCACACAAAGCTCCGCTTTCCACATTTCTCACCTTTTTCTATCCTGTTTTTTTTTTAATCACTTTTTTATATTCGCTATGGGAGTGCGGTACAGTCCTTGCATGTGAAAGCTTTGCAGAATTAAATTTTAATCTTGTCCACAATCCACAGCATTTGTACCTTCAGCCCTGGGAGCTGCACCGTTCTTTGTGCCAAAGGACCGAGATCTATGCCGAAGCTCGGAGCCGCAGTTTGGTTTTGGTTAATTAGTGTATTTGTTTTTTGTGGGTGGAGTGGGGGGGGGGGGGGTCATGCCAGCTCAGAGATAGCATGGGGGCGGGGGCAGGCAATGTTTTATTAATTGGGTACGCTTCCTGCTGTGTGGCATGGCGCTATCAAATGGGCGAACGGGAGGCGAGTTTCTGTGCCACCCAGCTGCTGGCACGGCAGGCTTGGCGGAAGGACTCGTGCCAGGGTGCCCCCCCCCCCCCACCCCTTCCACCCACGCCCCCCCTCTGGACCCTGATCACAAAGAGGTTGGGGGCAGCATGCAGAGTGGGGCACCCTGACCGTACGGGGGTGAGGGGTGGTGAGGCTCTCAGGGCAGACAAGAAGCCTTGTGATGTCACACCTGTAGCTGTTAGGCCTCTCTGTGGGTGTTGTTGCTGTGGTAACGCTACATTTATTTATTTATTTATTTATTTATTTATTATTCCCATCCAGCACCTCTCGTTGCAGGACCACTTTATTAGCAACTTCTTATAATTATTATTATTGATACTCATATATTCATTCACATATTTATTTATGCAGCAGGTCCCGTGTGATTATAGTGCATTCTGCACGAAAGCGTTTGATGACATCGGACAGCTGTAGACTCAGAGCTGCTGATAATCCCTGCTGGTGACTGGAAATCCTTTTTTAATGAAGTTTCATATTGTGCGGCCATTATTTTGATCTTCTGGAACAATGACAGTGTGAGAAATTTTTAGAAGGAAATACCCCCCCCCCCCCCCCACCTACCTCCACCTCCCGCCTTGTCATGATTTGAGTAAAAGCATAACGATGTTTTTTCTTTCTCCCCTTCTGTTCACTCTGCCCCCCCCCCCCCCCTTCCCCCAGGCATTGGCACCAAAGACGGCACAGCTGAGAAGGACAAGGACTTCCGGGGCAAGTCGCAGAAGCAGGTCCAGTTCAACCCGGGCCAGACCACCGCCACCTGGAAGGTGCGGATTCTGCCGGACAGCGAGTTTGAGCAGTCCGAGACCTTCCAGATCGTTCTGTCCGAACCTGTCATGGGGGCGCTGGAGTTCCCCGAGGCGGCCACCGTGGAGATCCTGGACCCTTCTGACGGTCAGTGTCCCTCTAATGTCAGTCCTTTCCAAAATGTGACAATTCAATTATTCCCCATGTGATCGAACCTACAACTGCTCAGTCATCAAGACTAGAGGTGGCTACACACTAGCCCTAAGGCTATGAATATTTTCTGTTTATCCTTTCGAGCACAGGCAGTGACATGTTAGAGCAGGCATAAATACAGTAGCAGCGTGCATTCCAAGTAGGTAATCGTGTCAGAGCGTCCACCGACGCTGCATCGTCCAGAACTGAGAATATGGGCCTGCATCAAAGTTTACCGTTGAGGAATTCCAGCTTCCCAATAATCAGCGTGTCAGTGATGACGGATGTTGGAAGTCCACTAACCTTGGCCCCGCCAGCCCAGATGGAAGCCAGGCAGCCCCGAGTGGGCGGAGCCAGCGCTGAGTCACTCCGTCCGCGGCCTGCCGCCTGCACGGCCCGAACGCTGTTTTCGCGAACCGCCCCGCTCCCCCGGGGGCAAAAGGAGAGTTCCTCAAAGCTGGTCTTGCGAGTAGGAGGCTTCTTGGAGCGGTTATCGAAGATTTAAAAATAAAAAATAAAAATAAAATCTCTCTCTTCTCAGCCTGCGTCTCCAGCTCCTGTGTGTCAGGCTTTTACTGCGGCTATTCTCTTATTCTCTTTCAGGCTGTCTTTTAAAGGGCGGCAAATAAGATTATCTTGCAGCAGGCCGAGGCTCCCCGGCCAGCAGCAGGTGCTTTATTGCAGAGCTGAAAGAACACGGATAATGCAGGCCTGCTCCCAGCCAGCGTGTGTGTGTGCGTGCGTGTGTGTGCGTGTTCATGTGCGTGTGTGTGTGTGTGCACGTGTGTGTGTGCGTGTTCATGTGCGTGTATGTGTGTGTGTGTGCGTGTGTGTGCGTGTGTGTGCGTGTGCGTGTGTGCGTGTGCGTGTGTGTGTGCGCGCGTGTGTGTGTGCGTGTTCATGTGTGTGTGTGTGTGTGTGTGTGTAGGTTTACGGAGCCTCTAGACACCGCTGTGTGGTCTCTCGTCCCGCACTGCCCTGGTTTATCCAGACCTGCGCATCTGAATGGGGGTGCGAAACCAGAACTGGACAGAAAGCTTGGGGCTTCAGTTAGATTTTCTAACGGGAACCAGAACCCGTCTGCGCTGGAGGGGGTGCTCCAACCTGCGTAACCCCCCACTAACGTCGGTGCCAGGCAGAGTTCGGTAGCCAGGCAACAGAAGCATTTCTTCTTTAGCTTGGACAAATAAGCATGTACAAGCGTAAGCATGTTTTTAAATCCAGCATTGAAACAGAGTAAAACGTCACAAAACTGCAGTTAGCAGCGTGCTTGTTTGAAACGGAAGGTTAAGTAAACAAAAAATACAAATCCCCGGCTTGTACTATAAGTCCATGGTGGGATGAATATTTCTCAAACTGTGATTCCCTCTACCCCTCCCACTTTAAATCATCTTTGTTTTCGTGAGAAAGCTGTCAGAGGCTGTTTTAATTATCCCGTCGGCCAATTCAGCAAATTAAGAGGTATGGACGGGGGTGTTTGTTTACTGAGAGCAGGGGCCCCTGTGGTAATATAAAATCGACTGGGACTTTCGCCGCTATCTCGCTAATGGATGTGTAAGTGGAGGGGTTTTTTGTGTGGGTGCTGTGTTAAAGTGGACTATCACTTCTCCTGAATCAGTTAGATTAATTATCCTTAACTTCTACTCAAAACTTGAAACTGTGTGCTTCAGACTGCTCCTGGTCCACCTGTGGCTCACACATACAAGCACCTTTCTGCACTGTATTTTTGGCACATCCATGTTGACTGTTTTTTGACATTTTTTATTCATTTTGTGTATTTACAAAGCAGTTTTTTAAGCAGAAAATAAGACACTCAGAGCGCATTTTTGAATCCTAGCTCTTTAAAGCATAGCAACGCTTGTAACACTCTGTCAGCTGTGGTTGAGATCCAGTGATGCAAACCAGTACCTTTCGGCCTTGTCCAGATAGGGAAACGGACAGTGAAATTGTCAAAGTCTACACGTATGCGCAATGTATGTGTAGAGTGGGAGTGTCCAATCAAAACCCAGCTGATGGATGTTACACAGACGCACGGGCTCTGCGGTTTTAACAGGCACCAGAAAGGAGGGGTCGGTTTGTGGGGCGCCTTGTTCTCTGTGGCGAGGCAGTTTCGGTTGGAGAAAACGTGGACAGCAATGGGCGATGACACTCCCTTATCGCCCCCCGCAGGGTTGCGATTGATATTTTGGGGCTCCCAGTGCTCGCGGCTAGGTGATTGCTAAGGTAACGATAATAATGATAGATGCTGGGAAAGCTTCTGTCACCTCATTGGTTTTGCCCCGCCATCTCACAGAAAGTGGGATCCGGACGGTTTGAGCTTGCCTGTGTTTTGTTTTTCGAGACGGGAGATAAGATGTACCCCTTAGTGCGTGGCTCCTGAAATATGGACGACAGGTTTGCTTACTTAAGCTATATCGCGCCAAGCTGAAAATAGCCCGCTTAGGAAAAAAGAAAAAAAAAGATGAATTGCTTTAACACATTTCTGCTTGTAAAAAAAGCATAGAAAACAACCTACTGTATAAGTACATGCCCTGCATATTTTGGGAGATTGCTTTTAGATTTATTGTTTTCTCAATGTATTTCTGTGGTATTTTCTTCGAAACATCTGCAGTGAGGACGTGCATGGCTGTATGTGATGCTTCTGGCTGAGTACTGGGTTAAAGTAACGAGATTTTCCACCCAGCACAGCTTCAACTAGGAGTCAGTTGTGCTTTCTGATGTCTGCTGAAGTCCCTCAGAGGATCCTGGGAGCTCTGTTGCCCAGTGAGGAAAGACTACATCTCGTCAGAACCTCCGAGATCAAAAGGCGTGTTTCTCTTTTCCCCCCTTTTTCTCACTGACGGCTAGCCGCCGCTGCCTCGGCGTCTGATGTCAGCTTTAGCACGCTCAATGGCTGAGCGCATTTTCATAAGCTGGAGAAAAGGCCCTTGGATGGAATCGCAGATAATGAACGAGCGAGAAGAGGGAACTAGGATAGGGAAAGCCGAGCTTAGCCGCGTCTTATTGGTCCCGTTGCGTCCGCTGCTCAGTCGCCTTCGCCGTTCACTTCGTTTCAGATGTCCTTAAGCTCTCGCAGTTCTGTCCCTTCATAGGTTGGATAGATTGGCCCACTTATAAAACTCTCTAAGAATCTGTTGTATCTCCTGTAGCGGGGTTACTCAAGTCTGGCTCTCGATGCCAGTAGAACTTCTGGTTTTCATTGTTCCCCTCTACTCAGGACCAGTCCTGGAACACAGCTCTCTCACCACAACCCTCCACTGAGAAATATACACTCCAGACATTTCAAATGAGAAATGGGCCAAACAGCTGCCTGAAATACTTTACAGCACTTTAAGATTCCTACAGAATACTGACGGTGTTAAATGAACATCTTTTTTTCTAAACAATTAAGAGCAAATGAAGCGTTTACATGACTGTACATTTCGGTCAGTGAGGTGAGTTAAATCTCTGGCCAATCGTTGGTATTAATCAATCAATTAACTATCTGGCAGAAAAAAAAAAGCGGCAGAACTACTGGCCTGGAGGGCCAGATTTGAGTATTCCTGTCCTGTACTGATACCAGAGTTCTCCTACTGGCTGTTGTTCAGACATTGCATAACCCAGTACAGAAGCCCGAAACTCTCTACGGTCTCTGGGGGTTGGGTGAAATGAATAAGCAGTACTGGAAGCCCCATTGGCTGTAACTTGGCGCGTTTGCGAGCTGCAGTTCAGAGGGTAACATGGCGGCCCTGGCCTCCTCCTTCCCCCCACAGAGTCCACCGTCTTCATCCCCTCCGCCGCCTACGCCGTGGAGGAGGACGTCGGCGAGCTGCTGATCCCCGTCCGCAGGAGCGGCGACGTCAGCCAGGAGCTCATGGTCATCTGCTACACCCAGCAAGGTAACCACGGCAACAACCCTTCTCCCCGACCGACGCGGCTAAAACCGAAAAGCGGCTGATTACAATTAACACCTCATCCGGGCCCCCGGGATCTCAATCGGCTGCTGATTGTGAGCAAACCCTCCATTAGAGTGTACGGTTTGAGGTAAAATGCAGGCAATCTGCACAAACCCAGGTTGGATTCAAAGGGAGGTAATGAGCACTGCATCCACGGGCTGAGATTATGGTTATCAGCAATCACACGTAGACGGAGTTTGTGTTTTTGGGAGAAAAAGGGAAGTAATCACAGACCGCAAAGCTGTAATGCTGGCATGTGGTCCATTCCATTTACTCTGATGTTTAAGCATTTAGTAGATACTCACCCAGAACAACCTGCAAGACACATACAAATCAGTTCGGCAAAGAGCAAGGACTTAAAAGACTGTCAGCTTTCAGTTCTACCCCCTCCCTCCCCTAGGCACACCCTCTTAACCCCCTCAGCACCCCTCACCCCCCCCCCCCCCCCCCCAGCAGAAATCTTCATCTCGGTGTTACCACCCTTCTCAACTCCGCCTCTGTCCGTAGTCACGGCGACGGGCACCATCCCCAGCACGGTGCTCTCCTACTCGGACTACATCTCCCGGGCGGAGGAGCACACCAGCGTGCTGCGCTTCGACAAGGGCGAGGCGGAGAAGCCCTGCCGCGTGGTCGTCATCGACGACTCGCTGTACGAGCCGGAGGAGAGCTTCAACGTCACCCTCAGCCTGCCCATGGGGGGCCGGCTGGGGCGGGAGTTCCCCTCCGCCCGGATCACCATCCTGCCCGACCTGGACGACGGTAAGGGCCCCGAACCCAACGCTCATGCCACACCCTCCGCTGAGGATATGCACTCCAGACGTTTCAAATTACCCCCTGATAACCCCCTGAAATGCTTCAACACTTTAAGATTCCTACAGAATACTGACAGTGGAAAGCGGTCAGTATTCTGTAAGAGTTCAGGGAAAATGAAGCGTTCACATGACTGTACATTTCAGTCAGTAAGGGGCTGTGCTGAAAATTCTCCAGGAACAGCAGGAGTGTTTTCTAAAGAGCTACAGTGTTTCTGTATGTGTGTTTGACACAGAGCTACAGTATTCCATATTTTGTGTTTGACACAGAGCTACAGTATTCCATATTTTGTGTTTGACACAGAGCTACAGTATTCCATATGTGTGTTTGACATAGAGCTACAGTATTCTGTATGTGTGTTTGCCACAGAGCTACAGTATTCCATATGTGTGTTTGACATAGAGCTACAGTATTTCGTATATGTTTACAGATGCAGTATTCCACTCCTTTTTGTTTAAATCCTGTATTCCAACTTCAAAATAGACCCGCCTGTCATTGGCAGAGCGTTGACTATGTGGAGGAGAATATCTGTGATTTGTTGTCTTCCTTTCAAGTATTAGCAGCGCTTTTTCACACCACTGTTGTGTGACTCTGGGGTAAACCGCCTGCAGGTTGGATGCTCTGAAATGAGGGCTTTTTCTGTGCTGTCTGTCTGGGATATGAGTGGAACTGACAGCAGGCTTTGCTGTCCTCAGTTCATCAAGTGTGGAAGCAAAGAAAAAAGGATCTTATTCCCCACGCGAGTCATTATTTTACTGCCAGAAAGCATTGCTTTTCCCATTTTGCTTTGGCAGGGTTTTACCGCGTTTTACCCGAGCAAGAACAAACAGCGCAGATGTATCAAACCTTCCCCTGCATGCGGTAATAGTCAGCGTTTGCACTAACACACCAGCATATCCTGCCTGGACGAAAACGTGTTTATTATGATTGTGTCTTAGCCGTTTAGCCTGCAGTGTGCACAGGTGAGTGTGTAGTTCTGTAATTCTGACTCACTGGGATTAGAGGAACACTGGGCCTCATTGGGGTCATGGAGATGGTGTGTGAGATAATCCAGGCAGCTGATTTCAGCATGCACCCCTGGAGGGGCCCTTATTTCTCATCTCCTGCTCACGGGACAGCGTCCTTACCCCCCCCCCCCCCCACAATCCAGCCTTGCACCTCCTCCTGCACCCCCCCCCTCCCCAACCACCATTAGAGCAGAGCATGCTGGGATACGTTCTCCCACCGCACAGGCAGGTTATGGAGCCGATGGAAGCGGCGAACGCACCGCCGCCGAAGCTTTTCGAGGGTCAGGCGACAATCAAGCGCGTCGCTCGCGAAATCACTTCAGATAATTGCCGCGGTTCTTAACTGCAGTTTTGCATCCATTAACCTTTACGCACGGCTGAAGTTTTGAGTCATTCTTCACCAAACAAAAACGCGCGCGCGTTACAGGAAATGGCTGATTGATGTAGGGAATTTAAAAGAGGGTGAGCTGAGGCTCTCGTTCCCCAGCCTTGATTGTGATGAAGTAATAATGAGCATTTAAAACAGCGCGAGGCTGTTAAATGAGAGGTTTGGAATTAGGTGAAGCCAGTTTAATGATGGAAACACTGTGATTTTTTTGCTGGGCCCAGATTCGCACTCGCTGCCGGGTCTCCCCGACCCTCCCAGAAAAGACGAGAAGCGGCAGTTTTTCGGGCGTAGAGTCGGGGTTTCTGCGATTCCTCGTTTCCAGACACAGATTGAGAGAGATTTGCAGAAAAAAAAAAAACCAAAAACAGAGTCTCTCTGACGAGCAACTCCCCGCATACCGCGCATATCTGCGGACCAGTCCCCCCTCGCGCGCCCGCTGTCCGCGAATCCCGCGCACCCCACGCATCCCGCGCATCCCGCGCACCCCACGCACTGCGCAGGATCAGCGGACGGCCCTTCCTCGGCTGAGGAGCGGTAGCTACGCCGGGCCGCGCGCGGCGCGCTGCGCTGTGTTCCTTCGCCGTGCTGCCGCGGATTAGACCCACTTCAAAGGGCGGTGACTATTTGGCGGGTGGTCTCTGGAACGAGACGCTCCTCGGCTTCCGATTTTTTATTTCCGTTTCGGGTTTTTGTTTAATTTATTTTTATTTTTTTTTACCAGACAAAGCCTCGAGCTTTTTCCGACGAACGGTTCCTTTGTTTATCGAACGAGTATTTTCTTTCTCCCGTTTTCTTCCTGACTGATTTGGAACTGGACGTTGTGCTCGTGGAGTCGCCGCGGGGCGTAGTGTCTGAGGCTGTGTGTGTGCGCTTCTCTAATGGAGCGCGCTGACGGCACGCGCGTCCGGGCAGGTGCTGGACCGAGCGGCGCTCGAAAGCCGCGATGCGTCAGACAGCGGTCCTCGCACACGCTGCGTTTCTAATGCGCCAAAGCGAGTGAAGGTTCTGGTACAGGTTTAGGTCTGCATAGTGTTCACTGTGTGAACTAAACTGTGTTCCTGGCTAGAAATAGCTGTACAAATTAAGTATTGTACCTTACTGAACCTGTGTTTAGCAGTTGTCTATGACCATGAAATGCACTTTTTGTACGTCGCTTTGGATAAAAGCGTCTGCCAAATAAATGTAATGTAATGTAATGTAATGGTACACAGACCCTTCCCCAGACAAAAAAGGAGCCTGGTCCGGGTGTTTGAAAGGTCACTCACTTCAGCACACTTCTCTCAGACCCTCACCCACCCACAAGCCGGTGGCTGTGTGCGCGGGCCACGCTGTGCTACAGGAGAGCTGGCATCTGGGTGAGGTGGGTGAGGTGAGTTCCCCTTCGTCACTGTAAAGCACTTTGAGCGTTCTGAAAGTTCGGAAAAGTGCCGTATAAATGCAATGAATGAATAATTGATCTGCAGGAGGTGAGCCGTGTCTCGCTCTGCTCATACCAGGAAGCCTGTGGGCCCCAGCCCCATCGTTGGGAAGAGCTCGGGCAGCGATTACCCTGCCTGGCCTAATGCCCGCATTAATTCTGAAAGGGAACCAGTCAGCTGTGGCCAACCACTGCAGCCATGGTCAGCAGACTCAGGCCTGTCCTGACTAGGCAATCGGTCCCATTCTTTCTCTATGAAGAGTGCCAAAATACTGGACTTTATTTGACAATGGACACAGCATTTCTGCATCCTACTTTTGCAAAATGACAGTGTTTCTGGTTTTTAAATGTGCACTTCCCACCTCAGGGAATTGTTTTGAATCTTTTTATCACACTTGTTGCCCCCTTTCCTCGCAATAAGTGAGAGCAGCCAGGAAGTAGACCCAGGGGAAATGATCACTTGTGAACGGGTGGTTTTATGGAGTTCCCTTGCCACTCTCTCAGGTTCATGTTCCCGTTAAGATTCCCTTGGGAAGGTGGAGTTTAGACAGACCTGGAACAGGAGTGGATCTGTTTCGCCTTGGGACACAGGACCGAAGGGGCAGCGTTTGGGATTGTTCCTCGCGCTTTGTTCCTTCCGCCGTAACCCAAGATGCTCCTTGCTGACCTTTGACCCGTGGGACAGGACAGCTGTCTCCCCCCCCCCCTTTGGGTTCAGGAATGGAGTTTTTAATAGAGCCTCTTGTGTCCTCTGCTCAAAAACTCTGCTCATTCTTTGATCCTGTTCGAAATGTCACTGATTTATTACGAATCGAAGCTGTGGGGGGCGGGACGGGGGAGTTTACAGGCTGACCCAAACGCCAGCCTACGCTCTCATTATCGTGATTAGTCTGAGGGACAGAAAGTCTCTGGCAGCGTCAAATTGCTTTGCCATTTGAAGTCATTATGTTCCCGTCAAACAATTTAATTTTTTTTTTTTCCCCCATTTGCATTACATTATCACAGCCAAAATAGACCGCGGATATTCGGTTACATTTTTTTTGTTGTTGTCGGTTTGCTGGCTTCATAGTCTCACAAGTGTGCTATTGTGCGTTTGTGGTGACGTGCGCATGTGAGTGTGTGAACACTGGAGAGTCGTATAGATTTTCCTCCAGCGGTGCGTGCGAGATTAGCGCTGGGGAGACTGTCCTGGACGGGGTCACGCGTGAACAAAGCCGAGGGTCAGGAGTTTAATGGCGCCGTAACGGGCCCTTCCTGTGTGAGGCCTCCGGGCCGCTGAAAGACCTGCTTTCCCACTGCCCCCTGGGAAGGGCGGCTCCAGCACGGAGGGAGCCTTCACCTTCACTCCGACTCCGTGTGTGTGTGTGTGTGTGTGAGAGAGAATGTGTGTGCATGAGTGTATGAGTGTGAGTGTGTGTGTGTGTGTGTGAGTGTGAGAGTGAGTATGTGAGAATGTGTGTGTGTGAGAGTGTCTGTGTGAGTGTGTGTGTGTGTGTGTGAGAGAGAATGTGTGTGCATGAGTGTATGAGTGTGAGTGTGAGTGTCTGTGTGAGTGTGAGTGTGTGTGTGTGTGAGAGAATGTGTGTGCATGAGTGTATGAGTGTGAGTGTGTGTGTGTGTGTGTGAGAGTGTGAGAGTGAGTATGTGAGAATGTGTGTGTGTGAGAGTGTCTGTGTGAGTGTATGTGTGTATGTGTGTGTGTGTGTGTGTGAGAATGTGTGTGTGAGAGAGAGAGAGAGAGTCTGTGTGTTTTTATGTGTGTGTGTGCATGTTTATGCAACTATGCATGTATGTTTTTGTGTGTCGTGTGAGTGAGTGTGTGAGTGTGTGAGGTGACTGTGTGTGTGAGGTGAGTGAGTGTGTGTGTGTGAGGTGAGTGTGTGTGTGAGGTGAGTGAGTGTGTGTGTGTGAGGTGAGTGAGTGTGTGAGTGTGTGAGGTGACTGTGTGTGTGAGGTGAGTGAGTGTGTGAGTGTGTGAGGTGACTGTGTGTGTGAGGTGAGTGAGTGTAAAGTACATGTTCACAGCTCTCTGTAAAGGGGGGGGGGACATGTGACCTCCTCACTTTAATATAAAGGAAACAAGCTGGCAGCGCTTGTGTCTTAATCCAAGTGTGTCCCTGGACTGGAAATTAGTTCTAGATTATAAACCTGTAAAAAAAAAAAGCATAAATGAAACCTGGATCCTGCCTGAAAGGTCAAGTGTTCCTCTCCGTGGCGTGCTCTGCTGAAAGTGTCTTTGTGGAGTACGGCTGTTGGCTAAATTGTCCAATTATTTCCGGAACGGGCGAGCGGTCGAAGGAGCTGAAAGGAATTGAATGTGCGTAGCTTAGCCTCCGGAAACCTTGAACACAAACGCCTACTGTGGCAAGCCAGTCTCTGCGTTTTTTTTTAATGCTAAATCAGGTTTTCTTTTCATAAAGAAGTCTCTCCTTGCAGAACAGGGAGGCTAATGACACTCAGGGTCCAGTTTGTGTCCGTGTTTTGTTTTGTTTTTTCCACATTGTGAGCCAACTGACAAAAAATGTAGCACGAACAAAAGGGGCTGGTGGACTGTCTCCTGACTGTGGACGCCTGATTTGTCTACCTTGACATCGGATTTGAAAAAGTATTGGTTCTGGCTAGTTAAGAATTCAGCTTTGGGGGGTGGGGGTGGGGGTGGGGGTGGGAGGGGGGTGAGGCGCGTTGAATCACCTGAACTGTCTGTCTGAAAGACTGGTTTAGCCCCAACACCGCCCTCCCACTCCCCCACTCCCTGCT
This sequence comes from Anguilla anguilla, assembly GCF_013347855.1. NCBI lineage: Eukaryota > Metazoa > Chordata > Actinopteri > Anguilliformes > Anguillidae > Anguilla > Anguilla anguilla. Next base: position 35,081,809 of record NC_049212.1, read on the forward strand.
GAGGATCTGCACTCTAAGGCAGTCAGCCATTTCCACACAAACAAACGCAGCCCGACCGAAGCCCGTTAGCGGCGTCCCTGGCCGTGTGCGTATCGGGTCAGAACGCCGGGCGTCGGCCGCTCGGCGAGCGGTGCTCGGCTCGTTTGTAAACGGTAAATGGACTGCATTTATACAGCGCTTTTATCCAAAGCACTTTACAATTTATGCCTCTCATTCACCCATTCACACACACACTAACACACACCAACGGTGAAAGGCTGCCATGCAAGGTACCGATCAGCTCGTTGGGAGCAGTTAGGGGTTAGGTGTCTTGCTCAGGGACACTTTGACACACCCAGGGCGGGGAATCGAACCGGCAACCCTCCTACTGCCGGAGAACCGCTCTTACCTCCAGAGCTATGTTGCCCCACACGTACGCCCACATGTGTCGTTTCTGTGCGGGCCGCTCGTCAGCCGACTGCAGCGCTAATCCTGAAGGCAGGGACTTCGTTAGGCGATCGTTAGGGGGGGAAGAAACGGGCGGACGAGCTCTGTGGGCCTGGAGCGGAGAGGGAGAGAGGGAGAGAGGGAGAGGCCAACAGATTCATTTCCTCCGTCTGTCAGTCTTCGCCTCAGTGGGCTCTGGAGTGACGAATCCAATTCTGCCTCCTTTCCTTCACGGGTGATAAAGATACCCCCTCTGCCCTGAGCGGTGTGAAATGCATTTAGCCCCCTGCGTCATGTCTTGCTGAGGGGTGAATGGATGGATGGGATGGATGGATTTGGCGAGGGGGGAGGGGGCGGGGGGGGCGGTCATTTTTTGGAACACCTGTCCCTGCCAGTGAGGGGGACCCCACCACCCTTCCCTCCCACCCTGCTGGGGTTTCAGCAGCTGTGGCCTGTCCGAGCAGGGCTTGTCCCAAACCTGCACACACACACACACGCACCGGCCCCCTGGGGAACTGCTGCCCCTGGTGGAATTCTCCGGCAACTGCAGCTCGCTCGCTGGATTCCTCTGCCACAGCTGCACTGAGACTGGAAAACGAGTTAGAAAGTTTCCTCGCTTGGAAATAACTTCTGTGGCTGTGAGGGGGAGACATATCTCTCTAACGTGATGAAAGAGGAAGAATGTGGCACTGCTCAGATCTGCTTTACTCTACATTAGAGGCCTCGGCTGTCTCGCCTCACACACATAAATACATTTATGTGCGTTCACACACAGACACAAATACACACACACACACGCACACACACACCCGCACACACGCGGACACGCACACGGACACACACCGACACATGCATGCACACACACACACACACTCACACACACAGACATACACTCACACACACACACACACCCGCACACACACACACACACACACACACACTCTCACACATGCACACACACACCGACACACACCGACACATGCATGCACACACACACACACACTCACACACACAGACATACACTCACACACACACACACACCCCCACACACACGGACACACACGGACACATGCATGCACACACACTCACACACACAGACATACACTCACACACACACACAGATGGACACACACATACACACACATACACGTGCACACACACACACACACACACAGATATACACACACACACACGTGCACACACACACACAGACTTGTCTGGAGAATAGATCTTGTTCTTTCCTGTGCCTCTGGGAGGCTTACACACACGTACAGTGCATGCATATTTACTGTATGTCTTCCCAGTGATGACTCCGTGAGAACGTGTCTCTTCACGCAGGTGTAATTGCTGCAGAACTGCCTGGGTTTGCATCCGGGAAAGAGGAGCAATTCCGAGTTCATAAAAATTCCGAGTTCATTACTCACTTGTAATTTTTTTTTTCACATTTCTTAAAGGTATCATTATTACCCAGTTTGAAAGCACACTGGGGGGAGGAGGGGAGGGGGTAGGGGTGGGATTGTGTGTCTGCGGTTTTGGGATGGGTAGGAGCAGGGTACAGAACCCCTTGTCATTATCCGGCCTGCTACGGAACAGGAACAGATGTGCAGGGTAGGGGTACGGAGGTACGGGAACGTCAGCCAGTGTCCCGCCCTGCTCACGGTGGGGGGGGGCTGCCCTCTCCCCTCTCCCCTCTCCCCTCTCCCCTCTCCTCTCCTCTCTGCTGTCGTTATTCGCTGACTGAGCGACTCTTTGGAACCCCTCAGACCTGGCAGGTGTTCCTACAACCCTGTCCCATGAAGGAAAGAGTACAGACTCCCACTTTTACTGCAGGGTGTGTGAGAGTGTGGGGTCTCTCTTTTACAGCAGGGTGTGAGAGAGTGTGGGGTCTCTCTTTTACAGCAGGGTGTGTGAGAGTGTGGGGTCTCTCTTTTACAGCAGGGTGTGTGAGAGTGTGTGGGGTCTCTCTTTTACAGCAGGGTGTGTGAGAGTGTGTGGTCTCTCTTTTACAGCAGGGTGTGTGAGAGTGTGTGGGGTCTCTCTTCTACAGCAGGGTGTGTGAGAGTGTGGGGTCTCTCTTTTACAGCAGGGTGTGTGGGAGTGTGGGGTCTCTCTTTTACAGCAGGGTGTGTGTGAGAGTGTGGGGTCTCTCTTTTACAGCAGGGTGTGTGGGAGTGTGGGGTCTCTCTTTTACAGCAGGGTGTGTGTGAGAGTGTGGGGTCTCTCTTTTACAGCAGGGTGCGTGGGAGTGTGTGGGGTCTCTCTTTTACAGCAGGGTGTGTGTGAGAGTGTGGGGTCTCTCTTTTACAGCAGGGTGTGTGTGAGAGTGTGGGGTCTCTCTTTTACAGCAGGGTGTGTGAGAGTGTGGGGTCTCTCTTTTACAGCAGGGTGTGTGAGAGTGTGAGGTCTCTCTTTTACAGCAGGGTGTGTGAGAGTGTGGGGTCTCTCTTTTACAGCAGGGTGTGTGAGAGAGTGGGGTCTCTCTTTTACAGCAGGGTGTGTGTGTGAGAGTGTGGGGTCTCACTTTTACAGCAGGGTGTGTGGGAGAGAGTGTGTGGGGTCTCTCTTTTACAGCAGGGTGTGTGGGAGCACACAGGGTCAGTCCGTTTCTCATTATTAGCTGCCGTCGTGTTTGCCTGTAAGGAGCACTCGTCTATGCAGACCTCAGGCTTAAACACACGCGCAGTGTGTACACACACTCTTCACAGATCAGCAATCCCCCTGTTTGTTTTGTGAATCGTCTTGTATAAAGAGAACCAAATATTAGAAAAACCCAAGGGAACGTATCGGTTTTAATTTTGTCTTTCTGTAAGAATAACTGAGTATATTTACGATTTGACTTTGGGCTTTTTTTCCCCACAGTGTGCAGACAGAATTATTTTCTTTCGACTAGTATTCAGAACCAGCTTCTGGCTCCTGAACCCACTCTTCTTAGCGTATCTTGGAAAAAGAAGTCCTCAGTATTTCAGAACACATTGTTCCCCGTTATTGTTAATATTGCGCTCTACGAGGTACGTTATCTGGAAAAATCTACTCTGAAGCTGCGACAGCCGATAGCAGTTAGCACAGTGCATGTAGTGTAAGCATAAGGTGCATTTGGATTTACCATATATTTGGAGGTTTTGCGTTTGTGTAGTTAGCATCATGTCCCTGAAGGTTTCGTTGTGGTTGAACAGTAAAGGAGAGGCCCAGTGGGAGAGGCCCGTGGACATGTTTTAGTGTACAGGTGTGTACGGGAGAGTCAGGAGAGCGCAGAGCCGCGCAGTGCTCTCCCTCCGTCATCGAACGTGCGATGCGTGTGGCTCGACGCCGCGGGCGGCGTGTAAAGTTCTGGCGTAATTAAGCGGTTAGCGTGTGCGCCGCGTGCCCCGCGGGGGGATCCAGCCGACTTCCAGCGGTGGCTCCCTCCCGGCGGCGAAACCGGGCGGCGCCGGGGGTGTGCGGTGGGAGGCGGACGGGGGGGGGGCGGGGCGCGTGGGGATCGTTCGTTTCTGATCGTGTCTCAAAGCCTCTGGAGCTGTGGGGCGGAGACGGAGCGCACGGGGGGTGGGGGGGAAGGCGGGCTCGCGGGGGGGGGGAGGCGGCGGGAGGCCGCTGTTGGCGGGCTGCGGGCTGCGAGCTGGCTGGCTGCCCGCCACGGCTCCCTGGTGCCAGCCCCAGATGCGAGGCGTGAAAGCAGGGAAAGGGCGGGCCAAACGCCCACCCTGCCAAACACAGCAACACCCCAGCACAGACCGGATCGGGCTGTCACCGTGGAGACCTCTGCTTCCAGTCAGCTCTGAGTATAAACACACCTTAACCTTTTATTTATTGTGTGCATACCCTACATATACCTGTTCAGCTTTGAAACCTTGACTGGAACTGGGTGTTCAGGTGAGACCAAAATTGAGCTTTGGCCAAAACAGATTTATGCATACATACAGACATATGTTGGTTTGGATAAAAGCGTCTACCAAATATAATCTAATGTAATATATACATACAGTACATGCATACTTACATACATGCTATCTGTGTACAAAAACACACACACTCAAACCCACACAAGCACACACACACACACACACTCACAAACTCAACACACACACTCACACAGAACACACACACACACACACACGTAGTGTGTGAACATACAGTTTTAACTGGTCAGTATCATTAGACATCCCAGCACATAAATTTGTCTCCTCTGTGATTTTACATGGAGAGTAAATCATAAATCGAGTGTGTAAAAGGACAGGCTGTCAGAGGGGCCTTTAGCCTGGCTTGGCCTTTCAAACGCTGCTCTGCGTTCTCCACGCTTCAGACCTCTGAATGTCATCGCTCCGCAGACTTTTAAATCGCGCGCGTGATCGACCGTAATCGTGTTTCGGACCCGAGTTAAAGGTTAAAGCGCGGTTCTGAGCCATCTTTCTTTTTTTCCCAGACCTTTAGAGAGGAGCAGATGGAGTTTTCCCCCCTTTGGCGTGTAAAATGTATCGCTGTGTCAGGTCAGGGAAGCACCTTTTTTTTTTTTTTACGGCGGGCTGCTGTGTTTTTATCTTTTGTGACAGGAGAAGGTGCTTTACTGTAAGGAATTATGGCTCATACCGGAGAGAAAATAAACGAGCTCTCAGGAACAGAGGCTTGCTCCTCTGCCTGCTTTTCTTCTGACAGACGTTTCTGTTTTCTGCTGTTTCTGCTTTCCCACAGTCAGGCAGACTTCGTGGGGTGCTCGCTGAATCCATGGCGGGGTGGGGTGGGCGGTTTCTTTGGGGGGTTGGAGGAAGCGCTGCTATTCCCTCTGTCCTCCTGTTGTCCGGTCGGGAGGTATGACTTCTCCAGAGCAGAGGTTATTTGGCCATTTGTAGCAGCCAGGTTGGTGGTAATGGAGTGGGGGGTTGCACCTCACGGGACCTGGTTCTTCTCATGAAGAGTGCAGCACCCCTACGCGGGGAGAACCAGCCCCCGTTTGGCCGTGAGCTGCCCCTAGCCAGCCTGTTATTACATGGTGTGGGTGCACCCGGGGGCTGACACCTTCACAGGTAACGTGACACGGGTGGGGCCACGGCACTGGAGGTGAGGGAAGGGGGTGTGTGTGGATGGGGGGTGGGGGTGGGGGGGGGGGGGTGGGGGGGGCTGGGGGGGGCGTATTTGGAGCCAGCCGTTTGTTTTTTGGCTAATGGGGCTCGGCCTTTTCTTTTCAGACCTGCTGTTTGTCGGCTTTACAAATGAACCTTATCTGATTACCTGGGCAGGAGCCCAGGATCTCCGCCGGTCCCCCCCCCCACGCCCAACCCAGACACCCCACCACCGTTCCACCGCCAACCCGCCGAAGCACGCAGCCTGCGTCTGACTGCAGTCCCCGGGGCGTTCGATCCGTCTGCCAGCACAGGCGGCGGCGGCGACTTCACAGCGCAGATAGCAGCGTTCTGGGCTGCTCTGTACACTGGCTCACCTGCGCAGATAGCAGTGTTCTGGGCTGCTCTGTACACTGGCTCACCTGCGCAGATAGCAGTGTTCTGGGCTGCTCTGTACACTGGCTCACCTGCGCAGATAGCAGTGTTCTGGGCTGCTCTGTACACTGGCTCACCTGCGCAGATAGCAGTGTTCTGGGCTGCTCTGTACACTGGCTCACCTGCGCAGATAGCAGTGTTCTGGGCTGCTCTGTACACTGGCTCACCTGCGCAGATAGCAGTGTTCTGGGCTGCTCTGTACACTGGCTCACCTGCGCAGATAGCAGTGTTCTGGGCTGCTCTGTACACTGGCTCACCTGCGCAGATAGCAGTGTTCTGGGCTGCTCTGTACACTGGCTCACCTGCGCAGATAGCAGTGTTCTGGGCTGCTCTGTACACTGGCTCACCTGCGCAGATAGCAGTGTTCTGGGCTGCTCTGTACACTGGCTCACCTGCGCAGATAGCAGTGTTCTGGGCTGCTCTGTACACTGGCTCACCTGCGCAGATAGCAGAACAATGCTCCTGGCCCTCTCTGGGGTTCACGTTCATATGCCAGCCTATACTGATGCTGCTTTCCAGAACGTTCCCTCCCTTTGTCCATCGATATCACGCGTTTTCCGCAGTGCCGTTTTTCCTCATGGAAGCTGATTTTTATTCATTCTCAGCTGCACGGGGAGTTTTAATCCCACTGTAAATACCTTCCATGTTTGAACTACAAAGAGCACTCGAGAACGCTTTGGTCTTATTGAGGTATGGCACACTTTGTACAGGCTGGTCCAAACATTTTAGCCTCGTACCACCTATTTTCACTGTGGCAAGAACCAGCAGACAGCTGGTTTATTGATCACACCGTTAAGTGTCTCTCCCTTTTAAAACACAGGCACTAAAAGCAGTTATGCATCGCTTCACCAACGCAGCATATCCACTCTCCCATCCAAACATTTACGTACATTTAATACAGGCTCCGCGTAATGTAATTAGCTGTCTTAACTATTTATTTCCCTGCGGCGATTCATTGTCTGTGTGAAAGACACTGAAGTCTTTGTTTAAGAGACCTACCTGCAGAGCGCACCTAGCGCCTCGGTCACACGCTGGGAGGTGTAGGTGACTGCGTAAACAGAAACGGGATATGAGTTATGATGTTCGTTGTCGTAAGACCACAACGCGGCCTTGTTGGCACACGGAGCCGTCTCCTCCAGTCTTGACTGCAGGAGTTAACTCCTTCCACCGGTGACCATGGTAACATTTCAAGTCAAGTCAAAGGCCCCCGTAAGCTGTTATTGACAAAATATGTCACCAACCAAGGCCTGGATAATGGACGACATTTTAATTACCTGCTGACTGTGTTCATTCTGGTGTCACTGAGGAAATAGCTGTTTTTTTTTTTCTGAGCTCACTAATTCTTCCTGTTGAGGAGAGGCCAGATGACGTCACACAGGGGTTATCAAATCCCTGCATCCCTCTTCTGACCACTTCTGTGCACCTTGTTGTCCCAGGTGTCTGACACAAGGCCCTCCTTGTAACATGAATACCATGTTAGGTTTTACGAAAGTGGGTGCGTTCAGGAATAAACTTTTACAAGAAAGATGAAGAGGCTCTGCATAGAGTTTAAATGCAGTTGTGTAGTTGTGAATTTACTCGCACATTTAGCACGCTGGAAAGCTGAACATTAAATAGTTGTTCAGTGAAAGTGGAGCTGTCTGGTTCTGGTTCCATGCAGAATTTCGGAACGTTAACGTGAGTGGAAGCCCAGGATGGATAATCACTCTCCCCCCGTTTTCGTCCCAGACAGCCTGGCGCACCTCCACGCTGCGTCAGAAACACCTGCTCAGGAGGAGAGAAAAATGCATCATCCTCCCTTTATCTTTAGTCCTTCCTGTCACCTCCAAAATGGCAGAGAAGAAATGTAAATGTGCGTAATTGCTCAGGAGATTGTTAAAGCGTTTAAGCAGCAATTACCGCAGACGAAGTGTTGGCCGCAAGCTAGTTAGGAGGCAAGCACAATGAGACTGGCGCACTTGTGATGGCGGGCATTTTCAGCAGTAATGACTCGTTTTTGCACTAATTGTTTCTTGCAGGGAAATGGCGTGGCTGAAAGCAAGTGAGGTTCTGTGCAGTACTGCCGCCTGATCCGTCCGTCCGTCTCTCTCTCTCTCTCTCTCTCTCTCTCTCTCTCTCTCTCTCTCGTTTCTCCAGCTCCTGTCTTCTACTTCGGGGACACGGAGTACCGCGTGGACGAGAGCGACGGGTTCGTGGAGGTGAAGGTGTGGAGGACCGGGACGGACCTGTCCAAGACCGCCACCGTCACCGTGCGCTCCCGTAAGACCGACCCGGTGTCCGCGGAAGGTGGGTGGGGCCCCCCTTTTCAGGCTCCCTGACCCCCCCCCCCCCGGTCCCGTTATGAACTTCACAAAGCTCACCGTTCTCAGAAAAGGGCGAAGCCGGTGAGATTCAGTATTTGAGATTGAAGAAAAGAACCGTCTCTCAACGTTATTTTAAACGTTTGCGGCGAAGGATTTATTTCCGTATGAAGATGTGTTGTCGACTGCGGTCTTGAATTACGCGGTGTGCAACCCCAGGGGTATATAGGAGCGATCTCTTATTTCTGCAGAACAGGGTTTTCGTGGGTGAATTTATCCACGGCTGTCAGGACCTCCGTTCCCCGGGGACCCGTAAATTATTAAGGGGTATTTAAATCGTGCCGCGTTCTCTTCGAAATAAAGCGTTAACTGCAGGTTTCCACAGGATTCACATGACAGTGTTTATTAAACAAATCCCTGGCAGCTCCTCAGGGGGCTTGTGGCCGAAGCTGTGTTGGCTTATGGAGAGAGACGGTCGATTCTTGGAGGAGGAAACTCAGGTGGAACAACACAGTTTCAGTGGCTGCGAGGAAGGGCTTTTTTGTTTTTACCACCAGCAGAGGTGGAAGAAGCGAGCGGACCCAGGTTCTTCTGGGGGAGGGCGTAGAGGGCGTAGGAATGCGAGCGGCTGTGGTGTGGTTCAGCATGACTCCAGGGCAGTGTGTGTGTGTGTGTGTGTGTGTGTGTGTGTGAGGGTCTGAGGTGGCGATCTGCGCGGTCCGGGCAGATCCTGAGGAATGCGTCTCTTTTCTCCGCTCACCAAACACGCAGGCACGCCGTCACGTTTAAAAGGAAGAGGGAAAACAAAGCCTGGAGTCTGTCTCCTTAAACTCCCCCCCCACCCCCCACGATATCTGCTGCCTTCAGCAAACCCAGTACCCCTCTACCTCCTCCTCCAAGCTTCCTCTTTCATCCCTTCTTTGAAAATATTGTTTTTGCGTTTCTGTCTGTAATCTGCGGCCGCTCGGTGGAAGTGTGGTGCGCGCGGCTGGGCGGTAAGTGCGTGGGAAAGAGGAGGCGTAACGGCCGTGACATCATCGACAGGGCCTTTTTCAAAAGCCGCGCCTCTGAATCACCCCGTCGGGCCCTCAGAGGTGCCCAAACGCCCAGCGGCGAACTCTTAATCCCCCAATAAATCCCAGACGCTCGGCGCTGTCTAGGTGAGACGGTGGACTTTAATCTTCTGCTGCATTTCTGAGGTTCAGTAACTCGTTGCCCATCGACCTGTAAACGATCGAGCAAGGATCACCCCACCAATGTCTTTTTTCATATATGATTGTTGCATATATATGATGACTGTTGGTCAATCCAAGATTTAAAAAAAGAGTAAAATAATCTCTGTATTAATGAAGAGACGAACGCAAATTTTGTAACGGAAGACGGGAAAGTTTAGTAGCACAGCTGTCCGTGGGAACACATATTTTAGTTCTCTTTTATTCCATCTTAACTCTTTGAAGAGTAGGTTTTTAAAAAATATATATTTCAGTGTTCTAGAACTCCATTGCTTCCAATTACCAGAGGCGATAGTTATATAAGCATTAGAATGTTCAGGTCCATCCTCGATGGATTAAAGCCTTTTTGCCTCTGACTCACTGAAGTCCTCCTGCTCACTTCCCATGATGCAGCTGGGGCGGACTATGTGGGCATCAGCCGGAACCTGGATTTCGCCCCCGGGGTCAACATGCAGACGTTCCGTGTGACCATCCTGGACGACCTGGGCCAGCCCGTCCTGGAGGGGGTGGAGCGCTTCGAGCTGATTCTGCGGATGCCCATGAACGGCATTCTGGGAGAGCCGGACAAGGCCACCATCTTCATCAACGACTCCGTCTCCGACCGTGAGTGGGCCTCCCCCTCGGGGGTCCGTTTCTGTGCAAAAAAAAAACACAAAACAAACAAATTCCTAATCCGTGTGTGTTTCTCCTACATGTGAATGATCTACTGCGGGGATCTCAAACCTCAGTGTCTGCTGTTTTTCAGCCTTGGGAGCCTGGCGTGTGAACTCTTCTGGCAGCGTTTAAAATTCAGTCCTTAAAGCCCCTGAAACACACCAAAAATGCAACTCCTTCAGTCCGGGTTTTAAATTAAGTCCAAAACCCAGCAGATACTGCTGCAGCCCTCCAGGACTGCGGTTTGAGATGCCCGTTTTTGAACGAACTACAAAGCCGCTGCTGAACAGCATTCGCTGCACGGTTCAGCCTCCCCGTGTCTCTGCGGGGCCTGCAGTAACGATTCTGGACGCGTTCGCTGGAGCGCTGCTGTTTTAAAGCAGCAAAGAAAGAAAAAAGAAAATAAAAATAAAAGGATCGGGGCCGTCCGTCTGAATGCTCGTCGTCTCTCAGTTCCCAAGGTGCAGTTCCGGCAGGGGACGTACGCGGCGAACGAGAACGCGGGCCAGCTCTCAGCCACGGTGTACCGCAGCGGCGACGTCGGCTACCGGTCCACCGTGCGCTGCTACACCCGCCAGGGCTCCGCCCAGGTGATGATGGACTTCAACGAGCGGCCCAACACCGACGCCTCCGTCATCACCTTCCTGCCGGGTAAACGGCTACTGGGGTGGAGGGCAGGGGGCGGAGGAGAGGGGAGGGGGGCTGTAGTGGGGAGGGGAGGGCCGTGGGTGGGTGGGGGGAGGATGGGCAGGGAGGGTACAGAGGTATTGGAGGGGAGGGCCATGGGTGGGTGGGGCAAGGAGGGGGCGGGGGGTGGCGTTGAGAAGTGTGAAGGGGAGGGCCGTGGGTTGGTGGGGCACACAAGGGCGGAGGGTGGCGGGGAGGGGAGGGGCATGGCAGGGAGGGGAGGGGCAGGCAGGGAAGGGGTGGGGTGAAAGGGTTCTGTTTAGGAGTTAGTGGTGTCCATCAGGTTTGGGGCCAATTCTGTTTCAATTCAGTCAACTTAGAAAATTCTCTGCACCGAAATGAAATGGAGCTTAGCCCTGATTTACATATCTCCTGCTCATAGATGTGATTGATTCATGTGTATCACCCAAAAATACATCTTTGCACATCTGACTCTGTGACTGATGGTGTTAAATGATTACTTACGAACAATGGTACATTTATGAGCATCTGAAAGGTCTTTGTATGCAGTAGCCATATCGGTATTAATATTCTGGAGCTGATAATAACTGACACTATCTTTGTCTGTGTGATTTCCACTTTATGCAGTTTATTAAACAGTTATCTCTGTGCAGTGTTTATCTGGACCCACAGTGATTATATGGCCTCTAATTTTTCATTTCACAGAGAAAAAAATAATTGTGAGAGAACTAAAGCTGTTTTTTTTTTTGTTTTTTTTTGCTTAGTCATTTTCAGTCACAGTTGTGTGCTGTCTGTACTAATGGTCTTTGTGAAATGAAGGGATGGAATCAAGAGCAGGGAAAGGTTTGGAGAAGTAGTGGACAGCTGTCCCGTGCCTAACTGCCACTCATTGTCTCTCACTCTCTCTCACTGTCACCCTTGCTTATTCTCTCTCTCTCTTGCATTGTCTCTCTCTCTCTCTCTCCCTCTCTCCCCCTCTCTCTCTCTCTCCCTCCTTCCCTCCCTCCCTCTCCCTCTCTCTCTCCCCCTCTCCCTCTCTCTCTCCCCCTCTCTCTCTCTCTCTCTCTCTCTGTCTCTCTCGCTCTCCCCCCCTCTCTCTCTCTCTTTTTCACTGTCACCCTTGCTCTTTCTCTGTCCCTCTCTCCCTCTCTCTCTCTCTCTCTCTCTCTCTCTCTCCCTCCCTCTCCCTCCCTCTCTCTCTCTCTCTCTCTCTCTCTCTCTCTCTCCCTCCCCCTCTCTCTCTCGCTCTCCCCCCCCCCCTCTCTCTCTCTCTCTCTCTCCCTCTCTCCCAGGCGAGGTGGAGAAGCCGTGCGTTCTGACTCTGGTCGACGACTCGATTCACGAGGAGGATGAGGAGCTGCGGCTGGTGCTGGGGAGCCCCAAGAGCGAATCGCCGTTCGGGGCGTCCGTCGGGGCCCAGAACGAGACCCTCGTCAGGATAAAAGACGACTCGGACAGTGAGCCCCCCCCCCCCCCCCCCCCCCCCCCCACCGCCGCGGCTAACGAGCTTCAGGCTGAGCATCGCTGCCGAAACCCCCGCAGAGAATTTAATTTTTAGATTTATTTATTTGCACTCATCATATAAAAATGAGAAAACAGAACAAATACACTCAGTTAAAACAGTACAAAGAGGGCTATTGTAAAAAAAGTGAGATGCTAAAATGAGAAACAATTTGAGTATTGAGTGCAAGGATTACCCACTAAGCCAGCAATAGCTGGCTCATTTTCAATGGGGTCCGAGACTGGACTATTAAAATAACTAAATATACAACAAGTGTACAAATCTGGATCTCTACATTTAAAAATGTCTACAGTACAAAGACATGCACGCGTACGCGTACACAACCATCTGAACCTCTGGCTCCACTTGTTAGCAGTGATGACGGCCTACTGACTGTTAAACCTCCCCCCCCCCCCCCCCTTACCTACCTACCTACCTACCTACCTACCTACTTGCCTACCTGCCTCTCTCCCTTTTATTGCTTTTCCTAAATTGAATGTGGAATACCACTGGTAAAGTTTCAGGCTGCATGAAATGTAATGTAATTTTGAAACAGCATTGCATGAGAAAGATAACAGAGTGGCAGAGGAGGAATGTTCTGGAACGCTGAAGCCGCTGGTGTGCCACTGTTTCCAGTTTGACTGAAGTGTTAGTTCATTAGAAAGCCAGTTTCTCTCTTTCTCTCTCTCTGTCTCTCTAATGTTCTCTCTCTCTCTATCTCTGTTATTCACTCTCTCTCTCACACACACACACTCACACACTCTCCCTCTCTTTCTCTCTCTCTCTCACACACACTCTCACTCTCTCTTACTCTCTCGCTCTCTCTCTCTCTACCTCTCTCTCTCTTCCCAGGGGCCATCATCAGGTTTGGGGAGACCAAGTTCAGCGTGAGCGAGCCGAGGGAGGCGGGGCAGGTCTCCGTGGTGGTCCCGGTGCTGAGGGTGGGGGACGCGTCCAAGGTGTCCGTGGTGCGCGTCCACACCAAGGACGGCTCGGCCACCTCGGGGGAGGACTACCACCCCGTGTCCGAGGGTGAGCTACGGTTTAGAGCAGGGCGTCCCAACCCTGCTCCTGGAGATCTGCAGGCCTGTAGGTCTTCACTCCAACCCTAACAAAGCACACCTCAGCTCAACAGCAAGAGGCCTTGTTTGGCTGCCAATTTGTAGAATCAGGTGTGTCAAATTAGGTTTGGAATGAGAATGTATAGTCAGGATTGCAGGGGGGGGGGGGGGGCTGGAGCCTATCCCAGCATGCAATGGCTGAGAGGCAGGAATACACCCTGTACAGGTTGTCAATCCATAACTGGGCACACACACCATTCACTCACACACTCATACCTATGGCCAATGTAGAGTCTCCAGTTAGCCTGTCTTGCATGTCCTTTGACTGTAGAAGGAAACACGAGGAGAAAATACAAACTCTGCAAATTGCCGCGATTCGAACCCGTCTTGCTGTGAGGTGACAGTGCTGTCCACTGCACCACCATGCCGCCTGGGAATTTAAAATTGGCAAATATAACATTCTCTGTTTTGTTCATAAATGAAGATGTATGACCTGATGTCTTGGACGAAGACATATGCAAAGGCACTGTTTCTTCAGGCCCTGTACATATTATATCCGCCTGTGCTTTGAGTGGACATATTTCATGTTTTGCGCTGTTATTGGATTTGTAAAAGCCTGGAAATGACACAGCCGTTCTGGAAAGGGCAATGTGTCACTCGGGTTCCGTTTCAGAAGGAAAGGCTCAACAGATTCCTCTGACAGATGGGAGAAATTTTACTGCGTAATTTCATACAGTGATAATTATGCGAGAACAAAGATAGCTCATCTTGAAAGAGGTTATTAGAAATGTATGCTAATGTCTCTGTGTTATATCAGGGTTAGCACATTACATCACTGCCATTTAGCACAAGGTCTTATCCAGAGATTATCTGACTTCCACAATCAATTTTTTAGCATAGTATTCATTTATACAGCTGGATATAATCTGAAGCAATTAAGTAGCTTATGTACAACAGCAGTAGCCTACCTGGGAATCAAACCTGCAGCCTTGGGAGTACAAGCCCAGTTCCATAACCATTGTACTACACTGCATTGCCTTTAGAGATAAACGTGCTTGAATTACAAGGGAAATGAGAGTGCTTTCGTTAATACCCACTGCGGCAAAACAGGTGCGTCCCAGACGTTTGTCAATACGGAGAGTAAGTGTCCATTAGCGAGCCATTTGTTGAACTCCAGTAAGTGAGCTGAGAATCTTAGCCTGAGAAAACAGCGGCATGTGTGGTAGGCTTCTCAGACAAAAGGCAGCTCCTTTTTTTAAAAAGGCTCGCCAAATGTCGCCACAGCAACTCGCTGAGCATCCAGTCAGGTGATTCAGCAGACTCAATATAAATTCAAGGCTTCCCTTGAACTGTCACTGGGGCAAGGTTTACAGCCATTTTGTGACCTAGTAACTAGAGAAGCGTTCATTTTTTGTGTGCTGAACAAGAGAAACCACTGTGCCCCGTCAGACATTCAGTTCAAGGAGGGAGAAACCCAGCACTTTGTGGAGGTGGAGATCTTGTTCGACGGCGTCCGAGAGATGAGAGAGGCCTTTACCATCCACCTGAAACCGGACGAGAACATGGTGGCGGAAATTCAGGTGGGACACGGAAGAGCACGAAGCACAGATAAATATCATATGATATGACATATGATACTTATTTAGATTGAGTTGTTGTTGTTGTTGTTGTTTTCAGTGTGTTTGGTCTGAATAATGCTATTTCAAACTGCTGTGCTGATGCACAATCGCTGTCTGGAATAGTTTTTTTCTGAAAACGCACGACTGCCCCTTGTGGCCGTGCGTGGTAATACGCTGTCACTTACACTCCTATGAAGCATTCATGTTTATGTTTTCAACACAGTCTTGTAAAATAGACATTGTTCCTCTGATTGTTTAAGTGAGACGCTGAAATCATAGCTAGTCTGTTTGTGAATTTAAATTTTTCACCAGGAATGCGTTTTCATTTGTGTTTTCCCATAACCCCTTGCACTTTCACGTCACCCGACAGATGAACAAGGCGATCATCTACATCGAGGAGACCAACAGCATGGCGGACGTCACCTTCCCCTCCGTGCCCCAGGTGGTGTCCCTGCTGAGGTACGACGACCCCGGTCGAACCCGGGACGCCCTCTCGCCCTCGGCCGGATACCCCGTCGTCTGCGTTACGGTACGTCAGTCGCCCGTTGCCACGGCGCCCGTCTGTTCAAACTGCACATTCGGGGAGGGGAGGTTCCGGTCGGCAGCTTCGTAAACGGTGGATTTAACTGTTGAATGAGCCAGGTGAATTTACCTCTTCTGTGTATAATTACTTATTCAAATGAGCCAAACAGATTGGCGTTGTCCGTGAAACACCATTGGATGAGGAATGCATCTGACAACTCCACAGCTTTTTATTTTTGACTTATCGCTCATTATTATTGAGTATTACTCTCATTATTGATCGTCTTTCGGTTACCGTGACGCCCTGATGCAGTGCCTGCGTAGCCTGTTCACGTGTCACTCACACACGTTCCCTCTGCGCCCTCAGGCCTGCAACCCGAAGTACTCGGACTTCGACAAGACGGGCTCCATCTGCGCCAGCGAGCACATCAACGACACGCTGACCCGGTACCGCTGGCTCGTCAGCGCCCCCACCGGGCCGGACGGCGTCACCAGCCCCATGCGCGAGGTGGACTTCAACACCTTCTTCACCTCCTCCAAGCTGGTCACGCTGGACTCGGTCTACTTCCAGGCGGGGTCGCGGGTCCAGTGCGCCGCCCGGGCCGTCAACTCCAACGGGGAGGAGGGCCTGGAGCTCAGCAGCATCATCGCCACCATCAGCGTGGAGGAGGGTGAGTGTACCCATACATACAAACCACATACGAAACACACACAGACACACACTGGAGCTCAGCAGCATCATCGCCACCATCAGCGTGGAGGAGGGTGAGTGTACCCATACACACACACACACACACACTGGAGCTCAGCAGCCCCATCACCTCCATCAGCGTGGAGGAGGGTGAGTGTACCCATACACACACACACACACACACTGGAGCTCAGCAGCCCCATCACCTCCATCAGCGTGGAGGAGGGTGAGTGTACCCATACACACACACACACACACACTGGAGCTCAGCAGCCCCATCACCTCCATCAGCGTGGAGGAGGGTGAGTGTACCCATACACACACACACACACACACTGGAGCTCAGCAGCCCCATCACCTCCATCAGCGTGGAGGAGGGTGAGCGTACCCATACATACAAACCACATACGAAACACACACAGACGCACGAAGCGTGCACACACACACACACAAAACACAAACAGCACATGCACACAAACACGCACACACACACACACACACACAAAACACAAACAGCACATGCACACAAACACGCACACACACACACACACACACACAAAACATGCACACACAAAACATACACACACACGCATGTACCCACACGAACCCACACACACACAGACACACACGCACAGATGCACACACACACACGAAACACACACACACACACATACACACACACACGTAGGCACCATCCATGCATAACATTCTCTCTTGTGAGCTGCAGGAAGTTAATGACCTATCAGTAGAGCTCTCGCTCTCCAGCTGCAGGAACTGGTTTTAGTGATGGGAATCAGTTGCTACCCATACAGGAGTTACATACTGTACTGTACATTCTGTTGAGGCAACGCTGGGGTGGGACTGTATTCAATGTATTTAATTGACCCTGTCCTGGGCTACTCTGTGGTTTTAGATTCGTAATGAGAGCTGGTAATTCTGGTGATGTGTTGGGCTATGATTGATGGCGGTAACGATGTTCTGCGCCCCGTTAGGCATGTGCCAGCCGCGTAAGGTGGGCACCGTGGGCGCCGAGCCCTTCTCCGCCAAGCTGCGCTACACGGGCGCGGACGATCCGGACCACCCCAACCTCATCAAGCTGACCGTCACCATGCCCCACATGGACGGTGAGGAAACACCCCCCTCAAACCCTAACCCTAACCCTAACCCTAACCCAACCTCATCAAGCTGACCGTCACCATGCCGCACATGGACGGTGAGGAAACACCCCCCCCAACCCTAACCCCAACCCTAACCCTAACCCTAACCCAACCTCATCAAGCTGACCGTCACCATGCCCCACATGGACGGTGAGGAAACGACCCCCTCCAACCCTAACCCTAACCCTAACCCCAACCCTAACCCTAACCCAACCTCATCAAGCTGACCGTCACCATGCCGCACATGGACGGTGAGGAAACACCCCCCCCAACCCTAACCCTAACCCTAACCCTAACCCAACCTCATCAAGCTGACCGTCACCATGCCCCACATGGACGGTGAGAACCCCCGCCCTGTGGGGACGCCCCAACCTCATCTGATGAACACGCTCAGAGACATCGAGGGGACCTCATTCTCTCTCTCCCTGTCACCCTTCCTTACTGTGTCTCACTCTCTCATTCTCTCGCATTCTCTCTCTCTCTCTCTCTCTCTCTCATACTCTCACTCTGTCTCACTCTGTTTCTCCCTCTCTCTCTCTCCCACCCCCTCTCTCACTCTCTCCCTCTCCCTCCCCCCCCCCCTCTACGTCTCCCTCTCTCTCTCTCCCCCTCTCTCTCCTCTCTCTCCCTCTCCCTCCCCCCCCTCTCCCTCTCCCAGGCATGTTGCCTGTGGTGTCCACGCGGCCCCTGTCCAATTTCGAGCTGACGCTGAGCCCGGACGGGACGCGGGTGGGGAACCACCGCTGCTCCAACCTGCTGGACCACGACGAGGTGACCACCCGCCACGGCTTCCTGACCGACGCCACCAAGAACCCGGAGGCGATCGGCGAGACCGCGCCCTACCAGTACAGCGCCCCCCTCAGGGGCGCCGGCACCCTGCGCTTCTACAGGAACCTGGACCTGGAGGCCTGCCTGTGGGAGTTCGTCAGCTACTACGACATGTCCGAGCTGCTCACCGACTGCGGGGGCACCATCGGCACCGACGGACAGGTGACACCCCTTCTGTCCGCCGCCCCTGAAAAAACATCAACAGGAAGTTGGTTAGGGTTCGATAGGGTCACGGGTTAGAGTCAATTGTGGTTAAATTCAGCAAATTCAGGACATGAACTGAAATGCAAATTATCTAACCCAAAAAAATCCTCAAAGAATATAATGGCCATTAAGGAAGCCTGAGTTGAATTTAGATTACTTTCCCTGGAATGAACCCCAAACCTGATGTACATATCAGTGTTCATGAATATCACCGGTTCATGTGTTCTGTGTCAGTATGAGTGATGTGCTGCTTCAACTCCATTCATCTCTTTCCAGTGAGAAAAAAAAGGGGGAGAATCAAAGTTGAGAGGGGTTTTATTTTGACATAAATATTGGAACATCAATACGTGTTAGATATGTTGCAGATTTGACCTGGATATAGTCTGGCTATATCCAGGTCAAATTTCTACATTCTAATCAGCTAGAAAACATTTGACTTTTTCAACCAAATATAAGCACGTTTTTTCCTGAACACCTAGATGGCGTTTCACCAACTTTTCACCACAAAAATGTTCAGTGGGTTCAGACTCGCTTTAGACACGCTTTCGCTGCGAGAATGTAGCACACCGTCTAATCCCTGACACTGGTTAGAGTTAGCGGCTCAGTGAAGCACCTCTTCAGCTTTGCGTTTGTTTTTATTTTTTCTCGGTGGAGTTTAGTTTGCCGTGGCCACAGGCCTGGAAGCTTCCGGAAGCTGCCTCTCTGCCGCCTCCGCGTTGGTGTTGTTTTTGTTTTGTTTCCGGGCCGTTCCTTCGCGCGCGTTGTGTACGGCCCCTTTTTTTTACGGCCTGTCCTTGAGCGTCCTCTCGGCGGGGGCGTGCAGGTCCTCGCCGCGGCGGTGAAGATCGCCCGCGTCGCACGGCTGACCTCGCGGCGTAATGACTAACCGAACACTCCCGCCGGCCACGCCCCCCGTTTCTGCCATTTTACGGGCACCGGCTTCCACCCTCTCCGGGAAGACCTCTCGGCCTGCTGGGAAATAAATAAAAAAACTAGTCTGGGAGTAAACAGGATGAGGTCGAAGGTCGTGGATTCCTTTCTCTTTGGTTTAAGGTTCATACAGTAGGTGCCAGTCTATGGACAGGGGTTCTTTTTTTAAAAACCTGACACCCCCACCCCCGCCCCCGCCCCTCACCCCTTTACCTCCCTGCAAACATGCCGCAGCGCTCTCTTCTTTGGCATTCACCGTGGAAACGCACTCTCTTGCTCTCGCTCGCAGTTCATTAAAAGTGATTTACGTCATAAAGCGGGCCCCGGGCCCCGCAATGCCCGTGCGATTTTTATCAGTGTGTTCTGTTCCTCGGGTCACTTCAATCTGTGTGTGTTAGCTCGGAACCTTGGTTAAATATTTACCGCTGGCCCCTTAAGGCTAATGGGGGTGGGAGGAGGGGAGGGGGGGGGTGTTGGATGGGGAGGGGAACACAGGACTGCTGCCCAACCGCTTCTCTGGCTTGAACCTCGTTCAAACATTCTGTGACACAGTCCTCAAGTTCCCCAGAAAGCTAACCGCCGGCAACTGTCTGTCATTTTAAATAAAGTGCAGTTGTCTTTCAAAATTATTTTGATTGAACTTTTTCTATTTGATTTGATTGCGTACATGATGCAAAACCCATTTTTAAGGCCACCTTTTGATTTTGGACGTGCTTCTCTCAAGATTTAAGGACATTAAGGACATCTCACACCTGCTGCTCTCCTCACAGGAGGCAGCTCTTCTGTCTGAGGTTAGCGCTCATGCTACATGTGTGCTGTTCATTTTCGAGCCTGCCGCACGCTGAACCTCAGCCTTTCTGACTGTGATGGCGGGATCCAGCATTCTGAAGCCGGGCTCAGTATTTACCGCGGGGCAGGTGGACGAATGTATGCGTGGCCAAACTTTTTAAATTTTATTTAAATTTTTTTGCCATAGCTGTCGGAGGGATATTTACCACAGTGGGAACCGCTCTGTTGCGCTCTGCTTATTGTTCCCCTCTTGCTGGACACCCCTGTCAGTCTCAGGCTGTCAAGCTGCAATATGGGGGGGGGGGGGGTGTATCCGCCAATGGCGCCGTCACACACAAAAAAAAAGCTCTCACTGTACACCGTGTCAGCTGAACTTGGCGTGACCCGCTATCTGCCCTTAGCGGTAATTGCTTTAAATCCAGTGTCTCTCATTATAATTAGTCTGATGAAAAGGGGGGGAGGGGGTGGGTGAACTTAGCACCTAGATTCCCGTTGTCCTCATCCTTATTGTCCCAGGACAAAGCCAGCGCAGGCCAGTCCTGGTGTGGGGGGTCGGAGGCGGGGGGGGGGGGTGGTCAGCGTGGCGGGCAGACAGAGGCCCCCGGGTAACTATGCTGTGGGGGGGGGAGGCCTTTTGTGTGCTAGCCAGATGGGAGCACTGGAATGCACCAGGCCCCAATCTGTGATGTCAGAGGCGCTAGCCAACCACGGGCAGCCACAGGCGGGCCTTCACGCCGGAGGTCACAGAGCGGGAACTAGCTTCCGGCACAGCGTCCCTTGCCCCCCCGATCCTCCCGTCGGCCCCTGCTGCCATATCGGCCCTCAGTCTCCCTCAGTCAGGAGACTCGAGGACAGGGTCCGGGTGCAGAACGAGCACTGTCAATAATGTATTAGCTCAATAATTGAGGGTTCCCTTTGTTTGAAAACGGGGGCTTAATGCTGCTCTGCTACACAAAATTAGGCTCCCGGCGCCTCTGGTGTTGGGCCGGCTGACGACCCGCTCGCTACTGAGGGGAGACCCGGTTTAAAACAGCGCAGGAGACCTTGAGCGGTGCTAGCATTTCCCGCACATCCTGATTTGGGCCTCGCCGAAAGAAATCCCCCCCCCCCCCCG
This sequence comes from Anguilla anguilla, assembly GCF_013347855.1. Taxonomy (NCBI): domain Eukaryota; kingdom Metazoa; phylum Chordata; class Actinopteri; order Anguilliformes; family Anguillidae; genus Anguilla; species Anguilla anguilla. The sequence continues at coordinate 35,102,974 of NC_049212.1, forward strand.
CCCCCCCTCTGGTATACTGCCAAAGTAAAGTCACAAAGCTGGCATACACACAGATGTTAAACAGCTTGCGCTGGAGCACCCTTCAAAATCGCAATTGGATAAGTTAAACAGAAAAACTGTGTGACTGTTTGCTTTAAGTTGTATTGCGGTTTGAATACACAGAAACTATTTCACACACATAGTGTACGTTTCTGTGATGAAAGGTCGGTTGAAAAGTCCGAAACCTCATCTAGGCATTCGGGTGAAAGTTGTCTAGCCAACTAGGATGTGGTCAATTTAGATTTTCACCCCTCTAGGTGTCTAGGCTTTTGCTCACTTGGCAAGTTTTGTATGACCTAGTAAGAAAACCTAAAACCTGCCAGTTTTGTGACAGTTGAGAGGTCTTTCTTAGATGCTTAGAGTTATTCAGCCCTCATCAGTGTGCTTCTAGGCTACACGAGCGATTGCTAAAAGGTGCATCAAACAGGTGCATCTCTCTGGGGCTCAGTGGCCACTGCAAAGCAGCACTGTAACTTCACGTCCCTGCTCCCTGATTGGCCCTCAGGTGCTGAACCTGGTCCAGTCGTACGTGACTCTGCGGGTCCCGCTGCACGTGTCGTACGTGTTCCACTCCCCGGTGGGCGCCGGCGGCTGGCAGCACTTCGACCTGCAGTCCGAGCTGCGGCTCACCTTCGTGTACGACACCGCCATCTTGTGGAAGGACGGCGTCGGCAGCCCCCCTGAAGCCGAGCTGCAAGGCAAGATCCCAGTTTGTTTTTGTCTTTTTTTTTTCTTTACGTGTGTTTGACTATTTATTAATGGAGCGGGCGCACAAATCTTATCTTTACGGTTATTGGCTCGTTCACCGCTGTTTATGTTTCCTTAGCTTGATTAAAAGTGGATTGTTAATTGTCTTCTGCTAATTCCCTTTTCCTTAATTACAGCTTGTCGGTGTGTTTGTTTTCTTTTCAACAAAATGTGCTATTTGCACAGACCCTCCAGTTGTTTGATCATATGGATAGGTGTTTACTCCCCATTCCCCTGTGATCATGTAAAGATCAGTTTGTTTTTTTCCCAAACTCTGATTTTTATTTAATTTGTTCTTGCCGTTATAGCATCCTGAAACCATTGATGCTGTATGCAATTACAGGGAGGTCTAACCTCTTAATTTTTAAAGGTCTAGCATTTTTAATGATGTCATTTGTTGGAAGAGCAATTAGATAATACATAGGAGAAAGGACATTACCTGCCAGTGGATGTGGATTATACTCAACAATCAGGCAAATATTAGTACTAAGCATGCTTTCAGCCCTTTTATCTTTTTTAACTGCTTACATGTGTAAGCGAAAGTTGATTGGCTTGTTTGTCACTCACTCACCTGTTCTGCATTGCAGGTGCGCTGTTCCCCACCAGCATGCGCATTAACACGGAGGGTCGCCTGGTGGTCAACTTCCGCACCGAGGCCCGCTTCAGGGGTCTGTTTGTGACATCACATTCAGGTGAGTCTGACTTCAGGGGTCTGTCTGTGACATCACACTCGGGTGAGTCTGACTTCAGGGGTCTGTCTGTGATGTCACTCTCAGGTGAGTCAAACTTCAAGGTTCTGTTTGTGACATGACACTCAGAAGAGTTAAACTCCACCTCTGCCTCTGTTGATTTTGTTTTAATGACCAGGCGTTCTGCAGTTTGGATCTCACTTAGTTTACCTATGAATCTGTCGTTTAAACAATTCAAATATACACCCGTCTAAAGGAATCCCCTGCCACAGAAAATGAAAGCATTATTAGTTGATCTGACAGATGAAAAGGCCTGGTACATGAACACGAGAGAGTAAGTCCTCCAGTTGACAGAAAAATGTTTAATAACAAAGAACAATCATCAGCGTGTTACAACCCTGGGGTTGCGATTATGATTAGAACAACAACAAGCCTAAAGAAGGGTCCTCCAGACCAAGCCCTGGCTCTTCCTGTTGTTCCAGCCTCCACTCTGTCGTCCATGGTGATGTGCCCGGACCACCCCGGCCTCACCTTCAACCTGAGCCTGGTGCGGAGCGAGCCCACGTACAACCAGCCCATGCAGCAGTGGACCTTCGTCTCCGACTTCGCCGTAAGCTCACCCTCCTCCTCCTCCTCCTCCTCCTCCTCCTCTCTTACACCTGTAATATAACGTATTGCAGTGAGCACACCTGTCCGGCAGGGTCTCAGCCTCTTGTGGGTATATCCTATTCCAACGATGGGAACTTCCGTTCCTGGAGGGCCGGTGGATGTGCAGGTTTTTGTTTTCACCGGTTACCCTGGCTGAATGAGCTGATTGGCTGTGCTCACCACCACTGGTTCACTCGTAGATTAAATCACAGTGAAACATTTCATATAGGGATCCAAGGACTGTCTTTGGCTGCCATTCATGCGCTCATCAGGAAATGTAGCTAAAATGTCAGATGGTGTAAATGTCAGAGCTAATTATGTAATTATGGTTTTATGTAATTAAAACATCCCCCTCCTTTTCACTTGAGTACTGTCTTTATCAAAGTATCAGGGAATTCTGTTTAGTTTCAAATAAAGTTTTCTCTTTTTTTGCCCTCTGAAAGTTAGGGTACAATTTAATTGTGAATACCGCGAAAATAAAGCCACTGCCCTCCATATTTCATAGCCAGTTCCAATACCCATTGATTCTTTGTAGAACTGTGTCCATTATTTTTAAGTGGAAATACGACACACTTTATTCAGGCGAAATGTTATTTGTAGTGTGGTTACTAATTGATCTTTAGACTGCAACTGTGTCCTCTGTGACCACATGATGTAATGCTTTGTTCTTGTCCTCCACACTGCCCCCTGCAGGTCAGAGACTACTCAGGCACGTACACGGTGAAGCTCATCCCCTGCACGGCTACTCCATACCAGGAGTACACCTTTACCCCTGCCTGCAACCCCCGGGAACCCGTGACCTTCGACCTGGACATCCGCTTCCAGCAGGTGACCGCCAATGTGCACGTTTCAGTTTTTTTTTTTTTTTTTAATGAGGTTGCGCCATCTGCATCACGGAATGGTGATTCATCTTAGTTGACTTAGTTATAGCACTTGTGCCTACTCAACTATTGCTTGTTTTATTTGCACAGACTGCTTTGTTGCTGTTCTTGTTTGTATTAGTGTTAATCAGATTAACCTACAGGGTCCAAGTTAAACTACGCGGTCGTTCCCTGCACTTGGGACTGCACTTCCCTCTAGGGTTTTCGACACGCTTGTTCCTGGTTATGGTTGTACACTTTGTTGTACGTCGCTCTGGATAAGAGCGTCTGCCAAATGCCTGTAATGTAACGATTCACCAGGTTCCGGGTGTCAGTTGTAAAAGGCCTCGCTGGGGTCGTTGTCCGTCCGTCTGTCCGTCTGTCCGTCTCAGGTGAGCGACCCAGTGGCCGCAGAGTTCAGCCTGAACACCCAGATGTTCCTGCTGTCCAAGAGGACCCTCTGGCTGTCCGACGGCTCCGTGGAGTTCAGTCAGGAGAGCGACACGGCGTTCTCAGAGGGTACGGAGAAAACGCCGACGGGTTTCTTCCGCCGGCCGGTCGCGGTCAGGCTTGCGTATCGGCTCCCGTTTCGCCGATTGTGCATTTTGGTTAATAACACGATTTTATAATTCCACAGGGATCTGCGGGAGCGTTTTCAAACTGAATGAGCATGAATTGTTCATATATTTATATGAGCTAATTATTTGACCCGGGTCTGATTACATTTAACTGTACATGGCTTGCTCGAAGGGTACTTGACCGTAAACATGCTTGTTTAAATGTTAACTGTGTGTAATCAGACTGTGTGTCAGTGTGCACAGTGTAATGGAGCCCCGCTCTGCCCCCCTGCAGGTGATGTCATCTACGGCCGCGTGATGGTGGACCCCGTGCAGAACCTGGGGCACTCCTTCATGTGCAACATCGAGAAGGTCTTCCTGTGCACGGGAGCCGACGGATACGTTCCCAAGTACAACCCCACCGGCCTGGAGTACGGCTGCCTGGCCGACTCGCCCTCCCTGCTCTACAGGTTTAAGATTGTGGTAAGCACGCCGGCCGGCTGCCCTTAGCCACCGCTGCTGCTGGCTCGCGCCGCTCACTGGTTCTCAGTCCTGGTCCTGGAGAGCCACAGGGGTCTGCTGGTAGTAGTAGTTTTCTTCTTAACCCTTTAAAGAGTACGTTATTTAGATTTTTTTTTTTTTTTTTTTTAAATTCTAAATCAGCGTTCTAGAACTCCATTGCTCTCAGTTGCCACTAGCGATTGTGACATCACCATTAGAATGTGCTAATGACATATTTGTGATCTCACACCTTAAAGGGTTAAATTCTGAATCCGGCACTAACCCAGGAGACTAGGTGAGCTGATATAGCTGTGTACTAAACTTCTGATGATCAGTTAAGTGCTGAGTGACATCAAACATCAGCTGACCCTGCCGCTCTCCTGGATCATTAGTGGGGTGAGGGGGTCACAAACGTGCTAAGAAATCAACTGGAAACCAACTTCTGGTCCGCTGTAGGACAAAGCCCAGCCGGAAACGCAGGCCAGGAATTTTGGGAACGTGGGCTTCAACGCCCTCCTGGCTGTGGACGACCCGGAGGCGTTGCCCTTGGTGAGGCAGCCGGGCTCGGACGGGTTCCGCCTGGACTCCACAGCCCTGTTCCAGGTTCGTCCTGTTCTCTTTCTCTCTCTCTCTTAAACATAATATTTATCTTGCTCTCCCTCTCTCTCTCAATTCAATTCGATGAGCTTTATTGGCAAGAAATACATGAAGTACATATTGCCAAAGCAAACAGGAAACAAGCTGTAAAAACAAAAACAAGTTGTATAACAGAACAAGTAAAACACGAACAATAGTTAACACTTCTAAAATTGTAACTGGAGTACTTGCAATCTCTCTCTCTTGTTCTCTCTCTCTTTCTTCCTCTCTCTCACACACACACACACACGCGCACATACACTTCCTTTCTTTCAATGAAAGGAAATTAATTAGTTTAAAAAAAAAGTCCTCATAGAACGTTATGAGCATTTCATGCATTGTACTTGGATTCATTTCCCGAATTGCGCTGACCTGAGAAGAGCTCCAGCTGAGCTGACCTGCAGCGCCTCCCCCTCCCTGCAGGTGTCGGCCGGGAGGGAGTGGTACATCCACACCATCTACACCGTCCGGTCCCGCGAAAACGCCAACCGGGGAATTGGGAAGAGGAGCCTGGAGTTCCACTCGCTGGCGCGGGGCGGAGACTCCGCGCCGGCGGGCGGGTCTCGAGCCAAGAGGTCGACCAATGAGACGCCGGATCTGGCCGGGGAGATCGGCGAGGAGAGCAACCGCGGCACCAACATCCTGCACGTCAGCCTGGACCGCGCCCGGCGCGACCCGGGCCCCGGCGGGGAGGCGGCCTCCGAGGGCGTGGTCCCCCGCGAGGTCAACACGCGGGACAGCGACGACGACGACGGGGCCGTCACCATAGCGAGCGCCCTGGTGGGGCTGCTCCTCCTCGTCCTGGTCGTCATCCTCGCCGTCCTGCTGGCCTGCTCCAAGCAGAGGAAGAGGAAGAAGAAGAGGGACGCGGCCAAGGTCTCGAGCAGCACGGAGCCCATGATCGCCACGGCGGCGGGTTACCACGGCAACGACAGCTCGGAGGTCTGACCGGCGCCCGCCACACCGACCAGCTTTCCACGAAGCTTCTGACCTGCGGTTCGTTTGGCTTTGTAAGTGCCTCACACCTCCACACTGGGATTAAGTCAGAGAAGTTTGACAGCGTCCCAAACAACCGAGGAGGCTGTGGCTTCATCGCCATATGACCAGTGAACCGATGACAAACTTCAACTGTTGCCATAACAACAACAACAACAACAACAACAACATCGACGCAAGCTCCTTGTCTACTGCGAGTCATCCTATACGAACCAGAGGCACTCGATTTGCGATGGTCTATTAATGGTGTTTGTCTTTCCAAAGGACTATTTTAATTTATCCAAAGGTGCTAGAGGCTCCCCTGTTGCTGAATAGGGGCTGCCCAAGGTTAAGGATCACTGAGATGAGATTAAGCATTTGGGTCAATGAAAAGGATGGGATTTTTTTTAAAGGCCATTTAGTTATGTAAGCACATTATTTATGCTGTAAGAACTCACTGTTGTGTTTTTCACTGTCAGTGCACTTCACAATGTTGTCAACCTTCGAAGTCAAGATTTCATGTTGTGCGTTCCTGTGATGTGTTCATTTCCTGATCAAAGCTGCGTTCACGTGGATCACTGTAGATGTCAGACGACAGAACTGAATTTTCGGGACGGTACGGGGAGAAAAATGACAGGACAGTACGGCAACTAAAATACATGTTGCTATGGTGATGTTGCTCTGTGATTGTCCTATAATACTGGCCATTTCTAACATGGATAGGAAAAGGGGGGGGGTTGTGCTTGGTGTCACCCTGTACAGTATGTATGTTGAAAAGGCAACTAAATTCACTTCTTGTTTCATGTTTCATGCCCGTATGGGGTTGTTGTTTTGTGTTTCATTTGGTTTGGAATTCCATTGAATATAATGGTAAAAAGTTAGAGAATATTTATCTACGACATTCTTTGCCGTCCTAATCAAACTTTGCTGTTGTGCTCTCGTCCACTATAATGATATTCCGTTTGCCGTCTACCGTCCACGTGAACGCTGCATAAATCACATTTTCTGATTCTCTTCACACATCTGAACGAGTCAGACGAAGCTAGCACCTGTCATTCGATGTAAGGCAAATGCTTAGCATGGAAAGGAATGCTGAATATCAGTGAACTCTGATGTTTGGATTGTTATTTTCTGAAATATTACAGATCATATTTTTTGTTGTCGTCGTAATTTTTCTTCTATATGACTTTTTGAATTATACATCCCGTTGCTGTGTGCTGACACCATGCGGGGGTAACATTACTGTGGAGGGATTTAAGTTTCGTCTCTGGTAATGTACCGTTTCTGCATGTTTGCTGCTCTTATCGTTGCTCATTTTGTAGCTTTGCCATTTCTAGAATGTTTCATAAAATGCCTTTGGATTACATTTCGATGAGACTGAGAGAGAGAAGCCACAGCCTCTTTCAACCTTCATAACACAAAGTATAACATATTTTGCCACAATGTTGTGCGTCAAACTGTTTTGATACACGTGGCTGCCCAGGTAGAGGCGAGTCCCAGTTTTGAAAAATTAGCACTAATTATTTTTTTTAAATAATCACATTTTTTGAGAGCACTGCAGTGATCTGTTCATCGAGACAGCTGTTCTGCTATAACGCGGTAACAGACACAGTAGATCTGCTAGGTACAAATAATATTTTTGTAAGGTGAAGGGCTCATGCATACATTTTCTAAGAGTAACCAAGTTTACTAGGCTAGTGCAACCGGACGGAACTCATGGCCAAGTGCTCACACTGTGGGGCTGTGCTGTTGACATACTGTCGTCGTATTTGTAATCCAAGTTATTTTAATGCCGTTACACAATTACAGAATTATTCATTTGGAATCCGTCAAACTGAACGAAGTGATTGAGATTTATTTACAAGGAATGCTCACATTAGCCAGCCATTGCATTACTGCCCAGGTGAAAGATGCAGGGCTCAGCTGGATCTTGTTTTATTTCCGCTGTTATAAATATCACACAAGCTATTCCGCACAGCTTATCACTTTTGATTTTATCACGCTGATATACCATAATCATGATCATCTTATTTATTTTACTACCATTAGGTGTCCTAACATATGAAATGATTTACTACTGGGATTTATTGACTTATACTATCATGAGTTTTTTTTTTTCTTCTTCTTTTTTTTTCTATGAACTACAAAGCAATCAATTGTCTACATTTCTCTGGATGGCCACTATCATACAACAGTGGTGAAGCAGTCGAGTCGATGTCATTTTGTGAAGTTGTGAAATTATTGTCCTCGTTGCTTGGAAAGCTTTGTGATTTCAGATTTCTGTAAGTTCGCTGCAATGCTACGTTGGTGTGAAATTGCTAATCAGTTCAGCACATTCATTAAAAAAAAACCTCACACGCGTCACTGGAAATTTGTTATTTTTGCACCTCCGTGCGCTGCCAGAACACTTTGAGGCCACCAATGCCACTGTCTTTATTTCAAAATAGGAATGCTATGCAATCTATGACACGGCAAATGTAAGAGTATAGTGCATTCTAAAAACGTGTGTTTTTTTTGCTAATGTTGTGTATTTATGTAACATTTTGCTCCTTGTTGCTCACCTCGTATAGACATTTGGTGCATTTCACTGTTTCTGACTGAAACCGTATTGAACACATGTATTGCCTATGTGTGTGTATACACGTGTGTATGTATATACATATGTATTGAAAAATGAATATAGTTTGGATGTTTTTGGGGAATGGTCAGTGTTAAAATATTGCCAATGTACTGTAAGTATTTGTAACATAGACCTCTGGAGCAGAGAGAGAGAACGCGGTCTGCAAAATAAAGTTTTTTTTTTTGTTGTTGTTTTTTTCAAGATTCTGTTCCTTGGACTCATTGATCACTGCTGCACTTTCGGGGGAACATGGGGAATGTGCCTTCCTTTCTGCTGGTCAGTCCCAGCTGTGTTTTGGTTCATTTCTTTCCATTTTGGTAAACTGATGAAACCCATTTGCTCTACTATCCTCCCTACAGCTCACAGTCAGATTTGTGTACAGAAACAGAGGGCACGTCGGCTGAGTTCATCTCTTAATGAAAATAATGGTAAACGTTTGACCCTGTCGACTCCATGTTTTCATATTATGCCACCAGTAAGATTTTATATATGTTGCATTTTAATATGTTGTGATGTTATATGGCTGCTACCTTGGCCAGGTCTCTCTTGTAAAAGAGATTTTGATCTCAATGGGACTTCCTGGTAAAATAAAGGTTTAAACAAAATAAAAAATATACATCACACGGTTTATATGCTTTACATACATACTGCATATCGGCTGCACAAGGCCTCTAGAATGCGGTGTGAATTCTTTAGCCAATGAAAGACTTCATTAATCACAGGTGTTGAAACACCGAAGACCAGCATGCACTGCAGGCCTTTAAGCCTGGAGTCAGACACCTGTGCTTTGCTTGCATCAATAAAGCAATTCCAAGAACAACATCACAGTATGATCACAATCTATTTTGTTTTGCAATATGCATGTAGTTCTTTGCACGGGATTTTGTTCTTTGAAAAGTTGTGGTTTGCATTTACAATTAGCTTGTCCTAAAAAATATGTAATGATTGGGGAGAAATTTCAAAGTAAGTAATGATTCTTCATTGTGAAAATGGTGAAATAACATGTTAAAATAATATGTTGTAAGAATATTTTTTCTTGCCCACACAGACAGTGTAGACTTCCTGTACATATTTTGTTCTATCACTATGTAGTATAATGTATTTTTGCCTGCCTGCACAGCTTTTATTGAATTGGGGCTCTATGATTCTGGCATACAGCATAGATGTTGTGGTTTTGATTTCTGGTAAATTCTCGATTTTACCTTTGTGGAGATATCTCTTTAACATCTGTGTGTGCTTTCCTTTTTGTTGTTCATCTTTTTTTTTGGGGGGGGGGGGGGGGGGGGGGCAGAAACAAGTGTGATTTCTGGGAAACCATGTGACCCTTTTTGCAAAACTCCCCCTGTCCTGCCAACTTTTGTGCTGGAATTGAGGGACCCTGGGCAGTGAGCTCATTTTGATGACCTCGTTGCAGTCGAGCTGACAGTATATGGTAGAGCTCATGAGCTGACAGGTAAACAAGTGAATATTTTTGTGATATTTATTGTTTTTACGCGTTACTTCCAGTTGGCTGTTTTTATGACTTTATGTTTTCTCATTTAGTTTTTGAACATTACGCGTAGCGTGCGATTTAAAGCAAATATTTGTATTTGTGCAGAATACTGGAGCGAAACTGAGTTTGTAGAAGAGCCAGAACTTCCTTCTGCTGAGCAGTGGAGATGGAGTTAGCCATTCTCCTCATCATATCTGCACTGGCTGCTGTGACTGCGCAGACGCCGCCGTGAGTAACATTTAAAATTCCCATATGGATCGATTTTTTATTCTGTTTTATTCTGACTGTAATCTCATAATCTGTAATCCTGTATGTGTATGTGTGTGTGCGTGTGTGTGCATGTGTGTCCGTGCATTTCTGTGTGTGTGTGTGTGTGTGTGTGTGAGTTTGTGTGTGTGCGCATGTGTGTGTGTGTGTGCACACGCGCATCTACGTGCATATATGTTTGCATGTATGTATTGGGATCACGTATGTGTGTATTCACACGTGTGTTTATTTACATGCTTGTGCGTGCTTGTGTGTGCTTGTGTGTGTGTGTGTGTGTCTCCAGGTATCTGATCACAGTCCCGAGCATTGTTCATGTGGGTGTGGAAGAGACTGTGACAGTGCAGCTCCATGCAGCCACCAAGCCTGTGACCATTACACTGTACTTTGAGCATCAGGACAAAGAGCTGTCAGACAGACAGAGCGTCACACTCACTGAAGGAAACAGCTACCAGGCAGTGGTCAAACTAAAGGTAGACATAATTTAACATGTAAGCATTTAATGTAAGTTTTGTGTGTTTGTTTCTTTCTTTGAACCTCAGTGGCTGTCGAGATGAGAATTTGTCAAATCAGATGACTGGATTTCAATTGATTTAGGTCAAGCCAGACCTGTACAAGGATGTGAAGTTTCCAGTTAAAAGGAAACCCTATGTCCACCTGGTGGCAGAGGGGAAAGATGTTTTTGGGGGACCTAAAATGGCAACTTGCCTTTTGTCCACCAGAAAGGGCTACATCTTTATCCAGACCGACAAACCCATCTACAACCCAGGGGAAACAGGTAAAAATATTTTAATGTATTGTTTTTCACCTTTTTCTTTGTTCTGTTATTCTGTATTTGTTTGTCAACGGTCGTTGCAATTTATGGTTTACCCCATTTCCAGTAAGTTTCAGAATCTTCACATTAGACAATTACATGAGGCCCACAGACGAGACCATCAACCTAAAAATATTTGTAAGTAGAGGTCGTGTATGATATGTGCCCCTTTAATCGCACCTGTGCTCGACTGAGTCACGAAGCCTGGTCCACGACTGAATCGACTCTTCTAAAACGGCCGATGCTCTCTCCTCAGAATTCCAAGGGTTTGATGGTATACAGAGGAGACGTTAAGTCAGAACAAATTTACGAGAGACACGTGGACATCCCTGGAGTTGAGCCGTAAGTTTTTGTTGTGTACCGTAACTCAACATGAAAAGGGAATACTATCATATTTGGATGGGAAGGGTGGGTGGGGGGGGGGGGGGGGGGGGGGGGGGGGGGGGGGGGGGTTTATGGCGGGGTTGAGTTACAGAAAAGACAAAAAAAAAAAAAAAACTAAGAGATGATTCTATTTCACTGTTCGTTTTTATATTTCATTCGAGTTTCAAAAACTTGACATCTCTCTTTAAGGGCTGGCTATTGGAAAATCGTTGCCTCGTTCAGTAACTTGCCCATGTCCAACACCTCCGTGGAGTTTGAAGTCAGGGAATATGGTAAGGTGACTTGACTGAGTGCCGTCTTTCCCAGGATTCATTTCTCAGAAACGCGAAAAACGTTTCCCGTGTAGCGTGTTATACTTAACGTTATAATGTGATCTTTTTTTCTTTTTTTTTTTGTAACGGTTTCAGTTCTTCCGTCGTTTGAGGTGAAGATTGAGCCGGTTAAAAAATACCACCTGCTGAAGGACGAATCATTCAAATTTGGCGTGTCTGCAAGGTAGCTGTGTTTTGAAATTGGGATCATGATAGCGGGGTATGTTTCTGTTGGCCATCCTGCATACCTTTGTGTCGTTGTTTGGTGTTTATAGGTACACCTACGGCAAAGGTGTCAATGGCATCGCTTACGTGAGATTTGGGATTATTGATGAACAAGGCAATAAAACCTTCCTGCCTGGCCTTGAAAAACAGACTGCTGTGAGTAAAACATTTCATATAGACGCTGCTTGCTTTTCACAGAGAAATGGATTCATTAATTTCACTGTAGGTGCTTAGTTAGCCACCATTCAGCCATCGGTTTTATGATGGTTTCCTGAGGGAAAATGCCCTACTTTCTCTTAGCTCAAATGTTAGTTTTTTTTTGACACTGTTACAAGAATACCTACCATCTCAGATGTAAGATTTTGGAGAACAAGATTTTTGTTAAAATTGAAAATAAAATTTCCCAGTGGAGCCTTCCTCTCTGTGTGAGGCGTTTGCGGTTTACCCTCTGATTTAGATCCAGGATGGAAATTCCGAAATCGCGCTCCTCACGAAGGACCTGCGAGAAAAAGCGGAAAGTCTCAACGCCGACATCGAAGGCCGTCACATTTACATCGCGGTTACGGTGCTCGAAACCGCCAGTGAGTCTTTTAAACCGAGCGACACCTCAGTTCGGCTAAAGTCAACTTTATTTGTATTGCGCTGTTGGACAGAGACACGGTTGCAAAGATGCTTCACAGGACCGACAGGGCATAGGAAATCGTTTAGCTTGAGCCCATAAAAAAAAATACAAATAAAACAGGGAGATAAAAAAAAAAATCTCCCAAATGGGAAGGCAAAACTCTCAAATGGTAGCTAGACAAAGGATTACCCACTGATCTTCCTCTTCATCTTCCTCATTTCCGTTTTTCTAGGCGGTGAGCTAGAGGAGGCTGAGAGCAGCTCAGTGAAGATAGTGAATTCTCCTTTTAGCATAGACCTCTCAAAAACCAAGAGGTACTTCACACCTGAGGGAATGTTCTCCATTCTGGTAGGTGACCCTTACTTAGAACATGGACTCTCACACACGCCTACCCGCACACACACACACACCCACATACACGCTCACACATGCCTACTCGCACAAATCAACTCATACACATACATACCCACACACACACACACACACATGCACACGCATGCACACACACATGCCTGCTCACACATACCAACACATACACACATGCACACACATGCACACACACATGCCTGCACACACATACCAACACACACACACACACACACACACACACACACACAAATACTGTTCACTATGTTTACAGGCCACTACTACCTACCCTGATGGGACCCCTGCCCCAGGCCTGCTAGTGAAAGCCTCAGTTCAGGCCAAAGGGGAGATCACAGAGAGGATTGAGATCACGGAGAAATCAGGAAACAACGATGGGGAGGTCGCTCTCCAGTTCAAAGTTCCCCGCCTGGCAGCGTCCTTGGACATCAAGGTACTGTGCGTTCTCCGAACGGGCGGCACGCTGACAGTCCGCAAATACAGAGCGTCACTAAACGCGTGAACTCTACCCACCACAGGTGTTCGCGAATGGCGAAGACCAGGACGTCGTGCTCAGCGACGCGCACATGACGGCCACCGCCACCAGCTCCGAAAGCAAGAGTTACCTAAGCGTGGAGGTGCCACACCTCGTTCTACAAAAGGGGCAGGAAATGAAAGTGACTTTCAGAGACATCACACTTCCTGGACGAAAAAGGCCCACGCACATCTATTACATGGTCAGATATGGGACTCGCTGTTATTGCAAAAAAACATCAGAGTCAGGCAAACCTGTTGCTGGAGTTCTTCAAATTTAGCAGATTTTGCTTGACTCATATAACCGTACAGCACTGTTTACTTTGAGCGCATGGAAAGCAAAGTCCATCTAGTCTACTAATCGATCCAGTGATGTGAATAACACTGCCAACGGTTCGAATGCAAGAAGTAACTCCAGCACTTCAGAGTCAGGGTTGCCTTCTCTTGTTACGTGGGACTTCAGCACGCACCGCCATTTTATAACGTTTGTGAAGTGAATCGTGATCTTTCTCCTTCGTTGTGGTTGCAGATTTTTAGCAAGGGCAGAGTGGTTAAGATGGACAAGGTGCAAAGGTCAGAGGTCACGTCCGTCAGTCTGCCATTCAGCTACGACCTGGTCCCTACGTTCCGCATACTGGCCTATTATTTTACCGGCCCCACGGAGTTTGTGGCAGACTCAGTGTGGGTGGACGTGGAAGATGTCTGCGAAGGCCAGGTATGAAACAATGAGACTCACAGCTGAACCACATTACCTAAGAAAACAAAAAACACACACACACCTTGGCTTTTCAGTTGTGCCACCTGGTAAGGTATATACATACATACTGTGTACATGTATGTCATTATGTACGTGTTACAGTAATGTGGCATATCTGTGTTATTGGGTTTCTAGGTGCGAATCCAGCCATTTGAGAAGGAATATAAACCTGGGGCAAATGTAGATGTAGTGATTCACACAGACCAGGCGGAGAGAGTCGCGTTGGTTGCCGTGGACACCGCAGTGTACATTCTCAACAAACAGAACAAACTCACTGCCCAGAAGGTAAGGCTGATTACCCACAGACCAAATTCCTTTTCTCATCTAAAACTTTACTCTTCCAGCTCCTCCCCCCCCCTCCTTTCTCGCAACCTGCTGACACAAGTGCGAAGATCAGGGGTGTACAATAAGTGTATGACTCCCCATAGGGGGAGAGTATGTTCTCAAGAGAGACAATAAGGGAGAAACCAAGAGCTCTACAAGAACTAGACTGGCAACTTGAAGTTACCCAATTGAACAATAAACCAAGTTATGCAAATAGTACACTAGTGGACATTAAGATGGTACGGTATTGGTATGAAGCACTTACATAATACATTTGATCACACTTGCACTCTTTTACACTCTGTTTAGAGGTCATTTGAGATTTTACCCTGTTCCGTGCTTTTTTTCTTCCCTCTGTTTTACGCAGATGTTTGATTACATGAACTCGTATGACCTGGCCTGCTCCAAGGGCGGAGGCAAAGACCATCGGTCTGTTCTCACCGACGCTGGCCTCACTTTCATCTCCAGCTTTGCAGAAACACCAGATGCTACAGGTGAGGGAGAGTGTTTCTTTAATGCAGAACTTTTCAACCAGGGATGGATGCCCACTTGGGTGGGGGGGGGGGGGGTCGGCTCAGGGGTGCAGGGAACTTTCATCATCATTTTGGCTTCAAGAGGTACATTTTTAATTACATTTATCTGGAATGTTTTTTTTTTTCTTTTCTTTTTCAAAATTCACTAATTACCAGTTGTGATTGTGACGTCAGCATTACAATGTTCAGTTAAGAACACCTTAAGGGTTAAAACTTTGGCTGTTTTGGCTAAAGGACAGATGAAAGTACTTATAATTCATTGTAGAAGGATCTGATTACCTGCCTGTGTTACTGTGGCTGGTATAGGGGTCATCCATAATCTGGTTTGTGATTCAAAACAAAAAAATAAAAGAACATGCATTTCAACTCCAAAGCAGCTTGTTCAGCAATGTCATGGTTCCACAGGTTGTACATATGAACAGATTAATTTCATAGTGTTTATTCACAATTACAAACAAAACTATCAGTTTTTAAAGTGTGCTGGTACTTCTTTTCTTAAATTCAGTGATCTCAGATTGAGTTGTCTTTAGGAAATAAAACCCACTCAAAGACTTGGCTGATTGGCTGGGCCACTTCTATAACAATAATAATGCACAGTATATATATTTTATACTTTCTGGATTAATTTTTTTTTAATCCAGAAAGTGAACTATCCCTTTATCACCGAACACTGTGTAATGATGACATTCAAAGTAGCGATGGTCTTGACTGATGTTTTTTTTTTTTTAAATTCCTTCCATGCAGGTTTGAGCTGCCACAGTGTGAGACAGAAGAGGGCGACAGCGAAGCAATATTCCCAGGAATTCTCTGCCATTGGTGCGCCCGCAGCCATCCGCCACATTTGACATTCGCAAGCCCGGCCTGCCCGCCTGCGCTCCGCCCTCTTTTGGCGTAACCACCCCCCCCCCCCTCCTGACCCCCTCCTGACCCCCTCTCCTCCGTGTCTTTCTCCGGCCCCCTGCAGTGAACAAGTACAACCAGCCGGAGAAGAGGAAGTGCTGCAACGACGGGGCGCGGCTGCACCAGCGGATGACGTGCGAGCAGCGCCAGGCCAAGACCCGCCACCGCTCCTCCGCCTGCCAGGAGGCCTTCCTGCAGTGCTGCCGGGACGCCGCGGCGCTCCGCGACAAGATCCGGCAGGCCCAGAGGAGGCAGAGCGTCGCCAGAAGTACTTCCTTCCTGCTCCCGACGGCGCCGCGTCTCTCTGTCGGGCCTGGGGTCAGCGGCGACGCAGCTCGGCGCGAAACGCTCTCGCTGCTGCGTCGCTGCCGCCGTGCAGCAGTGCCCATGTTATAGCGTTCGCTAAACGTTCCAGTAACATTGCGAGAACGTTTTTTTGTGTTGGCCTTGGAATGGAGTGACCGAATTGAAACTCCACCTCAAGTCAGTTACTACATGAAATTCAGGAAAATTTGAATTTATCGATTGAAAAATGCCCGTAATGCCAAAACAAATGTCCATAGTGTTCTAGGGCCTGGGTTTCTAACAGGGGAACCGCAAACCCCTGGAGGTTCTTCAAGGTACTGCAGGGGGTCCCTGCCTATACTTCATATCCAAGGACTATACATAGATTTGGAAAAAATATATGAAAATATAATATTTTTTTAAAAATATACCTCTTTTCGACTTGTGATGGGGTTCTCCTGGATGCCTTTGAGCCTGGGTGTGGGTCCCTCGATCAGAAAAAGTTGAAAAACCCCTGTTCTTGGGGGATTTTTCCTGTTATTGCAATTAAGTTCAATTCATGTCCTGAAATGACTAAATTGGAAGGACTACTTCGACTCCTTCCCCTGGTCTGACTGGGTCTCATTGTATCTGCCATGGCTCATTCATCCTTGTTGCTCACTCCAAGTCTGATGGAGGAATCTGTGATCCGAGTTCTCTCTCTCTTTCATCCCTCTCTTTGTCTCTCTTTATTTCCCTCCTCTCTGTGTGTGCCTTTATATCATTTTGTGCAGCCTTCTCTCATCGAACCACATTTTCCTAAGATGTATCGTTTCCTCTGGTGTATCATAATATCTGCTTTATCTTCATACTAGTTTCAGCCATTTACTCTTTTTATGGCTTTGCCTAATGTCTCTCATTCTTTGTGAAAATTGCAGGGTGCTCGCAAATGAAAGATCTGCCACATTAAGTTCTCCTAGTTCTGAGGGCGGAGTTTGGGGGGGGTGGGGGGAGAAGAGAGATTCAGATTATGGCTTATTCATTATCGCCAGTATGGTTCAACCAGAGGTGAAATTCCAGGAGTGAGAAAGTCCTGCCTTGCGTTTCCTCCACCCTTCAGCCAGCTGATTTCACTAATTAATTAGCTGTACCTCCTGGCTGAAGAATTGTGCTAATTATGAAATCCAGGTTAATTACTGAGGAGGACTTTTAAGTTCTGGACCTGGATGTTCCACCTCTGGGACCCGCCTGTGAAGGGTCTGTCTTTGGCCTCTGCTGACGTGTGTTCACCTGTTCACCTGCAGCTGGGGGTGACGATAACCTGGACGCGTTGAACGAGGCCTTCATCCACCTCCGCAGCTATTTCCCACAGAGCTGGATGTGGCAGATTAAGCATGTGGATGCCTCAGGCACTGTCAGGTAGACCATCCTCTCTTTTTCATTCCAGAGCCTTTACGCCGGTCTCTAAATCTGCTGTGGTGGCACCAAAGTCTAGAGTCATTTAGAACCAGGTCAAGTGCGTTTAGAGCAGGGTGACCCTCTACCTAGTTCCTGGAGATGGACCATCCTGCAGGTTTTCATTTCAACTCTAATTTGGCTCGTCTGAATCTACTAATTAACAGCTCAACGAGATCTCTAGCTGTTGAATGAGATGTTCTTTGTTAGGGTTGGAGCGATAGATCTCCAGGAACAGTTTGAGGCAGCCCTGCTCTAGCTGTTGAAAGAAAGTGTGTTTTGTTTGAGTTGCATTAAGATACTACTGGATGGTAGATCTCCTGGAGCAGGGTTGGGCAGCTTCAGTTTAGAGCCAAGCGTTCCACGAAAAGACGTAACATTGAGCCCCATAACCCCAGGCCACCCCATCCCTACACAATCAGGGCCCTTGGAATCGTACCCACTACATCTACCCCACCCCCCCCCCCCCCCCCCAAATGCAGAACTGCTGTTTAGAGATACCTGCTAGATATTGTATTTCTATTTAGAATTATGTGAATGTTAATATCTGATTAATATATCCTTTTGTTTGTAGACATAATGATAACCTTCCAGACTCCATCACCACCTGGGAAATTCAAACTATTGGAATCTCTCAAGGGAAGGGTAAGGCGTTGGGTTCATCATCGGTCGATCCTGTGACATTGGTCTGAAATAAAATTGCTTAAATTTTATTGTATATATTTTTTTTTGTGTGATGCAGGGTTCTGTGTGGCTGAACCACAGCGGCTGAAAGTCTTCCAGGACTTCTTTGTGTCACTAAAACTACCTTACTCAGTGAAAAGGAATGAGCAGCTGGAGGTGAAAGCAGTGGTGTACAACTACAAGACAGAGCCCTTAGAGGTAATCCTCCAGACTGGCAACCTCCTCCTCAACTGGCAACCCCCTTCTCGAAACCCCATAACGATTCACACATGGTTACAATATGCAATGTTAAAATGGGAAAAGGTTGTATTTTTTTATTTTGTATTTTTTTAATTCTTTTTTTTCTTAACTATATATTTTATATATTAAAGGAGAATAATGCAATGTGATTACTAATGCTTTGTGGAGTAGTTCCTTAATAATGCACATTTATCATTTGCCCTTATTACGTATTATGAGTAACTGGCATGTTATAAAGTGCTAGGAATTCAGAGTGCTTGAAAGGTCCCTTCACAAGGACTGGGCTGTGGGCACAGGTCCAGGATAGGGCACGGTGCTCTGCTGTGTGCTCCGTCACGCACTCCTGCCCTCCCCCCCACCCACCCCCCAACCCCCCCCTGCAGGTGACCGTTAAGATGGCCTCCGCCGAGGGACTCTGCACCGCGGGCGGCGGCGGGGACGCGGGCGTGCGTACCGTCAGCGTGCCGGCGAACTCGGCGGTGCCCGTGTACTTCACCGTCATCCCGCTGAAGGTGGCCAGGATCCCCATCCACGTGACCGCCTTCGCCTCCCAGAGCGCGGCCGACCAGATAAAGAAGTACCTCAACGTGGTGGTACGTCGTTTTAAAACCGTGACCGTGGATTTGGGAGTTCCTCTCTCTCTCTCTCTCAGTATAAGACATTAGAACATTAGCATAAAAATGAAAGATTTCTCAAAGAGAAATCACATTTGAGTGCCTGTGTGCCTGATGCTTTCTTGCTTTATTCTTTAGGAAATATATATATATATTCGCTTTGGCAGAGTAATAAATTGGGCCAATATAATATTATATATATATATATATTAGGCTAGTGCTAAAGAATGATGTAATGCTCAGTGCATTATGTTATGGGTTATGGTAAAGCAGCTTGAATTATTATTATTATTATCATCATTGTGATGATTATTATAATTATTATTATTATCATTATTAACACTATGGTTCTTGTGCTTTCAATTCCAACAGGGTGAAGGGGAGCTTGTCTCTGTGCAAGAAGAATACAGCATTGAGGCCAGAGGTAATGTGGTGTGATAGCATTCAGGTTGTAGTCATCGCATTAATAATATGTTAATTAATAATAGACTAATTAGGCACTGAGAGACACACGTGAATGAGGAGTATAACGTGGAGCTGGTAAAAGATTCTTTTAATGCAGCCCTGTGACACATAACACACGTGTGCGTCTCCCAGGGGCTAAAGTGCTGGAGATCGACATCCCAGAACCCGCTGATGCCATCCCGGGACTGGAGTCTGCGGCTTCCATCAGTCTCCGAGGTGAGGGTGTGCCCAAAAACTAGTCCTAGCTCTCACGGCAAAGGCTTCACCCCCCCCCCCCCTCCCCCCGAATTGAAGTACCAACACAAAAGTCAGGGCTGGGGAGTCTTCTCGGCTTGGGGCCTAGTGCATTTGCGCTGAACATGTTTCACTGTGATTCCTTTTTTATTGTAAGTTCCTTAAAGAACTGTGAAATCCTGACAAGCATCTAGATAATTATAGTGGGTACCCCCTAACTTCCTTTGCCCTGTGCCCCTTCCCCCCCCCTTTTTTTTCTTAAGGTGGTGTCATGGGAGAATCAGCAGATAATTGCCTGAACCTGGAGGGCATAGACAGGCTCATAGAGCTCCCCACCGGCTGCGCGGAGCAGACCATGGTGAAGATGTCCCCGGCCATCAACGCCATGAAGTACCTGGACGCCACCGACCAGTGGCTGTTCCTCAGCCCCCAGCGGAGGGGCGAAGCCAAGGCCATGATCCAGAGCGGTGAGCCCTGCTCCCACGCGTCTCCCAAAAGGAGAGCGCCCGCCCCAACCCCCCCCCCCCCCCCGTCTCGTCCCGAGCCCCTGGTCATCAGGCCAGTATTAGCCCCACTATCCCTCACAAACAGCTGAATACAACATGCTGTTAATGTGTTTGTGGACAGGTTTCCGCATCGTCTGTCAGCAATGCTGGTGAACACTCGATAAAGGGAAATTTTTTCCTGAGCAGGAGGGGTGTTGTTTTTTTTTTGCATAATGCATGGAGTATCTTGCCGGGTCATACGGTATAAAGCAGACACCATTGGGTTGTGTTGGAAGGCCTGTTCTTCTCATCAAACATTTGTAATTTTGTAGAAAATGGAACCATACCTGGGGCCTGTATCATGAAGCAGGATTAGCTGGATAGCTGCGCTGAGTAAAACCCAGAACAGCTCTTTTTGCTCCAGTCCATGTTCCAGGTTTGAGAAGGTTTTGGGTTTTACTGAGTGAGCTGGATGACTGCACCCAGTAAAACCCAAAACCTTCTCAACACCCCCCTGCTTTGTGATACAGGCCCCGGTATACTGTATCTACAGTATTGTTGATATTTATGCTGGTGTTGTGGCATCAGAGAGACTGGAATATTAAAACACCATAAGACTCATAAGTTAAAAATGTCTTAATCTCTGTTCTCTATTCAGGCTACACCACGGTCCTGACGCACATGAAGAACGACGGCTCGTATGGGGCTTTTAAAACGACTCCCAGCAGCATTTGGTAATTTCCGTCCGTACCTCCGTCCGAGTGATTTTAACCCAGATTTACCTGTGCTGACGCCACGGACAGCGATGACGAAAGGCTAGAAACCTAATCGCCAAAACACTATATATTTTTTCAATTCCATGCATTTCCTGAGGCTGTTTATAAATAATGATTTAAAGGTAAAGAAACGGAGACGCCTTCAGGACTTGCTGGTGTCTTGTTAAGACACTGCTCCAGGGTTTGGCTACACCCCAGAGATTGGTACTGAATCCAGAATATCGGTGCAGAATTTGACTGACTGTGCTAGTGGTGGTATATACTTGGTATCCATCTGTCCGCTGTCCATCACTGTACATATTGTAAGATATAGCATCACTTATGCTGTAGTACTTACTTTTCCTGCACTTATCTGTAAATAATACTATATTTTGCACTTCTGGTTAGATGCTAACTGCATTTCATTGGCTTTGTACCCGTACTCTGCACAATGACAATAAAGCTGAATCGAATCTAATCTAATCTAATATAATCTAATATAATCTAATCTAATCTAATCTAATCTAATACTATGGTAGTAATATGGAGGTGGGGCTTCTCCATGTCTCACTGAGCACTGGTCATTCTAGTCCATCAGGCCTCTGTAGTCTACCTGAACCAGCTTTGCATGCAGTCTTATTCTCCGGCACAGTGACTACGCTGTTGGAATTTATTATGATTTTTGGGTGGGGGGTGGGGGGGTAGGTGTTTGAAGTTAGCCTTTCGCCTACAGATGCTGAATGCCATGTGAGATGACGCTTGTTTTCGGCATCGCAGCTCATGTTGAATTTGCCTGTTTGTCGGTAGGTTGACGGCATTCATTGCGAAAGAGCTGATCCGTGCCAGAGACATCATAACAGTGGAAGACTCCTACATTCTGCGCTCTGTTTCTTATTTGGTGTCCAAACAGCAGAGCAATGGGGCATTCACTGATCCCAACCCTGTCTATGACCGGACCATGCAGGTATTGTGAAGTCCGCTCCCTTTGAAAAGATTACTGTGAGTAATGTGTTGCCCATTGATGTTACACTGCCAAATCAGAGACCAAAAGTAAAAGTCTGCTTGCTAGAAAAAGTGCAAGCTGAATAGGTTAGGCAGCTAAAAATGGATGTAATTATATTTTGATATTATTTTTCCAGATGTTCTTCGATTGCAAATTTTAAATTGTGTTTGCATTGTTGTGCACCCAGATTGTTGTGTAGTCATCTTGTCTCCACTGCTATTGCTTACCATCAAGGACCACAATGGAAATAAGTTTTTATGCCTCCGCGACGGCACAGCCGTGGCCAGAGGCGTTATGTTTTCGGGTTGTCCATCCGTCCGTCCATCCGTCCGTCCGTCCTTCCGTCTGTCCGTCTGTCCGTCCATCCCGATTCTCGTGAACGCAACATCTCAGGAACGCCTTGAGGGAAGTTCTTCAAATTTGGCACAAACGTCCACTTGGACTCAAGGATGAACTGATTAGATTTTTGTGGTCAAAGGTCAAGGTCACTGTGACCTCACAAAACATGTTTTTGCCTTGAGGGAATTTCTTCACATTTGGCACACACGTCCACTTGGACTCAAGGATGAACTGATTAGATTTTGGTGGTCAAAGGTCAAAGGTCAAGGTCACTGTGACCTCATAAAACAAGTTTTTGGCCATAACTCAAGAATTCATACGCTAATTATGACAAGTTTCACTCAAATGTCTACATTTTATATCCAAACTGGCTACTGGTTGGCGGAGGCATACAACCGCGAGGCGGTGTTTCTAGTTTTAACTTTATTGTGCCATCCTTGACAATGCACTAAACTGAACTGACTAGGATTGACACTGTTCCTGTTATTAACAGTATGATTATTACACTAGACACGTAACAAAGCTTCAGTCATTGTCGTAATTAAACATTGAGATTCCCCACAGATTTTTTATTTTTTTTTGAAAATGCATGGTTTCTCTTCTTGTGTTTGTCATCATCTTCGGCTTTGTCTCAGGGCGGAGTTGGAGGGGTTGAAGGAGACGTGTCGCTGACGGCTTTTGTGCTGGTGACGATGGTGCACTCCGTACCCGTGTTCCCCACCGCAGAAGGAACCAAAACGGTAATTCCCGTCCAGAGTTCGTTGTTGGGTTGTTGCTCCCAGGGGATTGCCAGAGGAGGAAAGTCCAGGGGTCAGAAAGTAAAAGTCCTGCCATGTGTTTTTCCCACCTACAAACTCACTAATATGTTCTACCTACCTGGCTGAAGATTTGTACTAATTAGCAAATCCAGGTGATTTGGAACAGGTGATTACTGGAGAGAATCATTTTTTTTTTTACTTTCTGAACCTGGATTTTCCACCTCAGGGTATTACATCAGGTTCGATGTGCCTCCTTACATTACATTACAGGCATTTGGCAGACGCTCTTATCCAGAGCGACGTACAACAAAGTGTATAAGAATAACCAGGAACAAGTATGACGAAACCCCTAGAGAGAAGTACCGGTCCAAGTGCAGGGAACAACCGCATAGTTCAACTTGGACCCTGAAGGTTAAACTGATTAACACTAACACAAGGAGAACGGCAACAACGCAGTCTATGGAAAAAATACAAGCAGTATTTAAGACAGTTAATGCACCTAAGTCACCTACGAAACAGCTGCCTAGTTACAATTCTAAGCTTACAGTCATTTACAGGGGGGTAGGGAGGGATGGGGAGAGGTGCAGCCTGAAGAGGTGAGTCTTCAGTCGTCGTTTGAAATGGGTCAGTGTCTCAGCTGTTCTGACCTCCACGGGGAGGTCATTCCACCATCGTGGGGCCAGAACAGGCAGGAGACGTGTTCTGGAAGTGCAGGTGCGAAGAGGGGGAGGTGCTAGGCGTCCTGAGGTAGCAGAATCTGCTCTCTTTCTCTTTCAGAGAATGGCGATGATGCAGGCTCAGGATTACCTGGCGGGGAAGCTGGACTCCTTGCAGAGGCCCTTCGCGTTGGCGATCACGGCCTACGCCCTCTCTCTGGCCTCCCCAGGGAGCGCCGCTGCCACGCGTGCCAAAGGCAAACTCAGGGAAATGGCCGTGTGTGACGACGGTCAGCACCGCACCTCCTACCATTATAACAGGGTTAGGGGGGGGTTGGGGGTGTTTGGGGGGGTGGCTTGGAGGGGGTTAGAGGGGTTTGGGGGGGGCGGTTTGCGGTGGGGGGGGCTTGGAGGGGGTTAGAGGGTTTTGAGGGGGGGGGGAGGGCTTGGAGGGGGTTGGGGCGGTTTGCGAGGTGGGGTGGCCTTGGAGGGCATTGGGGGCATTTGCGAGGGGGGGGGAGGGGCTTGGAGGGCATTGGGGGGGGTTTGCGAGGGGGGGTGGGCTTGGAGGGTCATGTGATCCTGGAGGGTCATCAGGACTGAGTTGGACATTTTAAAACAACAGAGTGAAATAAATGCTTCTGACCGGCAGATGATAAAAACAAGTGCAATCTCTGCCGTTTTGTGCGCGCCAACATCATGTGGAATTGCAATGGTAAGCCCTTACCCTAGCATTAAGACAGCACCATCCGTGAGGCTACCTGCTGATTGACAAGTGTCTGTGTAGACTTCTTAATTCTTGAATTCGACTGGTATCGCCATTCAGAAACGTCTGGTGGCGTCAGCATTGGGCGGTGAAGAGTGACTGAATACAGAGACGTTCAGAAGTCAGGTTTAAAGGTGTATGATTGCGCAGTTATGGGAAGGATTCACACGGCTCCCCTCTCCTCGCACTGTTCACCCCAGCAAAGGGCACCTGCCACTGGGAAGCTAAGGAGAGCCTGAGACTGGCAGGGGAGAAGAAAGCCACGCGGGTCCCCAAGGCCGACTCCATCTCCGTGGAGACGACGGCGTACGCCCTGCTGGCGGCGCTGTCGAGGGACGAGCAGGACTTGCAGCACGCCACGAAGATCGCCAGGTGGCTCACTGAGCAAAGGCAGTACGGAGGCGGGTTCCGTTCCACACAGGTACAGCTAGATATGAGCTCAGGTTCCATTCCGCACAGGCTCAGTTATATATGAGCACAGGTTCCGTTCCGCACAGGCTCAGTTATATATGAGCACAGGTTCCGTTCCGCACAGGCTCAGTTATATATGAGCACAGGTTTAGTTCCACACAGGCTCAGTTATATATGAGCACAGGTTTAGTTCCACACAGGCTCAGTTATATATGAGTGCAGGTTCCATTCCACACAGGCTCAGTTATATATGAGTGCAGGTTCCATTCCACACAGGCTCAGTTATATATGAGCGCAGGTTCAGTTCCACACAGGCTCAGTTATATATGAGTGCGGGTTTAGTTCCACGCAGGTACAGTTGGATATGAGAGCAGGTTCTTTCTCCACGGGTTCTATTTCCTTTCTACAATCTGAACCTGCGGTTCTTTTCTTTTTTAAAAAAATATACGTGTAAGTATTTAAGATGTTTACGTAGTGTTTTGGAGCAAAAGCAGCCAATAGCATATTGCCGCCACAGAGGAGGCTGAAAGAACAGCCTGTAGATTGTGAAAGGTGAAAGGTGAAAGGTGAAAGATGAAGTCGTCCAAGCGCAGTGAGTGTCAGACGCTGTTCTCTTCAGGACACGGTTGTGGCCCTGGAGGCCCTAGCCGCGCTCAGTGGGAGAATCAATGACGTTGAGGACCTGGACCTCAACGTGGAGCTCTGCCTGAGCAAGAGCAAGAGGGAGAAGGTGCGCCTCACCAAGAGAAATGCCCTGACCCAGCCCTCCTTCCAGGTGAGACTCTTCAGCCAATCAGGGTGTGTCTCCTGTTAATTACCCGGAAACAGTATTGTTCCCTGCATGCTGCATATAGAAGTACTGTCATGAACTTTTATATTTCGGATTATAAAAATAATAATAATAATAAAGGACATAATTCACTTGTGAGAACATTAAGCCACTTAGCTGTTATAAAAGGGGTCAAGTGGTCCATATGGACCTCAGCCCCCCAACCCTCCATTGCTTAAGGTCTGTTTATTAATGCCCTGATTGCTGGTTATTTGTTGTGATTCTCTCACTCCTTCCATTCCCTTAGGCCACACCAGGAAGTAAAGTTACCGTTGACGTCACGGGTACAGGAAATGGAACTTTGTCGGTAGGTTTGTTTTCTCTTGTGAATATTTCTGCTCCAAGGTGTGTGCGCCCTGTGATAAATTGGTGGCCTGTCCAGAGTGTATTCCTGTTTCTAGCCCAATTCACATTGGGATAGCCCCCCCCCCCCCCCCCCCCCCCCAACACTGTCCAAGATAAGCGGGGATAGATTATGGATGGATTTTTTTTTTGCACCATTTCTTGGAACATTTGGCATTTAATACACAAAATATGTAATTATGATTAAGAGAACAAAACATGCAGTTGATTATCCTGTTTTCTAATATATTCTCTTGTGGTTCTCAATAGCTCCTTCAGACCTATAGGTCGATGAAAAGGGCTGTCTTGTACTGTGATTATTACCAATTAAGCGTCAGCTTGGAAGGGGAGGTTGCATACCAGCGTAAGTCACTTTTTACCTGATGTCAAGTGTTAATCCATTTGTGCATGTGCTGTTTTATAGTAGAAAAGAAGTGGAAAATGAGGATTAAAGGCTCTTTTCTAAACAACTGTTTTCCAAGCAGACTAACCTCTTCATAGTTTGCCATTTTGTGCTAAAATTCTGTGTTGTGTGTGTTACCCTTTTGGAATGCATCGAATAGCAAGGTCATTGCATTTACACATGCATCTTTGTTGTATATTATCTTACTATTTGTATCTAAGTGATTTATTTCAGTGTAAAGCACATCGAGAAGGCTTCAGTGCCCTTGGCTTTGCTTAGAGCAGGGCTGCCCAACCCTGTTCCTGGAGATCTACCACCCTGTGGGTTTTCACTCTAACCCTAATTTGGCACACCTGGTTCGACTAGTTAGCAGCTCAACGTGATCTCTAGCTGTTGAACGAAGTGCGCTTTGTTAGGGGGGTGGAGTGAAGATCAACAGAACAGGTAGATCTCCAGGAGCAGGGTCAGGCAGCCCTGGTTAAGATTGAACTGATGGAGCTGTGGGTCTACAGCGGTTGTGGATGGTGAGCCGGACCTGGATGACTACTATAACTATGAGGCGGGGGAGGCGAGGGAGGAGCCTATGGACAGGGTGGAGTGGTTCGACCTGCGCACACGCAGGAAGCGCCACGCCCCTTCAGAGCCAGAGAGGGAGACCTCCCTCATCTACACGGTCTGCGTCAGGTGCGTCACTAGGTGACAGGTGATGTAGTCACCCCCCCCCCCCCCCAAATAGTCACACCCCCCCCCCCAGAGTTAGTCAGGAAACTGATGTTAGCCTGTAAGGGGATGTTACAGTTTGTGAGGTTTGTTGCCTGAAATATGATTGGGTGTTCCAGATTTTAGCTAGCATTATGCTGTAGGTGAATGGTTGAATGGGCTTTAACTGCCACCTCCAGCTGGTGCCCTACCTCTTGATTCCTCAGCAGTTAACTGGCCATTTTTTAGCAAAGGTTTATTAGCAAAGTCGTTGGGTGGACCTACTGATGAGCCTCAGGGTGCCAACCTGGTCAGGATCATAGAACTGTAAGAATCATTGTTTTAGCTGGATGGATCATTTGGTGCTTTTTTCCTTCAAATGCCAACAGTCTCTGCTCTTCGTCCTCTCTTGTTCTACAGCATGAAAGGAAGGAACTCTACAGGAATGGCCATAGTGGACATCTCACTCTTGAGCGGATTGGAACCAAACATGCAGGATCTCGAAGATGTACAGTAATATCCTGGAATTAATGACCTTTGTGACGCTGTATGTGATTCTTTCTTGAAATCTTGTCAATCCGTGTAAATCTTTTTGTTAGTTGGGTCGTTTTCTGTTTTTCAGCAAGTGAAGGGCACAGAAAAGTATATTGACCATTACGATCTTGGGAAGAACAAAGTATATCTGTACTTTAATCAGGTAGGTAAGACTGCCTTTGCACCAATTAATAGTGCTTTCAGGTGCAGCTTCATTCCAAAAATAATAGTGCTTTTATGTTTTCACCCTATATACTGCATATATGTATGTATGTACTGTATGTATGTATCTATATGTGAATGAATTGTCTTTTACAATATTTAAGTGTGAAGGTCACCAAAATATATAATGATTGAATGAAAAAAATGAGCCTCTAGATTGTGAAATATGCAAATGTAATTAGACTCTTGGCACAGTTATATTCGATATCATGCTTGGAAATCACAGAGCAATCACAGATCACAGAGCAAAGCAGTGCGAAAAGGGATTTTACCCTCAAATCCAGCATGCAGCACACTAGAGACAGCCTTTCCTCTCCCCTTCTAACAGACTGTTAAACATGCCTTGACATGATAGGTACTGTACACGGATATCAAGATAGCATAAGAAACATGCATACAGGGATATCAAGATAGCATAAGAAACATGCATACAGGGAACTATTTTCCTCTGCATGAAAATTATTTATAGAACTTAATATATGTAGATTGTGTGTCAGTCTGTCTCTCTAATGAATTGTTTCCTGTAGATCACAGAGAATACTGATTGTGTGACCTTCAGAGCCAAACAGATCACGCCCATGGGACTGGTACAGCCAGCCAGCGCTGTCATCTATGACTATTATAATCCAGGTGAGTGCCTCGAATGCAGGTGTACCTGTCCTCCATTTCCATTATATTACACCATAAGGGTGCATTCATAGTCTTGTGTCATGATAAAAGTGTCAATACAGTTGGTCTGGAATTTTAAAAAAATAGCTCTCATTTGTAATTCTTAATGCTGGTCATTGTTGAGTGGAAATGCATTTGTAATTCACTGCGCTGGTCTCTATCAAGTGGAAATGCATTTGCAGTTCACTGCACTGTTCACTATCAAGTGAAAATGCATTTGTAATTCGCCTTGCTGGTCACAATCAAGTGCAAATGCATTTGTATTTCTTATTGCTGGTCAGTATTGTGTGCAAAGGGAAACAGATGTGTTGGTAACCGAGGTGGTTTTGTCTGTGTTTATGAGTTGGTAACCAGGTTGGTTTTGTCTGTGTTTATGAGTTGGTAACCAAGTTGGTTTTGTCTGTGTTTATGTGTTGGTAACCGAGTTGGTTTTGTCTGTGTTTATGAGTTGGTAACCGAGTTGGTTTTGTCTGTGTTTATGTGTTGGTAACCGAGTGGGTTTTGTCTGTGTTTGTGTGTTGGTAACCAAGTTGGTTTTGTCTGTGTTTGTGAGTTTGTAACCAGGTTGGTTTTGTCTGTGTTTATGAGTTGGTAACCGAGTTGGTTTTGTCTGTGTTTATGAGTTGGTAAACAAGTTGGTTTTGTCTGTGTTTATGTGTTGGTAAATGAGTTGGTTTTGTCTGTGTTTATGAGTTGGTAAACAAGTTGGTTTTGTCTGTGTTTATGTGTTGGTAAACGAGTTGGTTTTGTCTGTGTTTATGAGTTGGTAACCAGGTTGGTTTTGTCTGTGTTTATGTGTTGGTAACCAAGTTGGTTTTGTCTGTGTTTATGAGTTGGTAACCAAGTTGGTTTTGTCTATGTTTATGTGCTGGTAACTGAGTTGGTTTTGTCTGTGTTTATGTGTTGGTAACCGAGTTGGTTTTGTCTGTGTTTATGTGTTGGTAACCAAGTTGGTTTTGTCTGTGTTTATGTGTTGGTAACCGAGTTGGTTTTGTCTGTGTTTATGAGTTGGTAACTGAATTGGTTTTGTCTGTGTTTATGAGTTGGTAACTGAGTTGGTTTTGTCTCTGTTTATGTGCTGGTAACTGAGTTGGTTTTGTCTGTGTTTATGAGTTGGTAACTGAGTTGGTTTTGTCTCTGTTTATGTGCTGGTAACTGAGTTGGTTTTGTCTGTGTTTATGTGTTGGTAACCGAGTTGGTTTTGTCTGTGTTTATGTGTTGGTAACCGAGTTGGTTTTGTCTGTGTTTATGTGTTGGTAACCGAGTTGGTTTTGTCTGTGTTTATGTGTTGGTAACCGAGTTGGTTTTGTCTGTTTTTATGTGTTGGTAACCAAGTTGGTTTTGTCTGTTTTTATGTGTTGGTAACCAAGTTGGTTTTGTCTGTTTTTATGTGTTGGTAACCAAGTTGGTTTTGTCTGTTTTTATGTGTTGGTAACCGAGGTGGTTTTGTCCATGTTTATGTGTTGGTAACCAAGTTGGTTTTGTCTGTTTTTATGTGTTGGTAACCAAGTTGGTTTTGTCTGTTTTTATGTGTTGGTAACCAAGTTGGTTTTGTCTGTTTTTATGTGTTGGTAACCAAGGTGGTTTTGTCCGTGTTTATGTGTTGGTAACCGAGTTGGTTTTGTCCGTGTTTATGTGTTGGTAACCGAGTTGGTTTTGTCCGTGTTTATGTGTTGGTAACCAAGTTGGTTTTGTCCATGTTTATGTGTTGGTAACCAAGTTGGTTTTGTCTGTGTTTATGTGTTGGTAACCAAGTTGGTTTTGTCTGTGTTTATGTGTTGGTAACCGAGTTGGTTTTGTCTGTGTTTATGTGTTGGTAACCGAGTTGGTTTTGTCTGTGTTTATGTGTTGGTAACCGAGTTGGTTTTGTCTGTGTTTATGTGTTGGTAACCGAGTTGGTTTTGTCTGTGTTTATGTGTTGGTAACCGAGTTGGTTTTGTCTGTTTTTATGTGTTGGTAACCAAGTTGGTTTTGTCTGTTTTTATGTGTTGGTAACCAAGTTGGTTTTGTCTGTTTTTATGTGTTGGTAACCAAGTTGGTTTTGTCTGTTTTTATGTGTTGGTAACCAAGTTGGTTTTGTCTGTTTTTATGTGTTGGTAACCGAGGTGGTTTTGTCTGTGTTTATGTGTTGGTAACCAAGTTGGTTTTGTCCGTGTTTATGTGTTGGTAACCGAGTTGGTTTTGTTTGTTTTTATGTGTTGGTAACCAAGTTGGTTTTGTCTGTTTTTATGTGTTGGTAACCGAGGTGGTTTTGTCCGTGTTTTTCAGACCGAAGGTGCAGCGTGTTTTACAGCGCGCCTCAGAAGAGCACCATGCTCTCGAAGCTGTGCAGCGGAGACGTGTGTGCCTGTGCTGAGGGTATGCCTCCCAGATTCACTCTGTCCCACCTCCGCTCTCAGGCATGGGCATTCTCTGCCTCGAATGGCCTTTCCAGGAACATAATATATTCTGCTTCCATTTAACCACAGATTTAAACCTTCATCAGGAAATTCAGTTCTCCGCTTTGGTTCTGAACTTCAGATGCCAATTTATTGACTTAGAGAGTCAATATTTATTTATTTATTTATTTATTTATTTATTTTCTCACACAAATCAACTTAAAAGGCAAGTTTTCTTCTTTGAGTAAATCACAGATATAAACCTTCATCAGTAAATTCAGGTCTCTGCTTTGGTTCAGAACTTCAGATGCCAATTTATTGACTTCAATATTTATTTATTTATTTATTTTCTCTCATAAGTCAACACAACATAAAAGGCAGTAAAATATAATGTATGTTTTTTTTTTTTTTACATTGATAAAAATGCAGGTTTTCTTCCATAGGCCACTGCCCAAAGACTAAAGTCACATTTAGCAAGAACATGCAAGAGGACACCCGCAAGGAGTACGCCTGTTTCTCTCCCGTCGTAAGCTACGGTAAGATAACTGCTAACAGGGCAGAGCGCCCCAGGGAATGGTGTCACCTGTTCATCCAGCCCTGCTGTTTGTTTCACCTGGATGGAACTTTGGTGTAGTGCACTCTTAGGGGAAAAAAAAGGGTTCAGAAGGGGTTCTGTGGCTTATCTCATAGGGGAACCCGTTCTAGCACTTTACAGTGCCCTCTATGGTACAGTAGGTGTGGAAAGTGTGAAAGCTGCCAGATTGAGCCATTTTGCCTGACAAGGAAGTCTTGGTCTAGATAGGGTTCCTCTATCGAGACACAGAGGAGGCTTTTGGAACACTTTTTTCTGAGAGTGTAGTAAAGGACCTATGCTGCAGGTTTGATTATCAGATGTGGCCCTGTTTTGGTACCCTTGAGTAAGGTGCTTAACCTGAATAACTTCACTAACATGAACTGTATGCAAAGAATGTATGCGGTGTCCGTTTCTGTATGTAAGAACATCTGATAAATATGTATTTGTGTGATTTTTTTAAACAGTGTATGTGGTCAAGGTCCTTAACTCAACTGAAGATGGAGTGTTTCAGTATTACACCGTGACGGTCACCAGAGTCTTGCAGATTGGTGAGTATTCAAGCGATCCATCGTGTTTTTTTTTGTTTTGTCTTCCGTAAAGCAGGCGTTGTTACATTTACCGTAGTATAAACGTTTTTTTCTCCTGACGCTTCCTTCGTGAAAAGGGCTGGATGAAACCGTCCGCGCAGACGCGGTGCGCGAACTGGTTCAGAGGAAGTCCTGCGACGAATTTCAAATGAAGAGCGGCAGGGACTACCTCGTAATGGGCGGGGCCTCCACCGTTACACGCACCCGTGACGCCAATGGAGAGTAAGTTGCTGGCTCAAGTCGGAGAATATAGCCTCTTGTTTTAGCCACTGTGGCATTATAGACGATATGAATATTGATGTCGCTAAAGTCGTGACATTGCATACTTCGGGGGGGAATGCAAAAGCAAAAGGAAAAGAAGCGTTTTTAAAAATTGCATAAATATCACACACCTTTTAGCACTCGGTGGAAAAGCTTAAGAATTGAATAAAGTTTTCACATTGCATTATAGCCAGATTGAAGGATGAAAACAGACGTGGTTTCTCAATACCTCTGAAGTGCATTTGAAAAAAAAATTCAGTAGTTGTGTTTAAACATTCATATTTGAACTTATTTAAGAACTTGGACGTCATCTGTCATCGTGTATACCTGTTAACCGATTATACAGAGAGTGCTGTTTTGTGAAGACTATGATACAGGTTACGGAAATACAGGAAACAGGAGAAAGATGGCAGTGTAGGGCAGTCTTTGGCTTGTAGCGTTCAGGTTGTATTCCCAGGTGAGCACTGCTGCTGTATTCTAGAGCAGGGTATTTCAACCTGAACTGCTACAGCGTAATATCCAGCATAAACGGATCAGGTGTAACACATTTAAGATGCTTAAGTCTCTCTGGACAGGAGCATTTTGCTAAATGCTTAAATGTAAATGTGTAAAACGTCATATTTTCCACGGCTGAGTGGTGTGTGAAGTGACACTTAAGGGTTGTTTCTCGTGTGTCCGGTAGGTTCAGATACCTCCTTAGCAACGAGGTGTGGGTCGAAGAGATACCAGAGGAGAGGAAATGCCAAGCAACCAAGAATCGCAACGCCTGCCAGCTCCTGAACGCCTTCATGGAGCAGTACGAACTGCAGCAGTGTGCCATCTAACCCTTTAACAGTAAAATCCCGGGAGCCCCTGGGCTCTAGGCTTTAGCGTCTGCCTCTAGCATTAACAACCACTGAGCCTTCAGTTAAGAGCTAGGCTCTCCTACAATGACGACGATGTAGAAATAAATGTAGCAAAAGCATGTTAGTTAACCATCGTGTGCTTTTATTACCAGTGTGAATACCATAGGAGCTCAAGAGCTGCGTGTGAAAAATAAAAAAAAATCAATAAATAAATAATATAAATAAAATAGCAACAACACAATGTATCAATGTCATACACAAGGGGGTGCTGTAAACACAATATAAAATGATTCAGTAAAACAATAGCTCTATGCTAATACGCATGATCACCCCCGCCCCCTTTGAGAAGTTTGGCAACCAGACGGGAGAATATTGTTTGTGAACGTCTCACCAGAACAGTCTGTGCCAAGCAGCACACAAAAAATGCAATTCTGATGGGACTTTCGTGTTGAAATCACTACTCTCTCTTTGTCTAATGACTCTCTTGCCATTGCACCTAATACAACTTCGTATGTTAGGAGCTTTCATTTTCAACACATTTTCGAAGAGAGGTCATTGGAATAGGTCATTCAGTCGACATGACAAGTTACGTGAAGAATGGATTGCTAACCATGGCAAGACCTGGAATATTATTGTGCAGTTATTTATGGAATATGGCAGTTTGAACTACAATACACCGATGTTATATAACTGAAATGGCCAGCCTGAAAATGTGGGCTTGAAAACACAATATACTCTATGCTACTAGAGGCAAATAACCCAAGTAAATATCACACAAACATGCTGTAGTGAGTATTATGGTATGCATGTTTGAAAGGGGTGGAGAGGCCACTATTTAACATTACATTCCAGCATACTGCCTTACACTTAAGTTTAGCTTTCAGCTTCCATATATAGCTCTACTTTGCACAGAAGTAATCATTGCATGTTGAGTGACATTTTGAAGCCAGCTGTGATTGCAAATACGGGGGCCGCCTACAGCATGTGTCAATCAATCAGAGAGGAACCATTTTACAAACCATCTACATACTCCAGGATTCAGGGTTCCTACAGAGTTCGATAGCATTTTCAAAGGATCATTTATTTTAAAAATGACGTGTAACAGGCTAGTAAATGGTCGATAATTTTATTGAAAATACCACTCTCATACCGTAACCAGTTTATTTGGGGCATTGCATGCTTTGGAAGACAGAATATTGATATCACTAAATTCATGACATTTCATATTTTGGGGAATGTATAGCAAAAGAAAAAGAAGCGTTTTTAAAAATTGCATAAATATCACCTTTAAGTGGAAAAGCTTAATAATTGAATGAAGCTAAATATTTTCACATTACAGTACAGATAAAGCAAATTCAAGATTTGCATGTGTAGGAACCCTAAACCCTGTTCACAATTATAACAGTATGCCCTATACTAAATGCAATGTCCAGGCATTAACCGGTCATGGCACGTCTTGTAAAACTCGTTCAACAGAAGCCTTCAAAAGAAAAAGCCTTCAAGGATTTTTCAACAGGTACCCCACAACCTACAAGAAACAATGTACTTATGTGAGGTTTCAATAAATGTGTACTACAGGGCAGTTAATGAGTCAAGCATCTAAACATAAACATGGTGAATATACTTAATGTGTTCCATGGGATTTCTTCATTACGTAATGCTCTGGGCAGTTCCTAGTAAAAACAGAGACATGGAATTGCAATGACCACTTGAAAGACCTTATCTCTTTTAGATTCAGGAAGGTCAAAGAATGAACAAATGAGGTGATGTGAATTCACACTGGACTGAGGTGGCCTAACCTATAAGGGTTGCATGACTGTTGTAGCCTACACAGGATTCAATTCACTATTCTAAATGAGAGTCTTCAACATGCAATGACAGTGACCCTTCTGAACCGAAGAATGCCGAAATGGCTGTCAGTTTCCCCCCCCCCCCCCCCCCCCCCCATCGTTCACAACTTTTAAACAAGGCACAGCAGGACTGACTGTGATGATGTAACTGCAAATACTGTTTTCTGAACCTGTGATATTATCAGGAGAGAGTCCGTCAGAGGAGAGGTTGGTGAAACATAACACATTCCACATTTGAGCCCGTGGGTTGGTTATAAGAACAACTTAGCATTGTGCTGCATTCATTCTAAATTCCTTAAAGTAACGCAAGTGAGAAATTTTAATTATCTGCCATAATAATAGCAATGATGCTATATAGATATAGCATATATAATATCAATATACATAAGTTTATGAGCTACACCTTCTCAGTAAATGGCAACAGTAACCAATTTATGCTTTTTGGCAACAAAAAAAAAATACAAAGAAATTTTTCGTTTTTGTCATTAGTTGCTGACTATATCAGGGTGTTCCACAGACAGAGTAGATACAATATAACGTCAAGGCCTGCACCCGAATTTTGGCGGAAACGAAAACAAATGCATAAAATTAAAAAAATAATCTGTAAAAGATAAAATCACGTAAAAAATAAAATAAATTAAGAAGTAACTTCTTGTTTTTTGTACTTTTTCCTTTTTGTCTTAAAAAGAGCACATAAAAAGTGAGTCATTGTGCTATAGCTATTTGCATTAAATACTGCACACTTCATTTCATAAGCTTGGGCTTATATGTCCAGGTTCAAACCCACACGATTTCAATCTTGACCTACACACTTGTTACAAATGCTGAAATGCTAGTTATCTGAACTGTGAGTTACTCAATTAGGCCCATAAGTTTTATAACATAAATGCAGCTTCAAAGAACATGTCCATTTACAGGATATACAGATATGTGTTTACAAGAATAAATATACAACAAAATTAAATGCACAAGATGGTGTGTTTGAAGTCATGTTCAAGATGGCTTACTTCGTCATGGATAAAATCTGCTGTTACAACGAATGACCAAATAGAGAAAGATTCAGTCTCAATACTGCACTCAGAGTTAAAAGAGAGGTATGAGTCATCCATTTTTCTTCAGGCATTTACTGCCAGGAAAAGCGACCAGTTTACAAACATACTTTGTCTCAGCTGTGGTTCCGATAAGCTACAACTTCATGCATTTGGAAAACTGTTTTTGCTCCACGACGTTCCGTCTTGCTTATGCCTTTCAATGTTCTTCTTTGTCCACACTAGGTGCGGTTAATCACTTTGAATATATATATGTATATATATATACACACGCTTATTTTTTTATCCCTCCAGTCGAGTTCCTGACATACTTTCATTATTTTCTCATTTTTATTTAATGGAAAGTCCTTCGGCTCAAAGTGGGTTTGCTTCCAAACGATACAGTAGAAAAACATCAAAGAACGTTTTTTTTTACATTTGTTTGTTTGTTTGTTTCTTGTTTTCCAGGAGAGCTTGGAAAGGGTGAAAGGTACAAGTATCTTACAGTCCGTCTGATGAGTCGAGTCGAAATGGTTAAAGCGGAAAACATTGAGAATGTTTTGAACCCTGTGTGTTTTCTTCCCGTTTCCTCTCCTCCTCCTCTTCCTCCGAGGTCTTACTGCAGGTAGCGGTACACCTTAAAGCAGTGGTTCCCAGAGTCGGCCACGGCCACGTGTCCGTCCGACGTGAGGGCCAGGCCCTGGGGCCCGTACAGGGGGTCCGCCGTCGTGTTTATGTAGGACAGGAAGGACCCGGAGCTGTCAAACACCTGGAAGGCGAACACAGGGAAGCACATGGAAAAAAAAAAACTAGCCTCGTTTTTCAGGCTCGTTGCCCTACAGCAGTAATGACGTGAGACACGTCTGTCAGTAGAGCTCCAGGGATGTGCTTTGCTTATGGTCAATTATGATTTCTCCGTCTGCCATCTGCACTACTTGACCTGTAACAAATCGGGGGCTAAACATGCTGGAACTGGACTTAACCTCACAGGCTTTCCCAAAACAACCTTGAAATTTCCCCTTTTTGAACGCTCTGAGGATAGAACATCTAGGGTTCGGGACAAGAATGAAAGATTACGACCACGGCTCTCGCACCTGTATTCGGCTGTTGCCCCAGTCAGCGATGATGATGTTGCCGTTAGCGTCCACGGCCACGCCCGTGGGGGCGTTGAACTGACCGTTGCCCTCTCCGTGAGAGCCGAATTTGAACAGGAACTCTCCGTCAGCGCTGTACACCTAGGGACACGAGGCGAGCAGGCAGGAGTCATTTAACGGCCGGGGGAAATCATGCTCTCATCCCAGTGAACATTTTTGCGGTGAGAGGTCAGTGAAGCCTGGCTACATTTGGTTGAAAAGTGAAAGTTTTCTAACTGACTAGGGTGTAGCCAGACTAGTATCCGGGTAAAAACCGGAGCTGTGTTGGGGTTGTCAAAGCTGTTGCTCACTGGGATATGACACCATTCGACCCAGTGAGTCATACAGAATATGACTGAAAGCTCTGCAAGCGTGAGTACAAACAGGCTGGAGAGGACAGCGGTGAGCACACAACTCAGAAACCCAACACTGGAGATGATGTCGTAACCGCACACGCGTTAGGTAAGGGGAACGGCTCGCTCTGGCCTTACCTTAACGGAGTGGTTGTGGAAGTCTGTCACCACTATTTCATTCTTGTTATTTACAGCTACAAAGTGTGGACCTTGAGACAGAGCAGTGAGTGAGAGATGGGGTGAGGGAAAGAGATAGATAGAGAGAGAGAGAGAGAGAGAGAGAGAGAGAGAGAGAGAGAGAGCGAGAGAGGGAGAGAGAAAGAGAGAAGAGAGAGACTCATTCAGTCTGAGAAAAGAAGGTTAGCCATTCCCCCAAACTCTCTATACCACCAAACTGGAAAGTGGTGGCCTAGGTTACCTACGGCCGTATATTCTAGTTGCTTTACTCATGTTTTCATTTTTTTTTAACCAAAAAATAATGTTCAAGACTAATATCCAGACCAATAACATAAACATTTTAATGTCAGTGGTAATGTGTTTATTTTTACTTTTCTTTATTGTTTTCAAAACAGACATGTATAGATGTAAAAATATATTGATCAGTACATTCATAAAAGATCCACACATTTTTTTAAAATAGTTATTTGGTGTTTTTTTGAACATTTTAATTGAATTGAAGTTTTATTAATAATGTGTTTTTAAGCTGAATTAAGCCAAATCTTTACCATCATTATTTAAATATAGTGCAGATCCTTCATGAATTTAATGTCTGTAAAAAGAGTCTGATTTGAATAAACTGAACAATCGATATCTAACACGTTAGTAAAACTTGGCACACACGCAATACTTACTGAACGCTGGGCCAGATTTACTAAGCTTTTGCTCCAGTGCAATGTTTGCACCACTTTTTTCTAAAAGAAATGAAAAGGAAAAGTCAGAAATGAAAGACAAAGGACCAAAAAAAGCCCCAAGCTCTTTTTCATAGGAACCCCACTTCCTATGTCCATTTTGTTGAAAATGCAGCCTTTGCAGAGGTGGGTGAAACCAGCTCCCTCATTGGCCAACCTCTGACCAATCATGCGCTGCATGACACTGCCAGTAGTCTAAGCTGGTTCCTTACACACAAAACATGCTCCTCCACCATGCCCTGCTAACCCCCACATGCATAACACTGAAAGTCCTGGATAACACATCATAGGTCGTAGTACAGAGACAGCTGGAAATTATCAGAAAGCATTTGGCAGTACAGATTCACAGGATGGGTTAAGTGATGCTGTTCACCAGCTGTAGACGGAAGCATGCCATCAGGATTTCCCAGGATGGGCAATAGTTGAGCTACAACACTCTGCCCTGACCAATGGACTGAGCGCACCCAAATGTCCATCCCTCAAACTCCATCAACACCACAGCATGGACTACGGATAAAGAGATTTAGCCTTCTGCCAAATTAAACCCTTTATCCACCAGCGAGCTATAAATGCTGTAGACATCTGTGTGGTACGAGCATTTGCTTTTTGGCTACAAGCAGAACAAGAGTTACGCTGCCTGTAGTCATGGGAACGCAAAGCAAACGGTTCCCCGTACAGACTAATCTGCCATCAGGACCCACAGGACATCGAAGCGGTTTAGAGCTAAACCGATTCCCTCAAAAATTAAACAACGAACGGGACGGGATCAACGAGTGGGATGGGACAAAAAATGAAAGAAAGTAAAAACAGTTGCACCAGATGACAGTTGACACCAGCACCAGATGACAGTTGACACCAGATGACAGTTGACAGTGTCGTCCCTTTCAACACTGGAACTGAAGCCTGGGTAAATCTGGCCCCCTTTCATGGTTCTATTCAATAACAGATTATACAATATCCCCTGTTCCTTCGCACTGTTCCTTTCCTTGTATTGTATTTCTCTCTTATTTCATTTACAGAGATCCCAAATTCCCAAAGCAAATCCAGTACCATGCTGTGTATCTTACGGAAGCCAGCGCAAAGATTATCATTACATAGATCTGACAGAAAAATCAAGATAGACTAGTCCACCGGTTATACATTATTGCTGATGCGTATCCAATCTCCATCATATGATATTGTGAATTTAATTTAGCAGCATCCTGCTGTTGTGCGCGAGCAACCTTTCCCCGTCCGTACCTGCAAACTGGCGCTCGGAAGTCCCCCTCGCGCCGAACTTGGTCACCAGCTTCCCGTTGGACTGGAATATGAAGACGCAGCAGGCCTTGTTGTCCACGGTGATGATGTGGCCGTTCTTGTCCACGGCCACGCCCTTCGGCCCCATCAGGCGCCCGGCGCCGATTTTGTTCTGAGGCGGGAAAGACGATTCGCCCTTTGTCGCGTGGCTCTGCTTTCTTTTTATGTGGCACGGAGTGTAGCACAGTGGGTAAAGGAACTGGGCTTGTAACCGAAAAGTCGCAGGTTCGATTCCCGGGTAAGGACACTGCCGTTGTACCCTTGAGCAAGGTACTTAACTTGCATTGCTTCAGCATATATCCAGCTGTATAAATGGATACGATGTAAAATGCTATGTAAAAGCTGTGTAAGTCGCTCTGGATAAGAGCGTCTGCTAAATGCCTGTAATGTAATGTCTGTTTTATTATTTTTATTTAATATTTATTTATTTAACTTATTTATTTTACTCATTTTATGCCTCTGTGAACTTGTTCTTGAAAGGTGCTATATAAGTAAAGTTTACTACTTACTACTTGCTAATCTAACTTTGATTGGCAGCGTGCTCGAGGACTGCAGGCGATTGGTTATTCCTCAAGGATTATTTGAATGACTGACAGTTATGAGCAAGCTCACCTTGAACTTGCCGTCTGAAGTGAAGATGCTGACCCATCTGTTGTCGTAGTCGGCCACGATGATGTCACCGTTCATATCCACGGTGACGCCTGTGGGGCGCTGGAGCTGGCCAGGCGAACGACCTCTGACCCCAAACCTAAGTTTGAATAGTCCATCATTGGAGAAGACCTGTGTTGGATGACAGTTTAGAAAATTATTAAAATAATAAACACTCATTGGTGTTAATTGGCCATTCATTACCACAGTAACCGAGGCGCACCTGCAAATCGTAAGGCTCTTACCTGGATACATTGATTGTTACTGTCTGCCACCACGATCCTGCCATTGCTGGAGGCAGAAATACCCTGCAGATTGGTGAACTCCCCCCTCTCCCGCCCACGTGAGCCTGTGAGAATGAAGAAAGGACACAGGGGTATTATGACATCATTGCAGGGGCATTATGACATCGCTGCAGTGGCTCCAGGAGAGGTGGGGCCTGCTTGTGTATACGACGGACTGACTAAACCAGTGGTCTCCAACCCTGGTCCTGGAGAGCTACGGGGTCTCCTGGTTTTTGTTTTCACCTTAAAATCGGCACCCAATTGAGACCCAAGACACCAGGTGAGTTGAGTTAACTGTGTAATCAACTGCTCTAACTGATTCATGAAGTGCAGAGCCACTATGAAAACCCGCAGACCCTGTAGCTCTCCAGGACCAGGGTTGGAGACCGCTGGACCGAACGCACCGACTCTGTAGATGAGCTCGTCCTCGATGGGGTTCTCCTTCTTCTTGCTGGTGCTGTACATGCTGGAGGGGCGCCTGACGGCCTTCTGCCGGACGTGGCCCCCGCCCCCGCTGGGCGACTTCACCCTGCGCTTGACGTCGTCGGGGGACTGGGGCACGTCGGAGGGCTTGACGGCCCGCAGGCGGAAGGGGCTGCCCCGCACGGGCTGCCCGTAGAGCAGCAGGGCGAAGGAGAACTCGCCCTCGGAGCGCAGCGTGTACCCCACCTCGTACGTCCCGTTCTTGTTGTCCGTCACCTCGGCGTCGGCCCGCGCCCCGTCGGGGCCCGAGATCTCGGCGCGGAGCGCGGCGTTGCCCGTCCGCACCAGCTCGCCGCCCTTGTCCTTGGTGGTGACGGTGACGGACGTGTGCTGGCCCACCAGGGCGTGCCGGAGCCCCTCGCCCGTGGCCACGCTGGTGTGGCCCACGGCGCCCGTGGTCAGCAGGACGCCCAGGTTCTGGATGGAGCGGCGCAGGCCCTCCGTCTCCACCAGGCAGTCCAGGTGGCCGTTCTCGTGCGGCTGCTCGGGGAAGTCGTGGCGGGCCAGGGCGCTGACCCGCTCGCTCATCTGCTTCTGCACCAGCAGCACCTCGGTGGCGCTGCCGTGGTCCAGGGCCTGCTCCGTGAAGCTGCAGCTGCTCTGGATGTGCTCCTTCCCCTGGAGCAGGGAGGCCAGCTGGGCCTGCAGCACCTGGGAACCACACGTTAACAGAGCAGTGATTCACAGATTCATATTAGATTTAATCCATGTATACTAAAGCAGTTAATAACATAACACAGCGTAGGAAAATTAGGGAGGACGGAAAGGGAAAAGCCATTAAAGAAATCATAAGGCTTTATTTTCTAATGTATATTCTAATTGTATTTTTGCAATGCAAAGGCACAAAGGCAACTACGAGGTGTGGTCAGCGCTCTCATTGCGTTGACCAATAGAATCGATTCTGAACATTCGTTACAACTATGGGGCGTGGTTTGCAAATTATAGGCGTTTTCTCCCCGATTGCATTACACCATTTTTCCCCCAAAATGACACAATTCATACCGGGAGCACCTTAAACTACGGGCGGCCATTTTTACAGCCTCTCCATATTCATGAGGGCGGAGGGGCGACATAGCTCAGGAAGTAAGAGCGGTTGTCTGGCAGTCGGAGGGTTGCCAGTTCGAGCCCCATCCTGGGCGTGTTGAAGTGTCCCTGAGCAAGACACCTAACCCCTAAATGCTCTGGTGAATGAGAGGTATCAATTGTAAAGCGTTTTGGATAAAAGCGCTATGTAAATGCAGTCCATTTACCATGTCATTTTATTAGAAAACAAAACCCAGGGGAAGAGTCTTTTCAGACCTACAGCACCAAAAATGGACACACCTGCACTGTAATGGCCTTTCATTTTGCGCATACTTAGAGCTGAGCAACTTAGTTTTCCCAAGGTTCCATTTGAAATAGCAGTAAATGCTATCGTTTAAACAAAATGGCTTCAATTAGAAAAGGCTATTTCTTCAATAATCATTGTCCACTGCTACTCACTTTCAAAAAGCAAACAGCCTGAAAGACCTTGAGGTGCAGAGACTAAACAGGGCGGAGTTTCTTAAACTATGGGTTGAGGCCCAAAATGGGTTGTGGAAGTGTATGCGGTGGGTCCTGGAACGAGTCTGTTGTCCACTAGCCTGTGCTGGCATCTGCATTGGAAGGATCCCTGAAAGGTACTAAATTTCTAATTTAGGTTCCAGCATTAAAAAGTTTAAGAACCAGTGCCCTCCTACACATGTATCCCTGTGATGGGAAAGGAGGAGGGGGGTGGGGGGGGGGGGGGGGGGGGCGGAGGCGGAACCTTCTGCTTGGCGTTGCAGATGCTCTCCAGGTCGGTGATGAGCGCACTCTTGCGCAGATTCAGCGCCCGCTCCAGCTCCTCGAAGGTGCAGTTGATCTCGCTCACCGCCTCGTTCTTGCGCTCCGTCAGCTGCTTGGAGATCTCGCTCACCAGCTCGATGGCCGCCGTCAGCTGGGGGAGTCTGGGAAAGGGGGGGGGGGGGGGGGGGGGTATGGGGGGTGAGAGACAAGGGTCAGGGTCAGTCCACATGGGGGGAACACACTGCAAAACATGTGCTAATAATAGCAATATCGCCTCAAGCAAGGGTCACATTCAGTCATATGCATTCAGTGACCAGCTCACTAACAACACAAGAATATATAATTAGGAGAAAACGCCACTCAGCCCCACTATGACTGTCATTTACCCACAATCTTAAAAAGTATTCAGTACTGTGTTGAGCCTTGACTTGCACACCTCAAGGCGTTCCACATGCTGAAAATGAAGTTCTGATATAAAAAATCTGAAATTAAAAATGGCTGTGCCAGGTGGGTAATATTTCCTGGTGGTTGTACCTGCCACGGATGGCATCAAGCTGGTTCTTCAGTGCGGCTTTGTGCTGCTCCAGGACGTCCCGTAGAGGGACGGTCACGTGCTCCCTGTGCTCTCCCTCTGTGCAC
The DNA here is from genome assembly GCF_013347855.1 of Anguilla anguilla. Taxonomy (NCBI): domain Eukaryota; kingdom Metazoa; phylum Chordata; class Actinopteri; order Anguilliformes; family Anguillidae; genus Anguilla; species Anguilla anguilla. The sequence goes on from NC_049212.1 coordinate 35,146,669, forward strand.
TCCAGACACATGGCCGTCTCGCATGACTCGCAGTAGAACTCCATCACCTGCAGGGGGAGCCAGGGAGCAGGAAAAAAAAGATATGACTGCTCCACTAAGGAAAGGTGGGGCCACATTGCACCAAAAAATTTAGATTTTTACTGAGAATAGCTGTGGCAAAATAAAACTTTGGCTCCTTTTACTGCAATGTATTAACTGATATTTGTACGGGTACTCCAAATACAATGCAGCACAAGCTAAGACCCCTGTAACATACAACCTGATTTTTTTTTGCTGGATCTGTCTGAGTCCATTGTTCTGCGAAAAACTGTAGCATTGCAATTCAGCTCATGACAAGCCAAAGGCTGGACACTGAGAGAGCTGCTTTACCTGTTACCTGCTACAAATGTTACGAGAAGTGGGGCCTCTTTCATTTCTGACTAATTTCTTTCAGAAAAAAATGGTTTCAAACGTCGCACTGCAGCAGAAGCTTACTGATTGACCCATAGGGACAGGGTGGCCACTCACATGGAGATTACAGTGAGGGTTTCGGCGACGTACCTTGCCCTCGTGGTTGGGACAGCAGAGCGGTGTCCCGGCCACAGCAGCGCTGACGGACTCCAGGACACTGCAGGCCTCGGGACGGGCGCACTCTGGCCCCCGCTGGAGCACCTCCATCAGGTTGGTGATGAAGAAGTTGTTCTGGAGTGCGGCCACGCCCTTCTCCGGCAGAATGGAGGTCTGTCGGCACACGGGGCACGACAGCGTCAGGGACTGCGGGGGAATGTAGTTCTGTAGGCACCTGCAACGGCGGACAGAGGAAGGAGGAGAGAGGGGAGAGGAACAAAAAGAAAAGAGACAGAGATATTTCTTATTTTGCAAAACAATATAAAGCAGAAAGATGTACTACACTGTATCCCCTACTGTCCCCGCAAACAAAAACTGAGAATGTACGATTTTCATGATGCGTGACTTTTTTCACCATTTTTTACTTGGACCTGGACTTTCAGTCAAGTGACTTGAACTTGCAGTATCAAACAGATTCCATTATACGTGTGTCTGAGCGGCTAATTGTGTAACACAATATGTGATTTTAAATCAACCGGTTTAAATTATAAATGATAAGATAACATGAATCGGCTTCAATGGTATCTTCCCTGATCAACATTTTATTACGCAACTGGGTCAGTGACGTCAGACGTTTGGTCAATGGCTGTAGTCGCGACTGTCGCGTGCATTTGGTCAACATAAAGTTTCTGTGGCAAGATCAAGAATAACGCAAACAGCGTTTGCAAATTACACAATGGAGACAAAATGTCGGGACCATTTGCCATCTGCAAATATGAAAATGAGGAGAAATGTGGGACAACATAAACTTTTCCGAGATACCTGGTCCGCATTCATCAAGAGAGGTAAGCAAAATCAGTTTGGATTGAACCAAAATCGTTTAGCCAGACCAGCCAGCCAAGCCAGCTAACGTTACAGTAGTTGCCCATAACTTTACTAATCCAGTCTGTCTCGGTTCATTTATCTGCTCATGCTAACGTTAGACCAGTCAGCTTGCTAGCAAGCGGTATTAGTATTATTTCCAGCAAAAACATCATGAAATATTGTGATTACAATATTACGTCAGCATTCAATGAACGTATTGTTGATAAAAATGAGCGTACGCGGAATTGTGACATCCTACTGACTGTTTTATACATTGCAAGATATTGCACTTCTGCCACGAGTTTACCCAATCATTTCTGTTGCATAGAATTAGCCTACTAAACATACGGCCATCTGACTAAATGCTCTACAATTGTTGACCTCGTCTGTCCTTTCTAATCTCATGTATTTAAAAAATGCAATACTGAATAGGCATTATGAAATTCCTGCCTGCTCCTTCTGTGTTGTGTTGTTACAATGAAAGTTTTTTTTTACTGAAACTGAAACCACTTGAATATTTAATCCCACGCATACCCCTCTCTTACTGACAGTACTATCCAATCCAGTCACTAAGAAGGAAATATATATATCATTTGGATTCAATGCCCCTTTTGTTTCTTTTGTAATATAAAATTTGAATTTTTCATCATTGTTAGTGAGAGCCGCGAAATGTGATCCCCATTTGCCCCATTCAGGACTTCTTGATTCAAACTTGAGAATTGGTGACTTGGACCTGATCAGATTTCAACACTGGTAACTTGAGACTCGACTTGAACTTGAGGTTAAGCGGCTTGGGCTCGTGCTATTGCTAGCTCTTGTGGTGTTTGTTTACCGCGTTAAATGCGCGTTTTGTAAGTCACCGTGATTGAGAGCGCCTGCCCGAATGACTAAAATGTAAATTGTCGTCTGCTCTGGCTTCTCTCTCTTCCCTGCATAATAAAACGTTCGGTGCAGCCATGACGCATCATATAACTAGGTTTGGGAACAGCATGCCAGTAAGTAAGTAAGCTAATCCGTTTATTACACAAATGATTCACCAAATTAATTGGTGTCTGGCGCAAAATGCCAGTTGATGGTTTTCACACCGATTAACTGGAGCCTGTCCACAGACTGCCGCAGAACAAAGAAAAGGCATAAGGCATGAAATTTTTTTTTTTAGAGAGCGAAGAGTTGTCTGAGCAAAAAGGCATACATAATTCAAAAACCAAAGATGGAACAAAAGGTGATCATAGTGCAGCAGTCAGACATTGCAGTCACAAGCTTTCACGAGCACTGCCAGCGCATATATGCAGTGCTTATATACACAGAAGCCATTCTGTTCCCCTGCGCCCAAAGTGAAGTGTTGGAAATTGGGAAGTCGGTTTGGAAACGTTGTCATTGAAGGGCAGTTTTATGCTGTCTAACTCCTTCCCTGCATGGTGTAACAGTCGTACCCTGGGGCCAGGTACTTAACCTGAATTGCTTCAGTAAATATCCAGCTGTATGGACAGAATGTAAATGTGTAAGTCGTCTAAAATCGGGCCTTCTGACGATAAATGGTGTAAAATAATTTAGGCCCCCCCTTAGGCATGCCCTTCAAGAGATTAGGGGACAGGGAGGTGAGGTTTGAAGCCTAGCCAGTAGGGAGCGCTCTGTACCTCTCGCAGAAGGTGTGCAGGCAGGGCAGGACTTTGGGGTTGTGGTAGTGGTCCAGGCAGATGCTGCAGACCAGGAACTGCTTGTCGATCTGCCGCACCACGGGGCTGCTGTTGCTGGTCTCGTGCTTGGCCATGGTGAGAGACATTCACAGAGGGCGCCTGGGGCACAGGCACCAGCTAACCTGCAGAGAGAGGGAGAGAGAGAGAGAGGGAGGGGGAGAGGGAGGGAGGAAAGAGAGGGAGATGGATGTGAGAGGGAGGGAGGAAGAGAGAGATGACAAGAAAGAGGGAGAAAGAGAGAAAGAGAGATGTGGGAGAGAAAGAGAGATGGCGAGTGGGAGGGAGAGAGAGAGGGAGGGAGAGAGCAAGATATTTGGACTCATTAGCCAATCAACAGCTTGAATAAGGCATGCGAGTGTTGAAGCATGTCAAAAACCTGTCTAAACTGTGGCCATTGAGGACTTCAGTTTAACGTCATCTCCATAATCGGGAACATGGCTCTCGCCATTAACCATTAGAGCCACAAAGTCTTCTTTACACGTTCATCAGGCATAGGGCACCAAACGCACACAGTCATCCGGGTGATATCCCTCTCCCCTTAAGCGCTGCCTCTCGGCACGGAGTGAAGGTCTGCATGTAGGCTATACTGCATTTCAAACACAAAGCGTTCCTTACGCAGCGAAGCTGTGTTGCCGCAGCATCATCGATTCAGGACACCCTGCGAGAGTGCACAGGGCACATGCATCCTGCGGATCTGCAGTCACTGTGCGCTTCCAGCGCTGCTGCTGCTGCGAGCGGGCAGTGGGTTTCTAATCAGCCAGGGTGTTCGCTCTTATGCATCAAGTCTTCCATCTGAGACCCTCCCCGTCAACCAGAGTCGGGTTCTGGCTTGGTCAGGATTCAGTTTCTGACCAGGAGGCTCAGAGAGCAAATGCTTCCTGCTTCGGAGACACCAACTTGACAGTCCTAGTGATATATCCTGTATGTGTATGCATTAGCCTGTATATTTATTTAGGCACGTGTGGAGAATAATTCACATTCCAGCTCTGAAAATGGTCTAGATGGCTTATAGATACATAGAGGGGTCCTTGGTGAACAATGATCTGTATTTGATGTAGCCTAGGTTTCAAATAAAACACAAAAGACACAATAAGCATTGTAAGAGGCGCTGAAATGACTCGGTAAATGTAGGTGGCAGTGGCAGAATGCTCTTTAGCCACACACTCGGAGCTCAGAGAAACCCCACGCCAAGGCCCTACACGGCGTACGTCAACAAGCGTGGACCTGCGGGTGTCAACGCTCCCCGCTCAAGTGCTTTTTCGGGGAATGATTTTCACTGACAGTTGGGACCGCTGAGGTGCCAGAGGCCTCACATTTGTTGCGAATTCCTGTCTGTTTTTCCACTTCTGCTGGGTTAAGAATGAGGCTTTCAGCAACCAAACGAAAACAACATTCTCTTCTTGAAAAAGAAAAAAAAAAAAAAAACACTACCACCATCGCTGTTTGTGAGTTTGTGCTAGGCTTCTGTGTAGTATAGTGGTTAGCGAACTGGGCTTGCACCCAAAAGGTTGTGGGTTTGATTTCCAGATAATCTACGGCGCAAGCTACCTAACCTCCAACTGTGTAAATGGATAAGTAATATTTAAATATGGCAACGGGTTGTATGTTGGAGGTCACTCTGGATTAGAGCCTTAATGCCTGTAATGTAATATGTACTCTAATGCTGTGTTTACGGTAGGCTACAGTAGGCATGCAGTAAGCAGCAGTGAATATTATGGTGGCACAGAGTGAGTGAGGAGGTGGATAGAGCAGTAAGGAAGTACACACCTACCAGCAGTTCAGATGACAAGTAGGGAGGCATAATTTTGCTGCTTGGTTGTTGCAACCACATAAATCAGTGAGACACAGCAGTAATTCAGCACTGCTCTATGCTTCTCCGGAAACGCGTGACTTAAAAAAAAAACAAAAAAACAAAAGGGAGTTTGAAATTGTGTCTGTTGTCAAGACCATGGGCCTGTAGCCTACATGAAATAGATTTTTTACAACTGCCACACGCTGCTCTGGATCAGCGGATGACATCATTGCTTTCGGCGGGGGAAAGATACAGGGGAAAAGGAAGTAAAGGCGTACGCGTGTAATGGCCGCGCCCGCTGCGACGATGATGATGATGATGCGAGCGCCAGCGCAGCTCTCCATCAGCGGGTCAAGAGGAGATTTATTATTCGTTCGGCTGGCGTGCGCGCAGTCCTGCGTCTGCGCATGCGTTCGCAGCAGCCGTTCGGTTGGGTTCGTCTGCCGCGCGTTTAGCAACCCGCGCAGCCAGCAGAGCAGACGTCGTGTTTTAGCCGGCTGAACGCGCGTTTTCTCAAACGCCCTTCCTCTGCGGCCCTTTTCATTTTCCGTCTCGCTGTCTGGGTCATACTCCATTTCATTTCATTTCATTTGTTAGGATCCCCATTAACTCCAGCAGAAGCAGCAGCTATTCTTCCTGGGGTCCACGCAGGACGCTGCATTTAGGACATCATCAGACTGAACATTGAGACAACAGTAACGTCAAACAAAACCCCACGCCATTACTCTGTTTTTTAAAACCTAAAAAATTCTTCCCGCACATAGAGAAAAATCAAAGATACTGCCCATATATCATGGCTAAATCACTATTACATCTGTTACTAACACATGGTTGCATTATCCATCTTTATCCATAGAACTGTACTGTATATCACTGTAATACCCATATTAAACAATAAAACATATGCAAGGGATATGATACAATTGGCTAATATTAGTATATTATAATTTTAGTATATTATACATGATAATTCAGCAATTAATTAGCTGTTATCCTTCTAGATTATATTCACTGCATATGTCTTCAAAAGTGTATTTCTAATTTATCCTGTAACATAGGATATTGACATATACAGTCTAATATTATAATAATAAATATATCATTCATACATATTGCATATACAATTGAACGCCTATGGGAGATTTTGGACCGACGTGCTAGACTGCTTTCCACCACCATCATCAAAACACCAAACGAGGGAATATCTTTAGGAAGAGTGTTGTTCCATCCCTCCAGCAGAGCTCCAGAGACAGTAGAATCTATGCCAAGGCGCATTGAAGCTGTTCTGGTGGCTCATGGTGTCCCAAATTTATGTTGGTCTTTCCTCTAATTTCTCACCCATCTGTACATATATACATACGGTACAATCTCCGAGATTTGTTACAGTGAGGAGGACTGTCGAGCCGGGGAGGTGTTTTGTGTTTTCGTAAGGTTTTGAGTCGACCATGCAGCCGGTTAAGAGCTGCGTTTGACTTGCGCGTCGCTTTCCCGCGTCGCTGTCCGAGCCCTCTGCTCTGCTCACCCACCGGACTGCCAGCGCTCTGAGGCGCAGATCTAAAAAAAGGATCTCTGCATACAGCTGTTGCTCAAGTGGCCTTGTCTTCTGAGGCGGCGCTGTGTTCTCCGACACGGCTTGGAAACAGGGCTCCCGGGAGCCTGTCTCCGCGGCCTGGGACACGTGCTGGAAGCCCCGATAGGTCTATTTTAGGCGTCACATGACACCGACAGTAAAACTGAGGAGGGCAGACCTATTGCCCCGCAGATAAGCCCTACGTCCACAAGCACACTCCTCTAACCTTGATGCTCACCTTGTTTTGTACTTCAGCTGCAAAAGACCGTTTCAGCATCACAGCCAATGAAGCGTGCTAGTGATTGCGTTTGAAGTAGGGCTTCGGTCGCGACCATTGAAATTCAAACAGCAATGCTGTAAACTCTAATTATCACAGACCCCTCACAGTTTCCATTTTAATGAAAACCCATTTAAAAGGAACGGAATGCAAATGTTATAACTTAAACGCTCAAATGATTTGACTGATTATGAAGTCACTACGTGGTCAAAAGGAACCGCTCCCTTGTTTGCACAGGATATGACGACGACGTCAGGGAAATCTCTGGTGAAGGAATGGGGGGCCCTTTGTGGCAGTGTTATGCGAAACAGCCTGATGATGTCATAGAGGGATGTGGACCACCCTGGTCATGTGACCGCCTCCTCACAGCTGGAAGGCTGACTTCCTGTTGCTGTTGATTGTGGCCGTGGCCCTGGCCGTAAGGGAACAGTATGGAAGGTGGGGACTGACGAGGCCTCGATCGTGGTGGGGCGTGGCTCGAAATCTCAGACCTCGGCTTGCTGATGAAGGGCAATCATGTTCTGCCATGATGTTTCGCCATATTGGACACTGCTGGCTGTGAATGCTTCACATGGAGAGCCAGACACTGCTATTCACGCTATTTTAATAACGTTTCTATTAAATGGATCTTTATTCCGGTAAATGTGGGAAGATTGAGACTTTGCTGCCTTGAAGTGATTTTTCTCTTTTGGTTTAGCATTCTTTTAGCAGATGCTCATCATCCAGAACCACATTTTATGGGAGAAACGGAAGTGCGTTCACCTCAGTAATTAGCCTCGCAGTTACATCGCAAGTTTTTTTGGCAGAGCAACTTACAAATTTTACGGGGTGTTTAATCCTTTGACGGTTTCTGCAGCTGGGAAGTTCACTGAAGCAGGTGGGTTTAAGTTCAACAGCACACAAGCCTGCGAATCCAGCCCACGTCCTCGCTGTTGGGAGACCGGTTCCCTGTCCTTCACGTGAAGCAGCTTTTACATCTTTTTTGCATTTTTCATTCTATGTCCTTGTTTCACATTCGTGTTTTTAATAAATTTCCTTAGAATATGACGTTCCCTAGGGACATAATGTAGCTAAGTCTTTGGCATACTTGGCCAGGACTGACTGCTGATAAAGGTAACACTACAGTTAGCTGCGTCAACACAATTTTACAGATACTGAAAGCAATTATTATAATCGTGAAGTCGTGTCTTTTGTGTGATTTAGATTTTTTGTACTGTGTACTGTGAATATGTCTGTTACAATAACTTGTGTTAATGGCATGGAAACTATAACCAAATAATTTCCCTGAAGGGACGGTAGCATAGTGTTGGCAAGATGACTCGGTAGTTCCTGAACAAAGCAAAAGCAAGACAGCAGTGGGCACAGAATGTACGTGTAAAAAAAAAAAAAAAAAAAAAAAAAAAAAAAATTCTTTATGTCTGCAAAAAAAAAAAGCAGGACAATAGTTTGCTGACTGGCTGGCTAGTCTGTTGCCGGGCTTGATCATTCGCAAGCTGTATCTTCCCCGACTTAAGGAACCTTTTTTTATAACGAAACGAATAGATAAGGGCGTAAAGATGCAAGACAGGCTTCCCTGTAGAGTGTCTGTCCGCTGCTGGCCCAGATTCGCTGCCGGACCGCGTGGCATTACCACCGGCTTTACGAGCCAGCGCTCTGGAGAAAGGAGCCGCCGCCGGCATGAGAGGTTTCTGATGGAAATCGCGCAGCAGGGCTCCCTGTGAGTCCTGTGTTGGGCACTGCGCTGGCTTTTGTTTTTCGGTGCATATGGGATGCGCTCTGCTAATCTTCTGTTCTGCAGTCGGTGTTGTGCCGACGCTGCTTTGCTTTATCAGCGCCCGTCCAGAGCCTGGCCGGGCACCTGCTTTGCCCGCTCCCACCTGCTCCCGCGCCCGCGTGATGCCCGCTCCCACCTGCTCCCGCGCCCGCGTGATGCCCGCTCCCACCTGCTCGCACACACGCCCGCATGCTGCCCTTCCTGTTTTTCTCCAGAGATAATCCTGTCCCTCCTCCCCGGGCAAAAGAGTGCATGTCACTCATTACCGCTTTTCAAACACTCTGTCCCTGCAAGCAGCTGCTACAGCTAAACGCACATTAAAATATTGTCCCTGTTAATATTCATATCACCCTCCCCCAACACCGCCCCCCCCCCCCCCACCTCCGTTTCCCGCATCACCAGAATAAACACTGGGGGGTAAAAAATAATAAACAAGAAAAAAAAAACTTCAGCCGTTTCCTAGAGCATTGAGAATTCCTGTCCAATAAGGTGAACCACCCTGACGGGATCGTCATGGCGACTGTGACTGACGGTGGCCCCTTCTGGCCCCCATGCGTGCCTGCATTCCTCTGGTCTGTGAGAAATTCTTACGCAGCACAGACACCGCCACCAAACCAGCCGGGCTATACGCGGGGGGGTGTTAATTAGCATGCACTTGGACTGTCCGTGGACCTGCTCCAAGGCGTAATACACTTTCAAGGCGCAGTGCTGACCTATCCGGGTCTAGTCCAGGTCAGTATCTCGATTGTGAGTTGTGCTGTCAGTGCAGTGCCACTGATGTTTAGTTGAGAACAAACTGTATGACGTGTCAGAAGACTTCTCAGAAAACCTTCATAAAGACATCATATCACTGTCAATTTCAGTATCTGGGACTGACAAGTAGTAGTAGGATTTAATTAGTCCTACAAAACCCTGTATTTTTTTTATCTAAATATATACTTTGTGTTGGTCAAACATGGCAAAGACACTCCTCAATTCAGTGTATAATACCCAGGTTAGCCAGTACAAAGAAAGCTCCACCCCTAACCACAGGCTGTACTAGACAGTAAATCCTGAATAATCTTACTCCGTTAAACTATAATTAAATTATTGTTAAAATTTGTTTTTTTAATTAATTCATGTTATTACATTCAGAAGTGTAATAACAAAGACATTGAAGATATAGTTAGAACATAAGAGTATAAAAATAAAAATGTTTTTGCAAACATTGATAATCCTGACCAAAGCTCTGGACATAACAAATGTCCATTGCTGGTTCGTTAGTTATTACATGGAAACACCCATGAACTTTCTCCAGGGAGCAGACTTTCTGCAAACAAAGCTGCCATTAAATCTGTGTAAATGGGTCTGGAAGAGAGAAGATAAGAAGACAATGCCTGCTCTGTGTTTGGAAAGAGTCATACCCCCGGATAAGACCATATCCTGGCTAGAGTCCTTGAAAGCAGTATTTGACACACAGCTAAGCTAGCTAAGGGCAGTAAAGCTAGCAAAGTGCAGCTAAGCTAGCAAAGAGCAGTAAAGCTAGCAAGTGCAAGTAAAGCTACTGAATTGTAGTAAAGCTAGCAGAAGCCTTTTCAGCAAACACACCTGTTTGTTATGTGCCCGCACAGTCATGGCCACTGACACCCCGTGGTCATGACTCACAGAAAATTAGCCTGAGAACTGAACCGCAAACAGATTTCCGGTGCCCTTCACGAAAACTCACCCATTACAGTCCACACCACGGCTTATCCCGCTCTGCGTTCACACACGCACGCCAGCTCTCCTCCTCCTCCGTCGTCTATTACTCCTCCGTTTCTCATCCCTTCATTTCTCTCTGAGGAAGCTTTGGGACGCCCAATCTGTCAGTCACTCCTCTTATTTTTACAGGGCGTGCCAGAGTGCCCCCAGAGCGTTACTGCCTGCTGGAAAGTGGGTGTTTCTCTCTCTCTCTTGCTCTCTCTCTCTGTCACACTGTCTCTCTATCTCCATTTTCTATCTCTTGCTCTATCCCTGTTCTCTCTCTCTCTCTCTCTCTCTCCCTCCCTCCCTCCCTCTCTCTTTCCCTTTAAAGCGGTGGTCTGGGGTGAACCAGCTGTTTGTTCAGGGTCCTAACGGCATGGGCACAGCCTGCCTCACTGAGCTCTGGCTCCTGACAGGAAGAGAAATAACACAACAAAAACAGAGGAAGCCTGGAAAAGGCACTCCCAAAATCCCCCCCCCCCACACACCCCCGAATCCCTGTGGGCCCCAGCGGAAAAAACTGAAACAAGGACCCTCAGCCTTCGCGGGAAGCACCACCTGTCTCGCGCGCTGGAGAAATCGGGGGGTTGTAAAAGAGAAGGAGGGAGCAGGCGGTTAGCCTCTCTCTCTCAGTCTCAGCCTCAGCCCGTTACGCAGGGCTGCTGTAACAATGACATTCCATCCCCGCTTCATCCCAGCCCGCTGCTCTCTCTCTCTCTCTCTCTCTCCCCCCCTCTCTCCCCCCCTCGCTCTCCCTCACGCATGCAGCACACGCCCGGCAGCAGTAAAAAAAAACACACGGTCGCTCGCGGCGAGGAGGAGCGTTGTTTTTTTTCCCCCAGAAGCCCGCGGCTCGGCAGAGACGCAGTACTCACGGGCGACGGAAGGCAGCTGGTGCTTTTTTCAGACGGCCCCCATTGTTGTTTTCATTGCCAGCCGACTGCAGGGCCCAGGGAGCGAGAAACAGAACAGAGGCTTTTCACTAGCTATCCACACACCCCTTAGGCAACCGTTTCTGCCCCCGCGAGCCGTCCCCCCTCCTCTCCTGCACCCTCCCCTTTCAGGCCCCCCTTCGTCCCCCCCCCCCGCCACAGGCTCTGAATGGGAGCAGCTGGGCAGTGACTTCGGGAAGCGTCAGACCGAGCTCGAGCACCCAGGCTCCGCCCCCCCCCCGTCCACACTCTCCTACTGCTGGAGCTCCTCAAGCTCCTCCCCTGGCTCCGCCCACACGACCCACTGCAGTACGGCTTGAACGAGGGTCCTGCTTAGACGCACGGGCCGGTTCAAAGAGCAGCTTTGCCTCAATGCCTAATAATGTACGTGCTGACAAATGGGTGGGTGGGGAGGGGCGGGGGGGGGGGGGGGGGCTGCTGTTTGAAGGAGAGAGGAAGGGAGGGAGAGAGGCAGGTAAAGAGAGAGAGAGAGAGAGACTGAGAGACAGAGATTATAAGTGAGAGGCCAAACCAAGTTTGCCAGATCTGTGAGAGGTTCCCTTCACAGCGGGCAAATAGCAGAAATGCTTTGACATAGTTAGTCAGTCATGCCATCCCAGCTTTAAAAAGGTGACAGCTCAATGCACAGATCTGTGGTGGAGCTCAGGATATTATTTGTGTGCTCACGGCTGACCCGGGCTCATGAATTAAACTGTACGAGTGTCAGAAGAGAGGGAGACTTTTGCAGGATAATGATTCTGTGCACCTCCAAAGATCAAGAGCACCAGTGACAACCCAGGATTAATTCAGGATGAAATGTCCAGACTTGGAACGAAAAACCTGATCTGTGAAATCTCTCCTGATTCTGAAAAACCTGGGTCGGTAAGGCGATATGTTCAAGGGCATTCTAATGACCAGGGCGTTCCCGGCCTGTAACAGGTCAGGGGAGCAGTAGGGGACGAGTGTCTCAGCCCTTCCAGCCCCCCCCCCCCCCCCCCCCCCCCCACTGAGGATCAGTGCAGGCGACAGCAGCCAGGCTCAGTCATTGTGAAGGAGAGAGCAGAGACTGTAGAGAGACAGGATGTGCGCACGTGCGTGCGTGCGTGCGTGTGTGTATGTGTGCGTGTGTGCGCATGTGTGTTTTTGTATGATTTTTCAGATATTTAAATGTGATTTACGCATGACTGCATGGTAAGCTTTATTCACCGCTTTCATGAATTGATGGTTGGATTAGTGTGCAGTGTGTCCTGCAGGTACCTGACCTATTGGAGTGAATATTTAAGATCAGCTGGGCAGATTAATGTGAGGTGGTGTTTTTGCTACTTGGCTTGGGCAGTATGGTAGCAAAGCTTTTGCCTACTTTGCCTAAACTGCCCAAACAAACGATGATGTAAATGACCCGATGTAAATGACCCGGTAACACAAACAGTCGCAGTGCCTGTATTTCTAGTTTGTTTGTAAATAAACTGTTTTACATACAGTGAGGACGAAACGCCTGAGGATACTACCTAGCCCTGTGTATTAAGGAATAATGCAATTATTGTACTCCAATAAGTCTTTTTAATACAAGAATACATTATTGAGAACGGGGGGGGGGGGGGGGGGCTTATTAGGATGGCGTTCCCACCACAGTCGCCGGACATGAACCCAGTCGAGCATCTGTGGGAGCAGCTGAAGAGGGAAAAGGCCAAACATCAAGTAACAAATAAACAGATCATCTATGGGAAGACCTGGGAAAGAGCTGGGTTGAAATGGAAGATGAGCCGTTGCATAAGATGGTGGAGTCAATGGCTAGCAGAGTGAGGGTGGTAATCAGGGCGAAAGGCGGGCACGTTTTTTACCTTCAAATACCCACACATTTCTTTACTTACGGTATTAAAAAATAACTCTAAAAAAGACTCTTGAATAAGAAGTAGGCTATAAACAGGGTATCATAATTGCGTTAGCCCTTGATAAATAATGAAAACAATCAGCTCTTGGTAGTGTCCGCAGGCCTTTGGTCCCCACTGTGTATAGGCCTATTCGAGCTCGGGTAATTCATTAAGTCTTGGGCTGTCTGAGGAATCAGCCAGCTTCACGAGAAGCAGGCAGCCAATGCAGCTGCAGTCAATCTGCGAACATTCAGCCATGTTATTAAGTCACATTCAGTGTTAGAATAGCAGAATATTAGCATATCAGCATTCATATCATAAGTGCTGAATCGGAACGTATTGGGCAGGAGTGGCTGCTCCTTTATGCGGTATTTGAAAGTGACAAGAGGGCAGCGTTCTCCTCTTCTCTCTCTGCTGCTTACGGCACTGAGGGAGTTTTTCACTGCGCTTCCTGTGGGGGCCCTCACAATGCAAGCAGGCACAGACAGGCCTGCCTCGTTCTCTTATGGAGGGTTTAATTTCCCGCAATCCTGGCGGGTTTATCAACGAGCGCACTTTGGCCACGGCGTGTTTCCATGCTGAGGACGAGAGTTTTACACTGAGCAAACAGAGCCGCTGATCCAGCCTGTCACAGCGAAAGACGGTACGTCGTCTTTTAACGTGCAGAGAAATGTCTGCATTCTCGCTTCTCTATGCTTATGAAAGGGTCACTGAATGTGAGGCTGGTGTCAGCTGGCTGTGGAAACATTCCAGACCTTCCCTGCCCATCCCCTTATCGTACATATCATTCTGTCTGTACAGTGCCCATCCACTTATCGTACATTACCAATCTCTTATCATTGTTACCATAGTACCCGCCCCAATATCTTTCATTAGCAATCTCTTATCATTCTATTTCTACAGTGCCTCTCCCCTTATCATACATTGGCAAGTTTTTGTGTCTAAGTTTCTGGATTTACTCTAAGGTGCAACATAAGGAAGTAAAAAACCTCTGAATCGCGTGCATGGTATCGATCATGCTCAGCTCCTAAGCTGATTGGCTTAGAGACCTCCTGCGGGCGACGGCCCTGCCAGCCGTCTGGTGCGTGGCACGGCCCAGATGACATGGCAGCGATGGCACACACCCGCAGTGCCACTTCCAAAATCTTCAGGCCAATCAGAGCGGCTCCCTAAGTGGCTCACAGGAGCTAGCATATCTAGCGTGTAGCCACATTAATCCCTTTGAATGGAGCGGCCAATCCACTCTCTTTTCTCTTTTCCTGGGGCTTCCTGTACATATATCTCTGCAGATTATCCTCATACAGGTTTAGAATATCTCCACCGACAGCTATGGCTATGACAGCCGTGGTGTTGACAGTGTGACAGTTGACAATTACTGGACTTGCTGTTGTCCAGTAATTCCTTTGCGATGCGTGAATTCACAAAGAGCGGAAGACGCTGATTGGATCCATTTTACCTGCTAAATGAAATCGCGTCTGTCCGTTGAAATTACTCCCGGGCAGCAGATGGGAGCAGTGCGCTAACTGCGTCCATTTTGTCTGCTGGACGAGTCTGCTCAGCGGTGACTGGCAGCTGGAACGCAAGTGCAGGTCTCCTCAGCCAGACGTCAGTTTCAATAACCCGGTGAATATATCAAAGGCGGATTCCACATCTCTGTGTGGCACGTAATCCCATAAAAAGGACTGCTCCCCTCTCCTTTCTGAATTAAAGCGCGCGCTTTGCTCGGATAGCGGTTTATCTTTTTTTAAAAATGAAAAAGCGGCTTCTCGTGTTATTTTCCATTAAGGTCTCGTCACAGGCGACTTCCGGCGGGACGGGGTTTAATTCGGCTTGCGGGGCGGGGGGGGGCCGTGCTGAGAGGGGACGCCCCTGCGTGGCTAATCCGTGAGCCCGGACCACCGCGTTCCGGGAGAGCGAGAGAGCATCCCAACCCCTCCCTGCACCCCCGTCTCTCTCTCTCTCTCTCTCTCCGCCACAGTTAACGGTCTCTTGCCTCCCTCGCCCAGCCGCCATGGCGGACCGGCTTCTCCTCGCATAATTTAGCGAGGTGAACTTTTTTTTCTCCCCTTTAAGGAAACGCTTCCAGTACCGACAGAAAAGCGCATAAATTATGATTCATCTCCCAATTAGGCTTTTTAATATGCAGCGTTAAAGTTTAATATTTAGCTCCTGTTTGTCTCCGGTGTCTTAACTGTAGCGGAGAGAGGCGGTGTGGGGGGGGGACGGGGGGGGGGGGGGGGGAGGTGGTAGGGGGGCGATAGTTTCCGTTTCCTCCCCAGATTCTGAGGCTTGATCCCCGCATTCGCTGCCGGTCACAAATTCAACACCGTAAGGCAGGGGCGTCAAACTTCAGTCCTGGAAAGCTGCTAGTTTTTGTGATTTCTTTTCAATCAGCAGCGAGTTTAGGCCTTGGAAACAAGGTGTGCTGTCTCTTCAGCCAATCAGTGACTTAAATTTTCTTCTTAAGTGCAGGAACACACAAAAAACCAGCAGCCAAAGCGGAGATCCCTGCCAAAACCGAAACTCAGGTCTTTTTCACTCTTTAATGGTAAGGTGATGTCTCACATAACCCAGTTTTAAGTTCCACAGCCTGCTTGGTTTTGGAGGCAGGATAGAGAGGTAGCCACAGACAGACTCTATAATTCATTGAAGGGGAGGTGATGCTTCTCTGTCTGCCTCGGGTGTGTAACAGGGAAATCAGCTGTATGACTGATTCACTCAGGAAAATGGCGACTGTTGTTGGGCTGAATGGCCTGCTCTAGTCATTATGTTATGTTATGAGAAACAGGGGCACGGGTGGTCAAGAAGAAGGGAGCTGGCCCATGTGAGCTCAGCGAGGTTTACCTACTGATGGACCAATCCCGAGCCTGAATTATTTTTTGAAAGCAAGTTTAAAACTGGAGTGGGCCGATTGACCTGTTTTCAGATGCACGTTGGCTGTTCAGAGTGTGGAGGTAGGTCACAGTGTTCCAGAGTGGCTGTTCTCCAGCACTGTGCTGTGTTCAGCAGTGTTCAGCCCTCAGTGCGCGTTAAGGGCAAGCTGAGGATTTATCCCGAGTGGTTTCATTAGCACTTCCTGTCTGGAACCCCCCTAAGACCTGTGACTGCGTATCGCCTTGTGTAGCTGAGCGTGCTTCTCGATAACCATACTCCAGGCTACGCGGCGTGACGTCAGCAGCCTGAGATGGGATTGGCTGCAGAGTACGAAGGGGGTGGGGGCGGGGGCGGGGGTATGGGGGGGGAGGACACACACCCACGGGTTGACAGATAGAGAGAGGGAGGGGAAGAGCGAGAAGCCCACCTGCTAATTCATCCAAAATTTATCGCCATCGGGTGGAACCTTATCTAATGAAAGTGCGCAAACTTGGAGAGGGAAAACTACAAAAATAAAAATCACTTGCCTTCACTCAGCTAGTACATTCACTGCACTTACTGCCCGCCTTGATGATTTTCCTCCGAATAATATTTGGAGGAAATCAGCAAGGCGGGCATGAAAGGTAGCCCAAATATGAGAGGCGAGGAATAACCCCCAGAGCTAAGCTTACCGCCCATCTATTCTCATTTAAGGTCCCACCGGCTCGGGCTGCCACTGTAGTGTTGTGTTGTTTAGCTGTGCTGCAGTGGATCAGTGACGAGCGAGCACAGCTTCTCATTTCCTGTGATTAAAGTTTTAAGTGGCACATCACTCACGCAGGACGGGATTGACAGGACCTGGGATTCATCTTCATCCCAGTCCTGCTGTAAAAAAACTGACCCTGTACTCCAGCCACAGAGAGGTGTGGGCATGTGTGTGCGTGTGTGCACACACCTGTGTGGGTCTGTGTGTGAGAATGAGGTGCTTGTATGTGCACACATGTGTATAGAGGGGTGTGTCTGTGTTCATGTGTGGGTTTGTGCATTTGTTTGCATGTGCATATGTGTGTATGAGTGTGCGTGTGTGTGTGTGAGAGAGAGAGAGAATGTGTACTTGTGTGTATCCATGCGTTTTGTTCTTATCTGGCTCCTCTATGGTGCAGAATCCAGCAGATCTGCACGTCTTCTGGATCTTTTTCAGGGCTGGGAACGTTCCGGCGGGAATGTTTTGGTAGGAAGCAGGAAGTGCCCAGGCAGGGGGGATTCATGTGCTGGTAAACACCCGGGTGAAAAAAGGAAGCGCACACAGCGGCACAGTAAACAGCGGCTCGGCGTCACGTGGCGCGTGAAAAGGAGAGCGTCTTCGCTCGTCCTCACGGGGGGGGGGGGGTGCCAGACCGCAGCTCTGATGATACGGAGCGCGTCGTACTGCAGAGGGGCAATGTGGGGGTGGAATTCAGGGGGATATCCGTGACTGCACCGGTATGTTTGCCAGTTTGGACTAATGCATTATTTAGGCACGTCCTACTTTTGGAACAGAGGGAGGGTGCGGTCGTGATTAGGACCCGGGGAAATTAGCCTGTGAATACAGCCTATAGCGTAAACTCATTTCAACAATGAGCGGGTAATCCTTAAAACCCCAAGACCTTGGACGCAAATACGTAAACACACACCCACACAAACGTGCATGCACGCACACACATACACACACCTGTGCCAATGGTTTGTGTGGGTATACAAACAAGCCACTATTCATAAAACCCTACCCTTCAACAAAAGCAGAGAGGTGTGTGACGCAGAGCGATTCAGAGCTCCAAGCATTATGTGGCAGAAGGCCGTGCCGTGATTGGCTGCTTTATATCCCACTGTTTACACTTGTAAAGGGCAGGGCACACGCCGTGACATCACCCAGAGTTCCGTCGGCCCATGAATGAGAGCCATCTTTAAAGCCACAGCGCTCTGCTAAAGGTCAGCTCAGCTGCTGAACTCTCTCCTTCTCAGCGCTGGAAGGCCTGTGCTTCATGCTCTGATTGGCCACCAGGGCCTGCTTTGCTGTCACACGGAAAGCCAGTCAGGCGTCGAGCCAGCGGCTATAGCAGCACTACCCGTCGCCTCCATTGGCAAATTTAAGGATTCATTCGTTCCTTGTGACGTGTTGGCTTAAGATAAGGAGCAGACCTGGCGTGACTGAGAAATCATCAGGAATCTGGCATTCGCATGAGCCCGGATACAGAGCAGAGCTGAGTGCTAGAGAGGAGCTTTAACCCTTTACGGGGTGAGATCACAGATATGTGATTAGAATGTCCTTAACCGAACGTTCCAATGCTTATGTAACAATCACCACTGTGATAAAAAATGGATAATAGAGTTCTAGAACACAGACTTTTGAAAAGCATTCCAAAAGCCTACTCTTCAAAGGGTTAAGGGCAGGGTGGCTGAACTATAGGACCTGAATGGGAGGTGCAATGGCAGATGAACAACAGGACAGCAAACTCACATGCTCTCGGCAATGGCAAGTTTTTGAAGCACTACAAAAAAAAGAGTTCTGCTCCAGCCCACGTTTGTGAGGTTAACGCAGGAGCATTACGGACATCCTGTTCTCTCCCAGGCCTGATGGGGAGTAGTACAGAGGCTTGACTTTTAAGCATAAATAAGAGCTACATGAGTGAGTGTGGAGCGTTCAGTGTGCAGACAGTGCACTGCACTGCAGCAGTCCTCCCGTGGCCTGTCACTGAGGAGCCGCCTCTTCATTAATGCCCGTCTGTCTGCGGTCAGCAGAACCGCTGGGCTGTCTGTGATCGCTGAAGGACGCCTCACTGTCACGTCACCGTAGATCAGGCGCATCGGAGAACGGGCCCTTTCTTAATTACATCACCCTCTGCCCCGCACCCCCCCCCCGGCATGAGTAACCAAACGGGCCGATAAATGCGTAGACTGACTGATGGCTTCACGGAAAGCCCCTATGCATCATGGGCAGCTGAAACCTCCGGTGTCATCAGAAAGTAGTGTGTGCTCCTTGCGATTCTAAAGAGGAAAGAAGAGGAAAACTTTGGCTGGCCTCTTTAAGATGAGTGTACCAGAATAGCTCGTCCTGCTCCAAGCAGTGCAGAGAAACCTGCATGATGCTATCGCTCCCCAGTGCTAGCACTCTGCAGTACAGAACTTTCAGAAAGAAGGGATGTTCTTTAACCCTTTACTGTGTAAAATCATAAATATGTAATTAGAATGTTCTCAACTGAACATTCTAATGCTGATATAACATTCACCACTGGTAACTGAAAGCAGAGGAGTTCCGGAACACTGGCTTAGAATTTTGAGAAACATTCTAAAACACCTACTCTACAAAGAGTTAGGGCCAGGATGGCTGAACTGTAGGACCTGAATGGGAGGTCCAAACAACAGCACTACAAACTACATTCCAAAAAAACCAAGGGTTAAGAACCTGGGAGGGGGGGGGGTGGCTATATCCCCAGACAGATTAATTCATTCTTCCCCCGGATTTCCTTTTGCTCACAGAACGCTGGACTCAGAAGAAAGAAGGACAGCGGTAAATAGCGGAGGGAGGGCGAGGGAAGGTGACGCGGCAGAGAGGATGAAACGGGGGCCTTGTGTAATGATCCCTGCCTTTGAGTTCTGTCCGCTGAAGCGCGTTTCTGAGCCGTGACCGCGGCTGAAGTAGCGTCAGTCGGGGGAAATTAGACCCGTGCAGGAGAGAAGCATCTCCAGTCAGAACGTGTGGGTGTTTATCATCAGACAACAGTATGTGAGAATGCTATTTGTCAACATTTTGTGCACAATTATTGGCAACCTACCAGGAGAGAGACACAGAGAGGGGGAGAGAGAGAGAGAGAGAGAGAGAGATTGAAGGGGAGAGAGATGGAGGGGGTGAAGAGAGAGGGGAGAGAGAGAGAGAGGGGAGAGAGAGAGAGAGAGAGAGAGAGAGAGAGTGGGGAGAGAGAGAGAGAGAGAGAGAGAGAGAGAGAGGGGAGGAAACATACAGCAGCATCCGCTGGAACTCGTAATGGGGCATGACAAATGCGTTTGCTCAGCACAATGTGCGCTAGCCTGAAAACATGCATGTCTACCGCACCGGTTTGGAAAGGGTCAGGTGGGCTCTCTGCTGGAGTAAGCCCTAGGCCTTTCATCAGTCCCCTCGGTCAGTCGGGCCGTGATCGCGCGCACACACGCGCACACACACACACACACACACACACACACACACACACACACACAAACACACACACACACACACTAGGGGTGTGCAGAGACGTCATTATCTGTAGCTGTATCTGTTCAACCAACAAAATTATCTGTATCTGTATTCGGATAGAAGACAGGAAATGGGCGTGGGTTATACCGGAAGTCACGTGAAATCGGGCAAACGTATTTTCTAACCTAATATTCATTGGCAATGCAATTGTTGTGCCTTCAAAGCATCGAACTGATTCAATATTGGCATATAATAATTATGAAATATATTTCCTCATACTGTATTTTTCATCTCTCTCCTTTTTAATTTTTTTTATTTTTAACTAAACTAAGTTTTATGAACTGTCTGATCTTGGTGACTACAGAATATAGCGATCACTTTTCAATAATGTGTAGTAAATGAAACGACTAGTTAGTGAAATCAGAGTCCTATGTTGCAAACAGAATGGGCATTTTTATCTTGTGGCCATCCACAATGATATGAATCGATTTGAAGAAACATAATGGCTGACGCACAGAACTTACTTATTAAACGTTTTGCAGCGCAGTGGCTCAAAGTTTGTTGGTGTGTGTGCCGGAGTTCGGAACTCGACATGGAGCTGACTTTCCACCCCCCCCCCCCCCCGAATCCGAATAATAACGAGCAACTTCGGGTAGAAGAAATATCTGTTTCCATCGCATTTTTCGTGCTTTTCCAGAATACAGTATTCGGATTCGGATACATCCCTAACACACACACACACACACACGCAGCAGACCGCAGCAGCAGCAGCGCGCGCTTATCGACTCGTCTGAGATTGATGGCCGTGCCGAGCCTCTGTCTGCGCCCTCAGATTCATATGGAAATGAGCGCTGGGTTTTTGCCTTCTTCCTGCGCTTTTATGAGGCTTGTCCTCCGAGTCGATGACAACAAAATAAATAACTGACGGCTCGGAATAGGCTCGCGTCGAGACGGACGTTTTAAATCGTCGGATGGCAAAACGGCTGTCTAAAACGAACGATTTACCGGAAAACGAGCCCTGACAATGCGGCGTTTCTTTTCCACGTTACGGAAGAAGCCGTGTAGCATTTTGAGTAAAAGCACTTTCATTAAAAAGACGTGACCGGCCCGGCCCGTTTCTTAATGGGTCGGCTCTACGTTAAGCCGACCCAATGGACGGGTTCTTAAATACATTGAAAATTGCTTTTGACAAGCAATGGGATTATGGGATAAGTCACTATGAGACCAATGGAAGCATCATTATTATCTCAAAAACAAAATGGAAAAAATGGAACTGAAGGATTGAGAACTGAAGCTGAAGCTCCAGAGCTTACTCACGGTTCTTACCTGTGCCAACAGGTGTACATTTAAAGGGGAGTTACACCCTAGATCATTTTTTTTTATTGTTGCTGTAAACATATTTGTATGCCCACTTTATAATGAGACATTTTAATCCAAACCGTTATTTTGCCATAATTTTGCCATTGTTCGAAATAATATAATTTTATCAGAAAAACAAATGGTCAAAAACATCTTGGTGCTCTCCTCTAACATTTGAAAATGCTTTTTGCATTTCACTCTGGCCCTGCCCCAATCGGGTAGTGTCATGTAGATGTCAAATAAGTTGGCCAATTGGAAAATGGTTGCCGCCCACAAATTCTTCTATTTACTTTTTAATATGATGGAAAGCTGCCAGCACCTGATTGGCTAGATTGGTTTCGGCCCAATGCTTTTCAAACTGGAGAAGCATGGCGGCCTTTTCATAAACTCTCTCATATTCCGCTTAAACGGTCCCCTAAAATATGTTTCTGAAAACATTTGAGGCGAGAAACAGGCCATGTAATTGCTGAATCTTGATTGATACTTGATCTGCAACGCCTTGTTAGGCAGTTTGATCCGGGTTTCATGAGCCTACACTGTACAAATAATTTGTATATTGAATACTTTATGCAAATGAGATGGACACACCTGGAAACAATTTTCAGAATTGTGCAGTAGGCGGAGCCAGGCTGCAACTGTGAGTTCAATTACTTTTAAAATGCTTAAAAAAGGAGTTCCAGTGACAGAACTCTTGATGTAACTGCGGCTGACACATACCCTTCTGTGTAGTGTACCATCTTGGTTTCATTACGCTATCTTTGAAGAAGTCCTAATATTTGTTTACTTTGTTACCCAATGTCTCCGCTGTCCAGAAAAGAGTCCAACAACAGTGTGTTTGTGTGTTCACCCCTTTTTAGGATGAACCCCTTTTTACCACAGTTTGGGAAAACACAGGAACACAAACTATAAAAAAGAGAGTACATTGAATTGGAATGTCCTGCCAATCGAATGGCTGTCTGCAAGATTATACTGAACAGAGGCAGCCAATGAAGAGCATTGGCTGCATAAGAGACAGGTGGTCAAAGGTTAAAGGTTAAACTTCCTGTATGAACTCCACAGCACCCAGAGGCCTTTATTTCTCTGCTTTCTAGATGCAAACCCCATGACCTCCTTGTCAGGAGTCACAACTCTTACCGCCATTTTATCCCATCAAGCTTGACCTCATGGAGATAAAAAGCAATTTTATCGGGTTGGACTGCGAAGACAATAAATTGTTTTCTGTCTTTCCTTCTGCCTGTGATGGAAACCGTGCATTTAGACATTCAGGCCACACTACTCAATTCCACGTCTTTCTCCCACCGCGAAAAACAGTGATCTCTTCATGAATCTGTAAATGTAGTGATTTATCAATTTTCTGCAGCTGATAAATTGGACTGTGAGCACATTGCTAATGCAGCCACCAGCCCGGCACACAATTATCCGCTTTTTTGGCAGAGAACACATCTGCTATGCTTGGGGAAATCATGTTTTGCAGGGAGAAAAGCTAGTTCATTTATATGCTGTCCTATTCCAGAGTCATGGGATTTATGCCCCAACTATTCCATGTAAAATTGGCTGAAGAGTTCCCATCGCCCCCGCAGGCTCAGTGTCAGCGCCGATGCCATTAAATGTCATCCTGTCATCCCGTGGCACCCCATCCCAGCATGGGGGGGGATTTCCTGGCTTTTTGGGGCTGGATCCAGATGATCAATACCTCCATAGTCCCAGACCTCTGCCATCAATAAAAATCCCTGCCCCCAGAAAGCACCCCCACTTTCACTCACCCCCACCCCCCCTCTCCTTCCTGCAGTGCAACACCCAGCCCCCATTACTGCCACTGCGTCTGTATTCAGACAGAATGAAGGACACATGCAAGACAATCTGTGTCTTGTGGAACAAGGCAGGGTCTTGGTGAAGCCAGTGCTTGTACTTCTAGGCTGGGAGTTCAAAGCTCAGGTGGGCTGTTCTTCCCCACTCACCAGTGCACCAGTGACATTCCAGCTGAGCCAGCTGAACATTCCATCCCCTGCATTCTGCTTCCCCTGGCAACCAGTTACCACTACTCTTCCAAAAGCCTGGGCCATGTCCGATTCAGCACACTTGCCTGCGATTGTGTATGCTACTAGAGTGTACTTTTTAAAAAGCTGTTAAGAGTATGCAAAATTTCTGAAAATAGAGTGTACTTGGATAAAATACTTATTTCCAAAGTATTTTCAGAAGCATACTATTCCGGAAGTGAATGAACACTTTGGTCCCTTAAATATTGCATGTAGCTTGGCTTCTTACTCAACACGGATGGCTGTCTGAAAATTTAATTCCATTGATGCCAGGGCTGCGTATAAATCATTTCTGCGGTTTAAATGCACGTGGTTTGTTTTTTTATGGTGCTTTGTTAAAACTGACCTTGCGCTGTTTACAGAATAGCTTTGAAAAGGCTTAATGTCGCCCCCAACTGAATCGGAGTGTGAACTGCACAGGTGCGGGAGGATTTATGACACTCCCATAGTATGGTTAGAATAGTATGGTGGTATTTTTCATGTACTGCTTAGTAGGCAGTGCATACTTTAAGGACACAGCCCAGTAGTATGTGATCCAGCAGTGACATCATGTCTGCTTCATTCCTGTGGCTTGACATCCACTGTTTGTCCAATTGCTCACTGTTTTTCCCAGCAAGGTTTGAGTGACATCTGCACTATTCTTTCTGTCGTTTTCCTTTCTTTCTTTCTTTCTTTCTTGCATTACATTACATTACAGTACAGGCATTTAGCAGACGCTCTTATCCAGAGCGATGTACACAACATTTGCATAGCATTTGCATTGCATCAATTTATACAGCTGGATATACACTGAAGCAATGCAGATTAAGTTCCTTGCTCAAGGGTACAATGTCAGTGTCCTACCCGGGAATCAAACCTGTGACCTTTTTAGGTTACCAGACCAGTTCCTTACCCATTATACTACCCTGCCGCCTTGCGTGCTTGCTTGCTTGCTTTTTTCTTTCTTTCTTTCTTTCTTTCTTCTCAAACAGGAAGGGCGTTCAGCGCCACTGTAAAGAGTGGACGTATTGTGCTGCTTGTCAGTGCCCGGTTTTCCACGAATCGGCAGAATTGGATTATGATGATGAGGCACCCTCCTCCCTCTGTTAAACAGGTGCTCCTCTGATGAACTACCTGAGAAATCACCTCTGAGTCTTACGCTGATACACATGGAAGCCGCAGCTTGAAATAGGCAGAAATTGTTGCGATGATTTTTATAATTTGCCCGTATTAAAGTGTCATTTGCACAGCTGCTCAGCTCTAATGCGATTTACACAACCAACCGCAAGCTTTTCCTTGGATGTCCCCAGTCGCTATCAGGGGTGACTTCTAATGAAATATTAACTGTAATCACTCTGTCTTCTTCAACCTCTCTGGTTTAGCTACAGTGCAGATGTGTCGTTTATTACCAGCGCCTGGTGGTTTTCTAAGTGACAGATCATTAGCCGGTGGAGATATAGTTTAGCAGTGAGAACGGCTGGCCCTGCTGCATCATTAACCTTCATAGCACGATCTGCGGCGATCAGAGATACAGAGAGTTGTATTCCGGTTTCTCCTCCCCACCTGCTCCGGGGGTAAAAACCGGGTAAAAAACCGGGCAAAATCAGGGTAAAAGCTGGGTAAAAACCGGGTGAAAACCGAGCCGTTAGGGCCTCAGCGATGGATGCGCCTCAGCCTGCGGCCGCCACACCTCCTGCATGCGTGTCCCTGATTGAGACCCTGCATGCGCGCTGCGTGCTGCGCTGGGGCTGCGGGTGGCGGGGGGCCCCCAGCCCGACGCATAACGGACGGACGGGCACGTGGCGGCGCTGGCAGGCCCGAGCTCCGCGGACACGCCAGCCTAACCGTCGCCACGGGGACCCGCGCCACGGTCACGGTCCATGGACTGTGCGCCCCGGTCCAGCCACACCGCTAACGGCCTCACCCTGACGGCAGCGTGGCTCGGATTCATACAGCACGGATTCATACGGCACGGCTCGGATTCATACGGCACGGCTCTGATTCATACGGCATGGCTCGGATTCATACGGCACGGCTCGGATTCATACGGCACGGCTGGGATTCATACGGCACGGCTCGGATTCATACGGCACGGCTCTGATGCGTATGGCACGGCTCGGATTCATACGGCACGGCTGGGATTCATACGGCACGGCTGGGATTCATACGGCACGGCTCGGATTCATACGGCACGGCTCTGATTCATACGGCATGGCTCGGATTCATACGGCACGGCTCGGATTCATACGGCACGGCTGGGATTCATACGGCACGGCTCGGATGCATACGGCACGGCTCGGATGCATACGGCACGGCTCGGATGCATACGGCACAGGCTCTCACTTCACACGCCCAAATACAGCATCGCTGCACCAGACCACACTGCAGTCCTGCAGAGACACACAGACTGACTCCCAATTCACAAGAACGCAGTCCACTCTTTTAGTCTCGCACTTACCTCTTTTTTTTTTTTGTTACTGTCATTTGGAATATTTGGACATGGCAGGCTGTATTTGTCCGAAATTAACGCGAGCTCCTTTTCTATATATGGCTACGGGCAGAGAGTGTGTGTGTATGTGTGTGCGCGTGCGTTTCTATTCAGACCTGTGCGTGCCCTGAAGAAGCAAAGAAAACCAGAGCATAGCAAAGACAACCGACCGAAATGGGAATTTAAAAAACCCCTAGCAGGGAAGTGAGTGTCGTTCGGAGCACGGCACGGGACGTTTCACAATCGAGCACGCTCCCCAGGAGCCCCAAAAACGGGAGGAGAGCCCCCCTCACACGCGCGCCCCGGCCCAGAGACCGCAGTGTGTCACACCCTCCCGAGCATGCAGACGCTCTCAGCGCACAGCACCAGCAGAGCAGAGAGAGAGAGAGAGGGACGAGCCTGCAGCACGGAGAGACGAACAGATAAAAGCAGATGCTCTTTATTTATTCATTCTCTCTCTTTTTTCCTCTGTTTATTACAACACCACACTTCCTCTGCGGTGGGAGCTAGCTACAATCGCGCCCCCCCCCCCCTCCTCCTCCCCCCCCGTCCCCCCCCCGTCCCCCCGCCTGGTTCTGGGAATAGCGGCTGTCTGCGGAGCGGAGACCAGACCCTACGCTATGCATTATTCATCCTTCCCATGAAGCCGCGCTGGGCGCTCTCAGACGCGGCGCGCCCGTCCCGTACAGCGCGGGGCGGGGGGTGGGGGGGCGGACGGGCGGCTGCACTCACCGGAGGGTTCCGACGGGCCGTTAGGACGGGGTCAGCGTCCCGCTCTGCGGAGAGGACGGCCCGTATTCAGCACCCGGCATTCCCCAAAAAGAAGAACAAATCCAGGCAGGAAAGCAGGGAGCTGACTGTGTGAGAGAGAGAAAGACAGAGAGAGAGGAGAGGAGAGCAAGCAGATAGTGAGAGAGAGAGGAGAGGAGAGGAGAGCAAGCAGAGAGAGAGAGAGAGGAGAGCAACCAGATAGTGAGAGAGAGAGAGAGGAGAGGAGAGCAAGCAGAGAGAGAGAGAGAGAGAGAGGAGAGCAGCCAGATAGAGAGAGAGAGAGGAGAGGAGAGCAAGCAGAGAGAGAGAGAGAGAGGAGAGGAGAGCAAGCAGAGAGAGAGAGAGAGAGAGAGGAGAGCAGCCAGATAGAGAGAGAGAGAGGAGAGGAGAGCAAGCAGAGAGAGAGAGAGAGGGGGAGAGAGAGAGAGGCAGCCAGGAGCTTCACGGTATTGGCTGTGCAGTCAGTGGGAGGAGCTACGCTGTCCAATGGCGTGAGGGAGGTGCGGAGCGGTCGGCAGCAGAGGCGGCGGGAGCATCCTCCAGCGCACGCTCGCCCTGACTGAGGACCTGAGGCCGGCTGCTGCAGCGGGGTGCGCTCTCCACCCCCCTATCCCCCCCCCCCCCGATTTAGTCTTTTACCCGTCTGCCGGGTTTAAATGAGCAGTGAGCTGAGAGACGGGGTGGGGGTGGGGGTGGGGGTGGGGATCACGAGAGGATCCCACAGGGAGGAGGAGGCCCCGAGGCGTGGATTTGGACGGTGGCTCTGGCGCGGTGAGGAGTGCGGAGGAATCGCGCGGTTTCTGAGCCCTGCGTTTCCCACACGTAGGGTAGAGTCCCCGCTGCTCGCGTATCTACGGAGGGCCAGTTCTGCCAAACCTGCCCCCACCCCCCCTTTTCTCTTGGGGGACAGTCCTAAAGAAAGAAACTGCTTCTTTGTATGCTTGGATAGTTCAGAGAGAGAGAAGGAGCAAGGGAGTGACAAAGGCAAAGCAGTAGATGGAGAAAATAAGAGGAGGGAGAGAGACAGTGTGTGTGTGTGTGTGTGTGTGTGTGTGTGTGTGTGTGTGTGAGTCTGTGTGTGTGTGTGTGTGTGTGTGTGTGTGTGTGTGTGTGTGTGTGTGTGTGTGTGAGTGTGTGTGTGTGTGTGTGTGTGTGTGCGTGTGTGTGTGAAAACAGTAGGGGAGTCATGATGGGGTTCGTGCAAGCTAGCAGACGAGATACATCAAGCGCGTGGGAGAGACATAGGGAGAGGCCATGGGGGGGAGGGGGGGGAAACAGGTATATTGAAGGGAGGAGAAAGCGCACACGGCTATGCTGACGAAGAGTTGTGGGGGGGGGGGGGCAGGAGAGGCGGGAGGAAGGGGGCGGCTGCAGACAGTCATCTCAGGATTTTATTGTGAGAGGCTGCGGTTGCCATGGAGACTGCATCCAGCGCCGCAGAGCCCAGATGGCGGAGGAGCAGACTCATTCTCCCATCAGCAGCCTGAAAAGCACAGGAACTGAAGCACGCAGGTGTGTCATCTGTTATCCAGAGAATGCCAGCGTCACCGTGGGTCACATCCTCTCCAACGCATTACAGCTGGTGTGCAGGAAGAAAAAAACAAAACAAAAAAAACATTTCATTTGCGACGAGCCGCTACTGTCATTTTTTTGTCTTGTGAAGCAGAACATGTGGGAAGTTTGTATTCAGTGATTTCCCCATAATAACCTGCTTTGGCTCATTTGCTGCAGTAATTTAAAAGCCCTTAGAGGGTAATTGGGTCCAGTTTTAAATAAAAAGATGTTGATCATCTTGGGGTAAAGGGAAGCCAAAACCAATAAACTGCCCATTTGCCAGGTGCTAATCAAAGTCATCAATCCTGCTAGTGTAACTGTGTGTCATCGGTCATTTCTGTGGGAATGATCAATCTGGCCTAATCAATAGAAGGGACATCGCACAATTGAAAGCAATTCTTTGACTTTAGCCTAATCACTGGCTGAGTGAATTGATTCTTATCACATGACACAAAGCCCCAGATTGCATATTGGTTTGGGCCTGCACTGTAGTTAGGACCGCCCCCATGATGTCACAGAGGAACAATAGCACCGTTCCGTTCAATGATCGTAATGCTTCTAAAATCCCATCAATGGTCTTTTCCCTGTGTGCCAATCAAATATGCCTCTCTAATGGTACAATGGAAGTAGGCTGAGCCTCGTAGCCTCAGTATCACAGGTTTTAGCCTGGGCTATTTCATTAGGTGGCTATGACCAACAGTGGTTCACAGCTGGACTTAAGTTAGCCTACCAGGGCTATTGTGGATCTAAGTTACCCAGGATTCCTTGGGTCCCCACCTCCACAGCATTTCCCCCAGTGAGACACCAGGCCGCTACAGGCTGCCGTTTGTTGCACGTGACATTGATCAATTATAGCTCCCCTGTAGCACTGTGTATGACCACAGAGTATGACTTTCAGGTTGGTGGGAACACAGTCAGCAGCACAGCAGTGACTAATGGCAAAACATGACAGCGGCAGCACAAAAGCACAGCAGCAGCAGCACAACTGCAATGATGAAATGGGGCCAGAAAAAAAAAAGATCTGAAAAGACACACAAAGAGAAAAGGCGAGTCGCTATTTCAGAGCTCCAGGGTCCCTGTGCCACACCTGCTGGTCCACACCACACTGGCAAACCCGGCACGTCTTCCGCCACTGCCTACAAGCAAGAGCAGCAGTGTAAATATGTATAAATGTAGAGCATGCTCTATATCTATGCCCCGTTAGAAAACAGGTGTCTGCTCGCTAGTAACGCTGTGCGAGCGTACCCTGTGCCTCTTCTCCGTCCTCATTCACAAACCCGGGGGCATGGGCACAGGCCAAACGGGGCTCTGCGCGAACTCTTCTCCCAAAGGAGCGCACGTGCTCCTGAGATTAAAAATTTATGGGCATGCAAGTGCATCCCAATTAGCAGATGTGCTCGTGAAGTTATTTTTTTCCGGTTAGCGCGCATCATTTTTTTTTCCGGAGCTAACGCTCCTAAAATGGACGCCCTGTAGAGCCCTGCCAAAGCCATCGGAGCTAAGCGCGCTGGTTTAGCATTAGCGCCTTCACTTCGCCTTGTGTCTCGCGGGGAACGCCGTCCCGTGTCCCACTGTGCCGGCGACCCAGATGGAACAGTATAACAAGAAATTCATTTACATTTCAAATCGAATCGAAAACTTTATTTAAATAGCTCATTTGCTTTTCTAAAAACACGTTTTCCGCCCCTCGAAGCAGTTAGAACACTGGATGAAGGGACTGTGTTGTTCTTTTAGAAGTATGATGCAATGGCTTGGGTTGTCTTCTGAGTGCCATTTTAGGTGAACACAGAGCCATTGAAACCCTGTGGTTTTCATTTTTACACCCGAGTAGCCCACTGTCGAGTTCCTCGTGCCAAGACAGAATGGCTTTTTATAGCAAAATCAATGTGTTTTTTTTTTCTCTTTTGTTCACATGATGGTCTCAAGACCTCTTCCGGAGGGCAGAAATTTGATTTTGATGGTCACATTTTACGGGATAATGAATCAAACCCAATATGATTTGAATTGGAGCTTCTGCCTTCTCTGGCTTCATATTTCACATCAGCCCACAAATAATGTATTTAAAAGTAAACAGTGCAACAGTATTTTGAAATGGCTGAATGTTCATTTACATTTTTTCTTCTGGGCCTTCATAGTGTTTGCATTTTTCTGCCAGTGCATTTTTCAGCCAGCCAAAATGAATTTATTACAGAAACAGCCACCATCGGTCCGAAAACACACCCTTGCCTTTTCCTGAGGTGGTAAAGTCCCAGTTCACAGCCTAAATAGCAAGCATTTGGAACCTCAGCTCCTAACATGGCCTTAGAAGTAACTACTGTGTATTTATGGATTACATACATCATAGGTTATTCTGTTTTCTGTAAGGTAGTAAATAAGCAAATGCTTGTTTCCAGCAAACAGAAATTAATTTAAAAAAACCCACTAATGCATGCAGCAAATATTTTTCTGCATATGGAAACAATATTGGAATCGTTTGTCGTATTGAAATGCTGAAATGTGTATGATTTTTTTTTCTTCTTCTAACGTCCAAACAGCTTGTGTTTATTGAAACATGCATAAGGAGGTGCAATATTAATCAATGTGGCCACCTAGTGGTGTAGAATAGCATGACAATGCAAGGACTACTGTGACAGTTGCATTCAGTGTGATGACTGTAGAGTACAGAGTGCATTGCTTTATGCTGTACAAAAACGAGTTGGATAAATGCTATTTGGACTGCATTTAAAGTTTCCCACTTGCATACCTGAGGGAAGCCAATTTGAAACTAAGCATTTGTTACAATGAAATGCTATTATATGGTGTAAACCATAAATGTGTAAAGTTTGATGGCATTTCGGTTTCACATCACATTTCACATCTAAGAAGCATCATCCGCATATAATACTTGTCTTTGCTGTTTAAAATATTATACCAGAAGATGACTGTCTGTAGCCAACCAGTTGCTACATGTAGTTTAATAAGTTATTCGGATTGGATCACTGTGCATGACATGATTCATTTTTTCCCTTTTTGACGCTTGCACTGGGAACGCGCTGAAACTGTGCACAGTCCCAGAATCCCCTGGGCGTGTCGTCCTCCAGGGATTATCTGCCTGTTGGAGGCTTGCCTCGTGCCACACTGCAAGACTGGCGGGGCACCTTGACGCAGGCTGCGTCTTGTTCTTCAACGGGTTCAGTCCAACCTCAATTCCATAGATTTTACCATTATTCAAACACTTGCATGAAAGTCAGGCTTATTTCATAGGGTTGGGGTCATTTAAATTGAGCCAATTCATTTTTTAGATTAAAATATAACATCATATAGCATCACTTTCCAATTCATGGCTGAATTGTGCTTTATTTCGAGAATTTTTCCAAACCCGGTTTTATAAATGAAATTTTAATGAAAACGTTGATTCATAATCTGAGTATGAGAGTGAATGGTGTGTGTGCCCTGCGATAGATTGGCGGCCTGTCCAGGGTGTATTCCTGCCTCTCATCCAATGCACGCTGAAATAGGCTCCAGCACCCCCCCGCGACCCTGCCCAGGATAGGCGGGTATAGATAATGGATGGGTGAATGAATCTGAATAGCACAGCATCACATAGCTTGACTCAGGCAGAGGGAAAGACCAGATTGCTGGCTTAGCTGACCAGTCCGCAGCAGGCCTTTGTGGCTTATGGCAGGGTATTATATTGATGAGTACTGACCTGGCAACATGGTAGAGGGCTGACGCTCTACCCTCAGTCCTGTTGGAGGTTCAGGAGAGCACCTCTTCATTTTTCCTCTTCGTCTGCTCTTCTGTGTGAAGGTCAGCCAATCTGCCCTGCTCCCCATGTCCTCAAAGCCTGCTTTATCCCAGGAGATCCTAGTCTTTTCACCCCGACAACTGCAGAAAACTGCGTATACACCAGTCCCAACAGGACTGGAATTGCCCACCCCTGCTCTAGGCAGTAGATGGCCATAGCCATTATCCAGGTTTGAATTTCGGGAGTTATAATTCAAATTATATTGCTGACTTCGAGTATGATACATTCAATTGAATTAAATGCCCCCACAATGACTTGAGATGAGAGAAACCATATGTTAGGATCTTATAGATAGGAAACAGGTGTACTGGGTTGCATTTTATAATGGCTTGCTTGAGGCTATCACTCCCATAGACATGAACCCCCTAAGATCAAGGTCCTAAGGTGGAACAAATGACAATCACAGTATCACATAAGGAACCTCTTACGCAGCAGACTGTTGTTCCAGGAGGGTCCACTTCGCTGTGACACCAGTCTGACGAGATCACTCCAAATAAACCGTTGCCTTAGCAACAGGAGAGAAAAGCCACGATCTTCTCCCTGTACAGTTGCTCACAATGCCAGAGTCTAAGACAAACAAGGGTGCCAGGCGAACTGGGACCAGCGGTAATAGATGAGGAGACTTAGTTTAATAAAGAGCTGTGTTTGGGCATCAATACCCGTCTGGGCGAGTTAATCCCTCAGTGGACCGAAGGCTTAGCGTTTCCTCGGGCTTTATTCACGCACGTATTCTCCAGCAGGACACGGCGCCACCGCACCAAAGCACTGCCACGCCAGAAACATTTCAGACTGAACACATGCAGAACAGGGCTGAGGCAGAATCGTTTTTAATAAAAACAAAAAACCAGCAGCACATTTGTCACAGAAGGCAGATTTTTTTTTAGAACTGCTACACCGAGTGCCATCTCTCACAAGGAAATAGGACACAAGAGGTGAGCGTAGGGTTGACACATTTTGTGTTATTACATACATGTTAAACCCCATTAACATTAAAATGTCCTGCGTGAGTTGTGAGCATTAAGGTGCCGGTTTCCCAGCTGTCTGGCTCTGCGAGAAGCAAACTCAGCCTGAAGAAGATAATGGAGAGTTTATAAGTGCATTCCAGAAAGATGCATCTTCCACCTCTGAAGTCTATATCCAGTCTTCACTCATCTACTCTGGGCGTGGTGGGGGTGGGGGTTAATGGGATAACTGCACTGAGTAAAACCTGGAACAGCTCTTTTTACTTCAGTCCATGTTCCAGAGGGCTCCGGGTTTTACTTGTAATCTTCTAATCCCGCATTGTGAAACTGGGCCCTGATGTCTGAATCATTTTACTACACTGACGTCATCTGGGAGTTTCAGCTTTAATTACTGCTCTTACTGTCCCCCATCTAATAATATAAAAACATGTAAACGGTTGCATTAAATCCACTCCCCTGACTGAGAAGGTACCTGTTCAAAAATAAATTAAAAATAAGAAAAGACAAGTAAAATAGCACATTTTATTTAAATATAAAACATTTATTTCACAAAATTTTCAAGGAGTGAAACTTAAGGTTTGCACTCCCAATTCCTACTTTGAAATGGCCAATGAACTTTGTCTTTCGACACGACCAAACTGTCCTCACTTTCCTGAAATACTGCAGGTCAGACACACAGCTGATCTTTTTTTTTTAACCCAAGAAAAGAGAAATGAGACCTAAAAGGCTAAACCCAAGGGGCTGATGTCACCTCCTCGGGCCTGCTCTTCTCCCCGAAGCGCCTGAAGAAGGAGATGAAGGCCGAGGTCTCCTGCTTCTCGGGCGCGGCCTTCTCCTCGGCCTGGGCGGACCGCGAGTTGTAGCGTCTCTGGAAGATGCTGCCCAGCTGAAATCTGGGGGCCCACTCCAGGGCCTTGCCCTCCTTCTGTGGCTCCGCCTGCCCCCTCACCGAGGTGCGGCTCCCTGGGGAGTTCTCCTTCTGGAAAGTGCCGGAGTGCGCGGCGGGGCCGGTGCGATTGGCCAGGTCCGCTGGTCGGACGGACAGGCCTTTCTGTTTGGAGGAGCCGTCGGGGGGGGACGAGGGGGGCGACGAGGGGGGCGTTTTCCCGCTTTTGGCCTCCTTCAGCTTGGGGGACAGCAGGCAGACGTCGGCCGACTTCATTCTCCCCACTGCCCCCAGGTGAGGGTGAGCGGCGGGGACTTTGGGCAGCATCCACAGGTCGTCCTCGTCGCTGTCGTTCTTGGGGGGGATGGAGAGGGTGTGACGGCGGTTGAGGGAGGTGGGGGTCATTCTGGGGGTGAAGCGAGGGCTGAGTATGGTCCAGGGGACCCCGTTTGCAGGCGGCTCCACTGAAAAGTTTTGGCGGCGAGGGGAGCTGACGGCACTTTTGGGCGTCCGTGGCAGGTCCCCTATGGAGTGCTCCCCGGACGAAACGCTCCCCCTGCTGTTCTGGTACCGCAGGACCTTACGGGACACGTCCCGCATCTTCTGCGCCTCTTCCTCAGTCTGTCCTTCCTCTTCCTCCTCACTCTTCACTGACTTGTGTCTCTCTGGAGAAGAGACGCCGCTCTTCTTTCTCGAAGGTGTTTCCGGACACTTCTGGTTTGGTTTTTGAGGGGCCTCTATTTTCACGACTATCGGCTCCTCCTCCTCCTCCTCTTTCACAGTGCTCTGTCTCTTCTCTCCCTTATCCGGGGGTGGAGGCTGCACCTCCTCAAGAGGACGGCATCCCGTTTGCTCCCTGGCCAAGTTGTGCTTGTTCTTTCGCGCCTCCATGGCCGGACTGGCGTTGGGCGCAGCCGGCGCCTCCTGGATGGAGTTCTCCTTGATGGCGATCTTCGCCAGGTTGGCGCTGGTGGGCGAGGGCGTCCCCGCCCTCCTGCGCGAGCCACGGCCGCTGGCGAACCTCTGCAGGATGGACTCCAGGGCCACGTCCTCCATGTCCTTGTCGTTGATGGAGCAGGTGGCCGTCGACCGGCGCTTGATGGAGGTGTGGAGCCTCTCTCGCTGTCTCCTCTTCACCTCCGCCATCTCCCGATCGCGGTTCTCCTGCGGGGGCCAAACACTAGGGGTTAGAGTCCCAGGCTGAGAACAGACAGCAGGGATTACGGACCACTTCACATGACCCCCCCCCCAGCTCTAAATATTACATCAGGCAGACCTTTACCCCTCTGTCTCACATAAACTTCTGCCGTGGTCATAAACAGAACATACGAATGCACAATGATGAGACCAGGTCATTAAGGCCATCTAGGCTAACTGTTTATGTGCAAACTGGAGATTATCCAGTACTGTGTAAAACCTGGACTCAAACACTCTGGACTCACACAGCCTATAATTTGCTTGACAAGCTGTTCCACGCATTGACAACCCTGTGCAAGTAGGTTCCTAATATATACAGAATTTACCTTGAGGTCATTTATTCCCATGTTCTCTTGTTCTGCTGAAATCAATCTAAACAACCTTTGATTGATATGTTGGAAGGTCAAAGGTCATGCTCACCTGGGTGGCCCGGATGAACTTCTCACAGAAGGAGTCGAAGATGGCACAGCACTCCTCCAGTCTGAACTGGCTGGGGTCCTCACAGAAGTACTCCGCCACCGATTGGCTCACGGTTTCGAGGGCCTGAAAAGAAGCCTCCACCTCGCCCAGCTGCGACTCTGCTTCCTGCAGGAGAAGGGTCAGGGTTCAAATTCTACACTTTTATTACTCAGAGCTCATTATGGAGAACCAACATCGTTGACTGGCATGTTCCAGATAGAAGCTTAACCACATGGCCATGTGACAGGGAGCCACTGCTTTGAATGAATGACTTCCTTATTTCTGCCATATTGCAGTGCACCAGGACTGATCCAAACAGATGTCTCTGAAAGGCACAAGGCATGTAAATCTCACCCTCAGGAATTCCTCCATCTGAGCTTCCAGATCCGGCTGTTTCCTGGCATCCCTCTTTGCCTCCTCCACTGCACTCTTCTCTCTCTGGAACTCTGCCTCCACTTCCTGTTTCTGGATCCTACGCCAGTGCAACATTCAGACATTTAAACTGACTGACAGTGTAGATCCCATGATTTAATTAAAGGGCAAAAACAAATCTGCTTAAAGTACCTGGCCGCTGCCCCGATGTGCTGCAGTTGATCAGGGAATCTGAGCAGAGCGCCATCAATCTTATTTGCTTGCTGCAATGAAGGTGGAGACGCTAAGTGAGTGGAAACTGGGATTGCAGGGAGTACAAACAGGCTGCTGGGTTGAGGATTCATTTTTGTTTAAAGGAGAGCAGACAGTCTTGGGCCTTGTGTGTTTTCACATTATTCAGACAGTGGGAAAGTAGAGGGTTATTTATAGAGAGAGCATCACAGTACAACAGTCGTGAGTCATGACTGGGAATCGAACCCTCGACCGTCCAGGGGTAACTGTATATGGGCTGAGAGTCCGCAGCCTTATGGACTGTGTCCCGACACGGTTTTTCGCCCCAACTGTGGAATTCTGACTGAAGGGGCCAACGGGCTGCTCCAGAAGAAGGGGTCTCACCATCACGACGTAGTGCATGAGGTTCATCCCGGGTTTGTTTGCCCTGGTGTCCACCAGCTTCAGGAGAGAGGCCATTCTGAACCCGATGGCACTGCCAGCGTAGCCACCCTGCGAACACCCAGAGGAATTTTTTCAAAATTCTAAGTCCATGTTATAGAACTCCGTTGCTTTCAGTTACCAGTAGTGATTGTGACATCAGCATTAGAATGTTCAGTTTAGAACATTCTAATTACATATTTGTGATCTTACACCTTAAAGGGTTAATTGCCTTTCCATGTCTGCCCCTGCCAGACTCCTGTACTCACTGCGTTCATGTAGTTTCCGGTCTTGAGCACCAATCGGATGATAGAATGAAGGTCATCACAGTCCAGCAGCTCTAGAAAAGGAAACCTAAGTGAGAAATAGGTTTGGTGGGACTCTTCAGTCACATACCTAGCTACAGCACTGGGGACCTGTGCCATAGGGTACCCAACAGACAGGAAGTGAATGCTGATTGGGCTGTGAATTATGCATAATTGGCCATGGTGTGGTCTGGGGGGTGGGCTTTTTGTCCAGCAGGCTATTCCCTGACTGAGATGTGTGACAGCGACTCCACTGCTTAATCAGACTAAAAGGTGCATCTCGCAGGTCTCAGGGAGAGTTGTTAGTGTATGAAACAGCTCGCCAGGCTGTGTAGTCAAGGCAGAGTCCCTCAGGGTGTTCAAGTCTAGACTGGATGCAGCGTTGGGTGCTCTAGTTTGTGGGTAATTGGCGAGGCCAGTTGGGCTGAACGGCTGGTTTTGCCGTTATGTTCTTTCATGCTCTCACATTCTTCAGTGTAACGGCTGTGTAGCCCCACTATTAAACTACAGAATGAAACAGTCAGGGAGGATGTTGTTGCAGCATTGGAACATTTGCACTTTCAGGACCAGTACTATGCAGTGTAAGATGTGAATGCATGTAAAATGTCGCCCTAAAATGTGTTGCGGGTGTTGTCTTTGGAACTTTGTGTTTTATATCAGGTTCCCCCCAGGTAAAAGAGATTGGGGTGTTCCCTGTTAAATAAATGATAAAGTAAATAAAACGAATGGAAGAATCCAATTCTGAGAGCTAAAGAACATCACAACTTCCATTTTTAGCATTAGCAGCTTTGCTTCACTGAGCTGGTTATAAATGAGGACGGTGCTTGATGTTGCCATGGAGACAAGTTCTACAGAAGCTCTGTTGAAGTGTGGGACATCAGTATGTAATGTTCAATCTATAAGCATTAATGTATGCTGACTGGCAGAAGGTTAATGATCTCTTTACCTGTATGCTCAGCTGTATGATTCATTCATTGTAGCGCTCAGTCATAATTAATTGTCAACTAGTAGGCTATGTACTATGCAGATTCACAAGTATTAGTGACATTGTGAAATTGAACTTAAATGAACTTAAAAGGGTACCTCTCCCTTATACTTCTTAGAAATCTACAATTTCTACAACTTTAAGTTCAGAACTTCATACAATCATTGAAAAGCACTTTAACTAGCAAGCTAGTATTGACAGGTTGCCAAAAAAAGAAATATTTTTCTTTTACTATTAAATATTAGTAACCGTTTTTTTTTCGGTCATCCAGTTTATTTTGTAATAAACTGGATGACCGAGGTAAAAGTGCCAGTGTATGGGCATTTGCATACTGGCTAAAACTATCACCATTTCAGCACACCGTCATTCTGCACACCCACGTCACAACACACAAACAGACCCCACCCCCTACAGAGCGACTGGGTACAGGTTGTCATTGTCCTTTAAACTGTGAATAGAGTTCCTCTCCTGGCATTGTGCACAGAGCACAGTCTGTGACGACACTGTGCACTACCTTGGGCAGCTGTGGTCATGGTGGCAATGGACTGCTTCATCTCCTCCATGAAGGGGGAAAACTCCTCCCTGAGAACTAAACTTCTCAGACGTTCTTCATAGCTGAGGAGAGAGAGAGGGAGGGAGGGAGAGAGAGAGAGAGAGAGAGAGTGAGACAGCGATGACTCCCTGTACTTCCAGTGTGTTATGGGAATTATTCGGTCCATTTAATCGAAGCAAATGTCAGCGCCTACACCCTCTGACAGCCTGTTCCAAATCCCAAAGGCCCGGTGTTCTGCTTTTGTGACATTTCGACGTTCGTCTGGTTTTTTTTAGGATAACGTCAGATGGTATTCAGCAAACAAACGGGAACACGAAAACAAACGAATGCGTGTGTCATCGGGAAAGGAGCCCTTGTGACAGATTACACGCGGCTCGTAATAAAGGCGGCGACTCTCGTACGAGAAAAGTCGTGTTTAATACACGCAGAGTGCAGACGATTCCTGAAAGCGTTTGAGCAGTTACTCGGATAGCAATGAAGGCCGATCATGAAACAGTGCTGAACTTAAAGGGATATTTCACTTATTAATTTTGGCATGGCCCTTAAAATGAATGGGAGTGA
This sequence comes from Anguilla anguilla, assembly GCF_013347855.1. NCBI lineage: Eukaryota > Metazoa > Chordata > Actinopteri > Anguilliformes > Anguillidae > Anguilla > Anguilla anguilla. Next base: position 35,185,682 of record NC_049212.1, read on the forward strand.
ATGCCGATCCCGTTAACGGTCAGCAGGCGGAGCTGACGTTGCTAGTGTTCACGCTTCGCAATTACAGTGGGGGGGTAAGGCTCCACAAAACCTACGTCGTGCCAAAGTGAGATATCCCTTTAAGGAAATGCTGACCCTGTTGATGACATCACAGAGCCCTAGTAAAGCGCACTTACCCAGGAACCCTCACCAGCAGGACCATGAACAGGTCGGCCTCCGACAGCAGGGACAGGTCACCTTTGAAGGCAAGAAGCTGCTTCACCTGAAACAGAGGCCCAGACACAAGCCCCGCCCACATTTTAGACAGCACGTTAGCGCAGCGGAGTATACAATATCATGGACACCTTCTAATGCTAATCGTCTGATTAAAAATTGGGGCCGCAGTGTCAGCAGGTTTAACTCCAGTCCTGGGGGGCCGCAGTGTCAGCAGGTTTAACTCCAGTCCTGGGGGGCCGCAGTGTCAGCAGGTTTAACTCCAGTCCTGGGGGGCCGCAGTGTCAGCAGGTATTTGTGATTTCCTTTCAGTCAGCAGTAATTAAGACTATGCGAACCAGGTGTGTGGACTCTTCAGCCAGTAAATGAAAAATGAATCGCTCGTGCTGAAACAGAAAACCAGCAGACCCTGCGGTCCCCCAGGACTGGAGTTAAACCAGCAGACCCTGCGGCCCCCCAGGACTGGAGTTAAACCAGCAGACCCTGCGGCCCCCCAGGACTGGAGTTAAACCAGCAGACCCTGCGGGCCCCCGGAACTGGAGTTAAACCAGCAGACCCTATAGCCCCCCAGGACTGGAGTTAAACCAGCAGACCCTATAGCCCCCCAGGACTGGAGTTAAACCAGCTGACCCTGTGGCCCCCCAGGACTGGAGTTTGACACCCCTACGTTAAAGACTCAGGAGCATCCCTGACCTCTCCGTCCTCGGGCAGCAGCTTGAACAGGTCCTTCAGCTTGCCCGTTCCAAACGGCTCTCCGTTCCCTTGGGAGATATCCTCCACCATCTCCCTCACTGGCCTGTAGGGGGCAAACAGGGGTCCGTCAGCCAAATATTTTCAGCGCTTGATGACATCAGACAATTAAATTATTAAGACTACTGGCACTAAAAGGGTGAACAGCATAAGTAATTACATCTAGAATACAGAGAAAATAACGTGTAATAACGTTTTTTGGCACAAGTAGCAATTTCACTGTCAAATTTCACTGCTTACATTTTTCATACATGAAATTGAATTTATGATCTTTCATTTAACATTGACATGCAATTAACTGCTGTAATTATAAGTTGCCTGTAGGCTGTATGTTTTCTTATAAACAACCTTGAGTAATGAGATGTTCGACTAAAGTTCCCCAACAATTTATATGAATAAATATGTCCTGTCAGTGCAGAAACAGGATAGACAATCCAGTTTTTTTTCCCGATATGACCCAGTTAAATCCATAACCCACACCTTACAGATGGAAAAACATGTTGGATTGCGCGTGCAATTCACTGCCTGTCATGTAACAGTTGTGGCAAGTGCGCACAGGAAGTAAAGACTTAAGACGCTCGTGTTCATACATTACTCACGCAGCAGTCTAACGTCCCTCCCTGGCAACAGCCAACTCCAAACACACCCTAACCTCTCAGCTGTGTAGGCCCAAATCACAGGAAACACTGCACTGCAACCTGGGAAAGCCCCCCCCCCCCCATTTTCTGTAACTACACCGCACACTGGCGTCTCTGCCCAAAATGGCCGTAGTTCTTAAACGTCCCTTAGTTCTGACAGTGTAAGTGAACTCAATTTACTTGCCAAAATGTACCTGAAGAAATTTAGCTGTCAATGTTATGGACAAGTCGTTTCATGCCAAGCACATAGTTTCAGTGATAAGTAAACTGTACAGTCCAGTATTTTAGGGACTATGGATCAGGCAGAGAGACTGGAAACTGCTGAGATCAATATGCACTCACTGTTGTAAATAACGCCTGCTAATTCTCAGCTGCCAGAGCATTCTTTTTTAATGCCCTACAGGAATAGTGGCAGTGTGTGTTCAGATGAGACATTCACAACAAAGGCAAGGTGCTTGAATACTGTGGGGGTGGGGGGGGGAGGGGAGCGCAAAAAAAAAAAAACGTCAGCACGCATTTCTTCACTGCTGATCTGCAGAGCCCTTGCGAGAGGGCTGACCTGTTCCTGCGCTCCGTCACTCCCCGCAGCAGCGTGTTCCAACACGCTCGAGACGCGCATGACCCTGCACGGAGAGCAGCGCATGCCTGCGGAACCGTCTGTACCGCGCGCTCGCTGTAACGCGCTCGCTATAATGTGCTCGATATAATGCGCTTGCTATAATGCGCCTGCTATAACTCGCTTGCTATAATGCGCTCGCTATGACTCGCTTGCAATAACGTGCTCGCTATGACTCGCTTGCTATAACGTGCTCGCTGTAATGTGCTCGCTATAATGCGCTTGCTATAGCGTGCTCGCTATAACGTGCTCCCTGTAATGTGCTCGCTATAATGCGCTCGCTATGACTCGCTTGCTATAACGTGCTCGCTATGACTCGCTTGCTATAACGTGCTCGCTGTAATGTGCTCGCTATAATGCGCTCGCTATGACTCGCTTGCTATAACGTGCTCGCTATGACTCGCTTGCTATAACGTGCTCGCTGTAATGTGCTCGCTATAACGTGCTCGCTATAATGCGCTTGCTATAACGTGCTCACTATAATGTGCTTGCTATAATGCCCTCGCTATGACTCGCTTGCTATAACGTGCTCGCTGTAATGTGCTCGCTATAATGCGCTCGCTATGACTCGCTTGCTATAACGCGCTCGCTATGACTCGCTTGCTATAACGTGCTCGCTATAACTCGCTTGCTATAACGTGCTCGCTGTAATGTGCTCGCTATAATGCGCTTGCTATAACGTGCTCGCTATAATGTGCTTGCTATAATGCGCTCGCTATGACTCGCTTGCTATAACGTGCTCGCTATGAGTCGCTTGCTATAACGCGCTCGCTGTAATGTGCTCGCTATAATGCGCTCGCTCTAATGCGCTTGCTATAACGTGCTCGCTATAATGCGCTCGCTATAACGTGCTCGCTGTAACGTGCTCGCTGTAATGTGCTCGCTGTAATGTGCTCGCTATAATGCGCTTGCTATAACGTGCTCGTTATAATGTGCTTGCTATAATGCGCTCGCTATGACTCGCTTGCTATAACGTGCTCGCTGTAATGTGCTCGCTATGATTCGCTATAACATGCTCGCTGTAATGTGCTCGCTATAATGCGCTCGCTATGATTCGCTATAACATGCTCGCTATAATGTGCTCGCTATAATGCGCTCGCTATGATTCGCTATAACATGCTCGCTGTAATGTGCTCGCTATAACATGCTCGCTATATATCACTCACCTTCTGAACTGCTTCAGAAAGATGCCGATGTTCATGTTCCTCTTGGAGCCGAGAATGGACACCTGATGGGGATCGACAAGACAACACACTCAGCAAAAACAGCCAATCAGGCGACGCAACTGCATGACGTCAGCAATAATGGCGCATGGAAGGGTCACTCTGTTCAAGTCTAGTGGAATGGAATGTGGGATACTGCAGCTCAAGGGGTCTCCACTGTGATCTGTGTCCCATCATATTGACCCTGCTGAGGACACTTAAACACTATCATGTCCACCCATTCCAGGAGCCCAGACTCCATGCTTTCAAACTGCACACTGTCAAACAGAACCGGCTGGATTAGTCTATCCAAACCGCTGACACATCCACAAAGAATAAATGGATTCCGAAGAGTTAAAGTTTCACAGAAACTCAATTTCATGCACCAGTATTTATTGATCAGAGTTCATTGGAAAAAAACAAATTAAAGGCATGCAGCCAACTGCATATTCATTTAGCCCCACTATAATATCTAATGCTGTAAGAGGTTATAAAAGGCGCAATATACACTAAAATAGATGCTCGTTTAATTCATCATATAAATGAGTAAAGCTTTTAAAAAGATACCCAGACAGAGTAAATGTGACACACAACATGGCTGTCAATGGAGGAATCCTTGCCAGTTGTCAAATACCGATGAGTCATCCAGTGACGTTCCATGAGAAAGTAACCGACACACTGAAAAGGGGAATTAAGCACCTTATTAAATGCGCTGAATCCCATAGCACGCTAACACAGGAGGTTCAGATGCCACATTTCAACTGGTCTGCCCTCGGATCCGATCACACGCACACAGCAGTTTCTTTTTTACTTTTTCATTGTGTTTGGGAACGCCCTTTGGATGCACTACGCATTTCATATCTTACTATTATTAGTATTATTATATTTCACAGGAGAGCTCAGAAGGACAGTTTGGAGCATGCTCAGTGCAGCCGTACCGGACTGATGGAGATTTCCCATTTCATAGAGGCAGTTCTGCTTGCTGTTGCCTGGGCCATGTAACAACATCTGAAACATTGAGAGGAAAACTCGAGAGGTATATTTGGCTGTCTAACCTGTACTCTGATCTTGTTCACCTACAAAGGGACGGACTGAAGTACAAAACTCCCTAGAGAAAATCTAAATGATAATCTGAGCATATAGATCCTTTAAGCACAATGCTTTGATCTAGTCAACACTGTTTATTCTTACATTTGATATGCACTTGTAACATCAGAAATCTGTACAAGCCCTGAAACACTTTCAGTTCTCAGTTCACTTCTACTGAAACATTATATTATTCTTAAGTTCTTCCGACACATATCTTTAATAAATATGAAGATTGAGGTTATATTAGTATATCAATCAACAAGCCGTTCTGGTTGGGGAAACATAGCTCTGGAGGTAAGAGCGGTTGTCTGGCAGTCGGAGGGTTACCGGTTCGATCCCCCTCCCTGGGCGTGTCGAAGTGTCCATGAGCAAGACACCTAACCCCTAATTGCTCCCAACTAGCTGATTGGTACCTTGCATGGCAGCCTTTCACCGTTGGTGTGTGTGTGTGTGAATGGGTGAATGAGAGGCATCAATTATTAAAGCGCTTTGGATAAAAGCGCTATATAAATTCAATCCATTTACCATTCCGATTAAATTGTCATCCTTAGTAAAAATACATCTGCAACCGATTGCTCAAATATTTCATACGCTCATATTCCATCATCATACCACTGCATGAAGACCCGTTGCGGCAGCTACTTCACAGGGGACCAAAGACAGAGTGAACGGAGTCAGAAGAAACATTATTTACAACCACAAGCCATGAAGACTGGACAGAAGGGTCGTGGCCTGAAGGTAAACAAAGCAATGAAGGCAACTGTGAAGACCCCGCCCAGGCGTGCAGGCAAAGCATCAATTTACAGCCCAATGTACAGCCCTTTACCTGACAACAAGACTGCAGATCAATGCGCACCTTGTATCAGTCGCTGCTTAAGTGCACTGCACTTCACACTTCAGCTTCCTCCTCTTCATCTTTGGGGCATGAAAACTAACATTAAATGACTGTAAACAGTACTTCATGGGTGCAGCTATTCATTAGCGGAGGGAGGGGGGGGGGCGAACATTACAATCAACCTCTATGAAGAGCTCGGAAAACCACAGCAATACCACACACCGCAGGCCATCGGTAATTTGTCCAGAGATATAACCAAAATATCCACGTTTTTAAAATCCACATTCCTTTACACGTATTTATTTATATATGTAATCTCATTTAATAATATCGTAGTTGCGACATTAAGCAGTTCTATAAATATTGACTAGTGGCGGCGTTGTTCCTGGTTGTATGTTGAAATGCGTAATTGGGTTCAGTGGCCAAAAATGCCCTTGGGTATGAAAAGAATCCTGACTTGGGTAACGTCAACATAGATTAACTGAAGGAAATGGAAGAGCTGGATCACTTAGGAGCTACTTAGCATATTTTAATTTAAAAAGTGACAACTGACATTCATTACTTCCATTTAGCAGACATTTCAACGACTCAGCTTCCTTAGCGTCAGTAAACCCCTTTCAAAAGCAACTTTTCTTGCATGCTTCTTGCTACCTTTTAGGTGGCAATCCGGGTTTTAATTATTGATAACATGTAAGTCAGTTCCTTTCAACCATCCATTTTCTAAACCGCTTATTCCTGGTCAGGGGGTGGGGGTTGATTTGGGGGGTCTGGAGCCTATCCCAGCATGCAGTGGGTGAGAAACAGGAATACACCCTGGACTGGCCTCCTGTCCATGGCAGGGACCTAAGTCAGTTGTCTAGACCAAATGCCATGCTGTATTTCCCTGGAATCAGAACGTGTCTTTACATATGATTGTTGACTTTTCTTGGCAAGTATTTGAAAAGCACTGCCTCATTACAAGCATTTCAGATGACTAGAAATTGAAACTTCAGATAATCTATTTTTTCCCCCAAAACAAAACGCATAATTTATGGGATTTATATGAATCACCCAGATTACTACCATAGATATTGCGCCATTTCCTTTCAAAATACCAGGAAATCTCTTCTGGTCTTTCACAAGGCCAATTAGTCTACTAAAGCAGCATGGCTATGTACAAGCTTAATTTAGAAGGGCAAAAATAATCAGTAAAAATTTGGCTCCAGACGCAGTTGCGTTTCTCTGAACACTGCTCTGACGAAACAAAAATAGTTCTATTCTCTGCTCCGGATACACTAAACCAACACATACCTTCTCCAAGTATGCAAGTTGCACACATTTCTACGGGAAGGCCAGACATGATGAGGCATGCTGCAATGGCAGGCCGTAAGGAATGAGTGCGCATGCTGCCGGCTTCCCTGCAGAGCAATTCCTCATCCTGAGGACAAAATCAATTGAGGGCTATAGGGTGGATGTCGAAAGTTCTCGGGTTGCAAACAACATTCCGAAAGAACCAAGCCCACAGGCCGTCTGTCACACAGCACCTTGAACCGTCATCCACCTGGACATGTACCTCTGTGTAGGCAGTGTTGGGGAAACTACTCTGAGAGTGTAGTTGCTTCATACTTAAAGTAGCTGAACAAGCTACCCAACAAAGCTACCCGAAAGAGAAATGTCGCTTGCAAAACTACAGTTGCTTAAAAAATGTAGTTCAAACTACTTTTCAAACAAATAACCATTGTCATCTTCCCCAGACATGTCGCATGTGTGAGCAATGTCATCTTTTTGCGCACAAGAACCAACATACAGTGCAGTGGGGAGAACCAGCAATGTGTGGCACCTGGCAGTTGACTGTTATCAACTATAGTGGAGCAGAGTGCTTCTCATCAATCAGGACTAGATGGAAGAGAGGGAGGAGGTTGCGGTATTTGGTCAAAGGACAAAGTAGTTGTAATTAACTAAATCTCAATATGACCAAAAAAATTTAAATACTACAACCACTACACAAATTTAAATGTCATTGAACTACCAGCAAACTGCTGCAAAATGTAATTAAAAAAAACTACCAGTTCAACTACATATAGTTAAATGGCTCCCCAACACTGTGTAGGAATGAGAAGGAATCATTCGGAATAAACACCTGGGGGCAGGAACACTAAATGTGACATAATGAAACATTGCTTGTCCACCGTCTCCAGAGACATGCACCTTCAGGAACTGGTGCGTTTCCCAAGAAACTGCATTATGGGAATTCTGCAATATGTAAATCAGCACTTGTTACAAAAACAGGCCACTGCGATTTCACCATTTGTAACACGTGCCCATATTTTTCTGGGATAATATGACACTCTCCAGTACAGCCAAGGAATAGATTCTCCAATATTAGGGCATGGTTTGAGAGTCCTACAGGTATGATCAACTGAGTGCTTCCCTACAGGGAATCACACTCACAAGAGACACCTTACACTTCATCCAAAGCTAAAACAGTGAAGATGCTGTTAAATGCAGTCTGATACTATAAACAGGTACTCAGCTACCTATTCCTCTTACTGAGAGTTCTGTCTCCATTGTGCAGATGCCGAGACATTCCAGTCTGACGTGAATCTTTTGAAGTTTCATTAACAGGCCAGACCAAGTACAATACTGCGGCAGTGGACATTTGGCACTGCATTTACAGAAACTCCCGTCAACCAGGAACATCGATAGTTGAGAGCAAGACCAGGTAAAAACCTGGTATATGGCTGGACCTAACACACGTGATCCAGCCGACCAATGGTGTAACTTGATCACTCACTCAGTCAGTCACAGACATTCACGTTTGTAGGGCTGGGGCCGCTGTTGCGGTCCAGCCAAAAAGTGAAGACAAAAGTAACGTATAAGATCGGGCTATCTGATGGGCCTGTGTGATCTGTGTGACCCATAGAAGTACAGAGGGCTGCGGGTCCCCGCGTGTCTGACCGAGCCGGGTGGAGCGGACGGGGGCGGACTCACCAGCTCTCCCCCCTGCGTAGAGGAGGGCAGCCCCCTCACGCTCTTGTGCGAGGGGGCCTGCTTGGGCTGCTGGCCCTGCCCGGCCTGGCTGAACAGCTCCTCCATGCGCTGGGTGTCCAGCTGAAACTCCTCGGCGGGCTTCTGCACCGTCCAGATGTTGTGCCTTCCCACCACGCTCTGCTTGGGGATGGTGACCCAGTTGAAGTTGCGCATCCTGGAGCGCCGCTGGGCGTTTCTGCACAGGCCAGGGGGGCCGCCGGGGCCGAGGCCGGGGGGAGGTGGAGGAGGAGGAGGAGGAGGAGGTGGAGGGGGTGGGGGAGGTGGCGGAGGAGGTGGTGGGGGTGGCGGAGGAGGAGCTGCTTTTGGTACAGCTGGGGCTATGGGTTCTTGTCCATCTGGTACAGAGTCTGATGGACCCAGGAAAGGGGGAGGCGGAGCTGTATCCATGGTTACATCACCATCCATCAGTTTGTTTGTTTGTTTTTTTTTAGCCTGGATGTCCTGGGGATTTGATGTCAACCCCAAACTGACCAATAGGCAGAAGGGAGTACTGCGGTTGTGGCCAATTCTGATTTTCGCCTTTTGATTGACAATCCCAAGCCAGGGTGTGCACAGTTTTTTTGTTTGTTGGTTTTAAAAATGGCTTAAAAGGGGAAAATGTTTTTCAGTCTTCTACACTGAAGGTTTGAGGTTCTTCTGTCCTTGATGGCTCCTGATGAAAGAAAATAAATCATAGAAGTTGCTCATCAATTGAATGATTTTGAAAGATTTATCCATCTCTTTAACAAAGTAATGGAGAGCAAGAGAGGGAAACCAACAGATTAGCGTTATTTTCAGAGATTATATTTCATTGAGATGAACTGCTACAAGTAGCCTATTGTAGATAACAGATTCACAGACTGGCAGGCACTGGACTACATCAGATCTAGCACAGCCACACACAAAAAAACACACATCAAGCTGCCAAAATTAAGCATGTAAGTAGGACAGCTTTTTTTCTGTGAAAATGTAACCCCTCCTCCTTAAAAGATGTTTTAGGAGGAGAATGTCCACGAACTATTCAATCAAAACGCATGAAGTCAGCTGATAAAGAAAGTCAATGCTAAAAGCAGGCCAGTTCAATAACACAAAAACAGTTGAAAAAACTGTCTTTTCAGTTTGGACTGAGTGAATTGGCATTGTGCACTACAGAAATGTGTTTGATCTGTACATAGCAGGTAATTGATACTATGTTCCTTAGCACGGTGGTTCTCAAACTCGGTCCTGTGGGACCCCTGTGTATCCTGGTTTTCATTCGAACCTCAACAGCAATCCCAGAATTTAAACAAGCTGTTAATTTTTCTTAATTAGGTGCTTTTCGTGTTTTAGAGCTGGGGTTCCAGAAAGGGCCAGTGTGGGTGAAAAATTAACAGCTTGTTAAAGTTCTGGGATTGTTGTTGAGGTTGGAATGAAAACCAGCATACACAGGGGTCCCCCAGGACCAAGTTTGAGAACCACTGCCTTAGCAAATATATTTCAAACAGCACCGAATAATAAAAATGGCAATAGTTTCCACAAGTTTCTCAATCAGGACAATTCATATGGGAAGTAACATGAAGCTGCACTACCCTGTTGGCCTCTATTAGAATTGCTAGAATAAATAGAATTTATGGAACCATTTCACATCCTGTTCCTTATTTTACTCGTTCACGTTTTACTACCAGTTAGTCTAGATTACTGAGTAATTTATATAAGTAGATAAAATACTTTTAAAAACATTAAAAACCGAGGGCTAGACCGTGTAGGAAGCATTGAAACTTTTATGTCTAAATAACATCATAAGGTACACCACGTTCACTATACCTACGGCTACAGTAAAAATAATAATAATAAATAAATAAAACAAAATAGACAGCATAGTCACCGCTTCGAACGTAGATCTGGTTGTACCATACGTGATCTCGACGTCTCAATCCGTGATTGAACAAAACTTAGCTAACGAGTTATCTTTCCAGCGCAGTCCATGTCCTCAAGCACATCAGACTTTTACCCAGGTAGTCCTTTTACTTACTCAACGCCGTAGCTTTTGCGAACTTGCCTTCACACCTGCGCCAAAGTCACACGCCCAACTGAATTGTTAACCAATTCGCTTCCAGCTCACAGAGAACACACTTCATGCTAAAAAAAGGGAGGGGGGCAGAAAACGAGAGGCTATACAAGCCTACGCGATGAACCTGGCTGCCCACGTACTCCCTATATCAGATCAAACGACGGAAGTATATGACGGAATTCCAATGCAAGAAAGTCGCCTGCAATCAAGTGACCTGTCGAATGTATTTTAAATGAACTGTAATTAGTGTGATACTGATTGAAGTACCCGGGATAGTTATGTGACAAAATGAAACACAAGTAAATGCACTGAATGTATCAAGCACTGGAAAAATCGGAATTTGTCATAGATTTTATGCTTGATCAGTGCGGCAATGTAATCCATCTATGTTATTAAATGATTTACTTTATTGAAGTCGAATCTTCTAACAGACGGTGTTAAGCACGATTTCATGACAGCAAGCTCCCCCGTGCGTTCATTCATGGAACAACTGAACTGCTAATCTCTGGTGAGTTCTTTGTGGTTGTGCATTTTAAAAGCACTTAAAATACTTCATATGTAGCGGATTCCTCAAATAAAACACTAGGCAACAAAGTTTTGAAAAGATTTTTTTTATTTTATTTCGTGTGTCCTGGGGGCTCACAAATTCCTAGGGTCAGGCCAAAGTGAGATTTAATGGAAAATATTGACATGAACCAAAAACTTTGGTTGCATTTTCAGCATTTTAAATATTAACGTTTATAATTCATACACTACAATATCACAGAGCAGCCTAAAAAAATAGATTGTACGCAAATCATATTTCATATAAACCTTCTGTTTTATCTAATAACTAAGACCACTAAAGGAGTTACTTCAGGCCTACCACAGAAATAAATGGTGCAAAAAAAAAAACCTGATTCAGTTAGATTTTGAAGAGTAGAACCAATTGACTCAATCTATAATTACAATGGGATCAACCACTGATCAGATAGCAAAGTGTCTGTAACAGATAACCTGGGATACACCCACTCACAGAAGAAGAAAAAAATCCTATTCAGATCTCCCTCGTCTTTCAAGTTGAGCCACTCTCATAAGGACTGGGTTGCATAAATCTTACCGACACATTTTTCTTTTCATTGCCCTCAGTCAAAGGGCATACGACTTCTATCTGTAATAAAGTCTGTCCTCCTCAAGTCCAAACCATCCGGAACCAGGTGACCTCTACTGTTAGAAGCTTCAAATAAACTACATTTCACAGACCGTTTCATTTTTTTTTTTTCCTAGCCTGGTTTGCCTTTCCATAGCCACTCTGTGCAGGACCTAGTATGCACACCCACGTAGCCCATCATGCAATGCAATGGAAGTCCAAAAATTCCAGTTTCCAGACTGCATGTGAACAGACGATAGCACTTTGTTTTGCGTCACAAAGGCCTTTCACATGCTGTATATTCACTAGGAAAGGAGGGGCAGCGGTTTGAGTAAAATTTAGACGTGTCACTCAGTCGTTTTATGAAAGAATTGACTGTATAATTAAGCATAGCTTCATTCCTTCCCAATGTTTGATTCGTGGATTTTATTTTATTTCTGAAATGAACTACACTGAGCTGTGCAGCTGCTAATGCTGTTAGCAGAAGAAAGTTAGACCACAGCACAGTCGCCCCACTGCAGAAAGTACAGGGAGCATTTTTTCAAGAAATCATTTTTTTTTTTAGGAGAGTTGGCGTCGCTAAAAACCAGCAAGAGACGATACGTCTGACAGTTGAACGGCGCACAAGTTAGCAAACATCTTTCACACCAAAGCCTTCAGTAAACATCACCAATATGCCGGCCATGACGGCGGTTCCGTTAGCACAAACAGGCTTGTGTGTCTACGTGTGGTAGATTTAGCTTGGAGTTCAATGTGTTTTAAGTGCGCATGTTTTTGCGCGAGAGCTCTGGGGCGGCAGCGTAGCCTTACGGTTTTGGGAACTCGGCTTGCAACCCCAAAATTGTGTCTTCGGTTCCTAGGACGGGTGATTCTGTCGTACCACCGCTTAGCAAGGCACCACACCTGGACCGCTTCAGTAAATTCCCAGCTGTATGAGCGGACTGTACGTAAAAGAGTTTAGCTGTGTAAAGTTGCTTTGGATAAGAGCGTTTGCTCAACGCCTACAAAGGAAAGTATAAGGTATGTGTGGCAAGGACAACAGAGAAACGTGACACATTAAGAGACTTCCTTCCCATCATGGTCCAAAGGAATCTCCTAATGCAGCGTTTCTCACCTCCAACCCTGGGGACCCACTTTGCAGGCTGGTTTTGTTCCAACCATAACAACAGCAAGCTCTGTACTGCAATGAGCTGCTAATTGTTCTTAATTAGACACGTTTACAGTCTATTGATGGATGATTTACCCTCTCAAAAAAAACAAAACACTTTCTGCCAGAAATAGCTAAGTACTGTATGCCCTAAAAAATAAATGTCCAATACCGACATCCCAGGAATTTCAATAAGTTAGACCAACTTATGACTTAATTTACTGTGCTGTATCGCAGATCATTTGAATTGTTACATTTTTTATTGATTCAATTATAAACTGACAAGTGAAATCAGTTGGGTGCTATTTGCTAAGATTGCGGAAACCTAAAGTCATCTGTGTAAAACAAATGGAGTTTACTGACAGCAAGTGGCAACAAGTCAAACCTGCATTGTGTTAAAATAAGTTTAACCACGTAAATATGGTAGAAATGAAACACACTTTCAACAACCTTAACTGACCAAGAGAGGCTTTGACAAAAACCAGCATACACCGTGGGTCCCCAGGACCAAGGTTAGGATCCACTGTTCTACAGTACACAGGAAAGACCAGAATTAGCATAAAAGCATATTCCATATGATTATGCACCATCCAGCTGAAATACTTCATCATCCAATCAGGAGCTGAATAACAAGGGACATGTGTATAAGATTGCCCACGGCGATTGTTCAAAATAAAAACAACCTCGTCACTTAAGAGGCATATCCGGAGTGAAATGCACAGGTTAAAACAGGACAAGCCGTGTGTCTGAAAGGGAAGAGTCTGTGTCTCTGGTTTCTGGTGGCATCTGTAGCTCAATCAAGCGGCAAGACTCCGAGCCGGAAAAATCGTTAACGTGCGAGCTTTAGGTTCCGCAAACAAGAGCAGCCAAAGGGGTTCCTAGTGTCCTACTGTAACTAGTTGCGGACGATCCGGTTTTGATGGTCAGGGCTGCGTGACGTTGGCGAAAACAAGTCGTTTTTCGTTTAGCATTCCATATGGAAGTTGAGACGTAGTCAAAAAGCCTTTTCAGAAACAGGCTCCTTCTCAAACCACGGTTGGGACAGTGAAAACATAATCAGCTGACATAACCAGAATGCTAACGTACATATTCATCAAGGGTGAAACATTACGGTTAGTTACACTGTGGCAAAGCTGTTGTTCAGAGCTCGGATATTTTGCTAGATAACAAGACAAGACCTTCCAAGGCATGCCAGTTACTATATGTTAAATAGAGTGATAACAGACGTAAGACAGGAAACAGCAAGACTGAATATCACACAAACTAAATCACATAACACATATCAGTCACTTTTGAAAAAGACAGAAGCTTCTCACCTCCCTCTGTGCAAAAAGGCAAAAAAAAAAAAAATCTTTGAATGATCTTAATGTTCCATCAATCAATCTATTTGTCTTTCCCGCACAAATTCAATCACGTCTTGTGCCTGTAAAGCTTCTATGTTATATTTCAAAGACCCTTCTTTAAGTTTTGAATGAGTCGACTGATCATCCATTAAGATAAGACATTTCTCATATGAATGACAAGCGATTTGTCATCCTGATGGAAATGTAGACCTTGTCCTCTGACTTTTTATTTATCACTGTTCCCTCTGAGTACTGAGCTCAGTGCTGCTGTTTTATGTACACAGCTTATTTAGCACCTGTCCGATTCTGCATTTATTAGACTTTATGAGCCTGTGGTTAAACCAAGTTTCCGGGCACAGCTTACTGGGATCAGGAAATGCATGTAGGAATCATTTATTATCACTCAACTGAACTCAACCCAGTGCAGAGGACAGGGGTTGCCAGTGCATTTCAGGCCTTGGAGAGCATGAGGTGGAGTGACAGGATGGCTATCAACCAATAGGATGACTGAATTCCCTACGATCCAACCCCCCTGAGGTCTAGGACTTCCTACCTTACCATATACTGTATAGAGGTCACCTAAAGGTTAAGCTCTCTGAATCCAAACAACGCTTACAAATAGAAAGAAGGACAGAGAGGAAGGGAATTAATTTCTCATTTATACATGAGGGGACTCAAATGTGCCGTTCAGCCTTTCAACAGCTTTTGGCTGGACTGGTTTATGTTTTTCCCCCCCATGCGGTGTAGAATAAATCAATCTCAGTGTGTTATTAACGCAAGAGCACAATGTATGAGAATTATGTTACTCAGTGAAGGTTAGAAGTAACATGTTCCAGCCGCCTGGTGAAATCGCTTTCCAAATAACGTGGATTTAATTTCATCATGATTATTTCGACTTCTCCCAGTAAATTACTCTACGTTACATATACTTTTAAAATTTCTTTCTATACCATTTTCCCCATACATTTTTACATACCATTTTACCATTTTCATTTTAACAACTTATTTATATTAGATAGGCATTGGCTTTATCTCACAATGCCTATAAATAACCTTACTGTATGTCTGTATGTACTGTATGCAATGTTATGTGATATATGTGTAATGTCTATGGAGTACTTTTTGCTGCATACAGTGAGTGCTTAGTTTTTCTACAATCAAAATAATTCCATCTAATACTGCTACTCAGCTTAAATACCTCTGAATCTTTCTGGGTTTAAGGCTTCAAAATATATTACACAATTTATGGTTGGGGACTAGTTTCGTTTATATTTGTATTTATCCAAATATGACAGTGTGATTGGGCAAAATATACACAAGGGAACACACACATTCCCTTCCTGGTCCAGATAACCATCAAGTGAAAAACAAACAAAAAAAAAAACAAACATACAATATAGATTATATTATCATCTGTGGATTAAAAAAAAAAAAAAAACATTTAATGGAGAAAAAAAAGTCTAATGTCCTGCATTTCTAACGCCACTTCAATGAAGTCCAATGTTTCCACTTCCTGTCATTTCTCATGCAGCTGCCACATTCAGAATCAGTGATTTTTCACCAGTGATGTCACGCCTCCATTTGCATTAATTTTGCCCTTCTTCAGAAGCACAAGCAGCGGTAAACTTGGGAGGAACACGTAAGATGGCCGCTCACTGCCTCGCTCCCAGACGCAACGGGAGGGAAACTGACTCTGGGACACGGGAGCTGCTGACCTTCTGGACTCCGTGAAAAGGGCTCCTGTGATAGAATCAGCAGAATAGTCCAGAGTTTTACCAAAAAAAATGCCCACAGGAGGTGAAGCTGAAGCTTCTGTTATTGTCCACGTTTCATGAGCTATAATGTTGGGGAGCCACCCTCAAAAAAAAAAAAAAAAAAAAAACCTTTCATCACCGGCGAGGAGGGATGGAGTGTGAGCTCTAAACACAAAGATGGAGAGATCCCAGAGAAGGGAAAAGGAGAAGGGAGGCAGAGAAAAGGGGGAGAGAGAAGGAACGGAACGGCGAGCCTCGTTCCCTGCGGTTTGCGTATTTCCTCGCCGTTGGCCTCCCCCACCTCCCCCCTCCCCCCCCGTCACTGCCGCTATCCGCTGTTCTGTCCTGCGTTCACTTGTACGTCCGCGTGTGCGCGCGTCCTTTCCATCCCACCTCCGCTCCGTATGCCCGTCCGGTCCGTCACACCCCCCCCACCCCCCATCACTGCTCCTCCAGCCAGGACGGCTTGTCCGAGCCCGGCGGCCTCAGCTGGACGTTGAACTGCTTGAGCGTCTGCTCCAGCTGCTGCTGGTTGCCGGCGAAGTAGGCCGAGATGGCGTTGTGGAAGAGCAGGAGCTGCTTGTGCATCACCTTCACCTGCGGTCCACAACACAGGAAGAACGGGCAATGACAATGAATAAAAAATACATTTTATTATTATACAATGACGATGAATAAATAAAGTTTATTGTTATGTAATGCCTCAGCACTGATAAGTACCCATCCCACAGGCTGAATATGTCATGCAGGGGTGTCCTGGCTTATTCGAAAAGGGCCGGTGTGGGTGCAGATTTTTTGTTGTAGCCCAGCACTACGACACCTGATTGACCTAATTGAAGATTAATGGTCTTCAATGAAGCAGAATCAGGTGTCGTAGCGCTGGGCTAAATTAAAAACCTGCACCCACACCGGCCCTTCCTGGATAAGGTTGGACACCCCTGATGTAACGAGTCTAAATTCAGTCCTGTATAATCACAAACATTCAGATTAACCAAAGCTGTATTCACCCGATGAACACTAAACTTCAGTTTTCTCTTCTATAACAAATTCTCATTAGGAATATCTAACATCAATGTGATATTTATCACCGACTAAACTATAGTATAAAAATATTAATTTAAGTAGAAAACAAGGCAAAGTTTCAATCACAAAATTGGTAACAAATTTCCATTTATAAATGCTAAATCATATGCAATTATAAACAAAATAAAAACTTTTTTTTTCATTTTTTCTCTTTCCCGTATATTTTTTAGGATGATACAAGCCTAGATATGGCCACTAGGGGTCAATCAAGAGCTATATTCCTCACAGTCATCTATACCTTATTCTGAACACCAGCGAAACTGTCGGTCGCAACAGAGCGCTATGAAATTATTATGGGTGACTGTCATGATCTGAAGGCTTCTATTTCAAAAATAAATTGTGTTGTCAAGCCTGGTCCACAGACTGCACAATCATCATGTTTCATCATACCTTGCAGGGGAAATGTCCTCTATCCACCATTATTAACCACCGGTTATATATTGCTAAGGAGTAGGAAAAGCATGTTTCACGCGCTACCCATATGTTTCAAAAAGTATTTGTCCCAGTGAGAGGATCCACACCCCAAGGCCAAAAAACAGAAATGACAGATTCACAGCTTAAAGATGGCTTTCAGAGAGGTTTGTGCGTTTCCATACAACTTGAGGAAAGTAATGACCTGTGTTTATACAATTACAAACAAACTAGCAGGTAACAGCGCTTGTGCCATGTGCGCGCCCCCTGGTGGTACAACATGGACATGACTAGAAACAAAGTTCCAGAAAAGTAGCTGTTTGAACAGGATGAATCAGGAATGGCAGATTCATATGTTAATCGAGGAAATTGCTAGACTGCATGCCGGCAGCACATTCTAAAGGCTCCATCTGTGCGTAACCGCCTCAGTATTTAAAAGCAAGAGCTTTAATTATCATGTCTTCTAAGAGATTGTATCACTGAATTAAGACGAGCCCAAATTAGCAATTTTATTGGTCAATTACTTTAAGTGTTCTCTCAGTGCTGTGCATCTGAGTAGCTTATTCTGAACTATTAAAGTAATCTGCAAAGTTTTATTACCAAACACTAAGTTATTTTATTAGTTTTATTACTTAATACTACATAATTGCAACATTTATTGCCTTAATGACTTTTTTTGCTTTTAAATAAGCCTATTATTAGACTTGTCACTTCACTATAAACCTAATTGCTGACTGTAGAAGGACTTCACTTAAGAGAAACTGAATTTTTATCCGCGACTGAAAGCAATACATGTACTTTATTTACGGCTGTATGAGCCAATGGTGCTGGATGCCTGGATGCACAGCAGCAGTGATAGTTCAATTCAATTCAATTTTATTTGTATAGCGCTTCTTACAGAGAACTACAGATGTCCAGCCATTTTCTGAGCGAGGAGGGAGGGGCCTGTGAGGGGGGAATCGAGGGGAGGGGCCTGTGGGGGAGGAGGGGCAAGCGGGTGGTGTCACAGGGGGAGGGGCCAGCAGGGGGGGAATCTGGGGCCAGCGGGCTGCACCTTGTTCTCGTCCAGGAACTTGAGCTTGATGGTGACGTCGCTGCGCAGCCTCTCGTACTTGTCCTTGTGGATCTGGTACTGCTGCTGCGCCGTGTCGATGCGCGCCAGCGTGGCGGCGTCCCGCGGGCCCATGTTCAGCTCCTCCAGGTCCGCGCGGTACGCGTCGAACTCCAGCCTGCGGAGAGCCGCGAAACAGCGGGGCGTTCAGGACCGCTAACCAGAGAGCCGCGAAACAGCGGGGCGTTCAGGACCGCTAACCAGAGAGCCGCGAAACAGCGGGGCGTTCAGGACCGCTAACCAGAGAGCCGCGAAACAGCGGGGCGTTCAGGACCGCTAACCAGAGAGCCGCGAAACAGCGGGGCGTTCAGGACCGCTAACCAGAGAGCCGCGAAACAGCGGGGCGTTCAGGACCGCTGAACAGAGAGCCGCGAAACAGCGGGGCGTTCAGGACCACTAACCAGAGAGCCGCGAAACAGCGGGGCGTTCAGGACCGCTGAACAGAGAGCCGCGAAACAGCGGGGCGTTCAGGACCGCTAACCAGAGAGCCGCGAAACAGCGGGGCGTTCAGGACCGCTAACCAGAGAGCCGCGAAACAGCGGGGCGTTCAGGACCGCTAACCAGAGAGCCGCGAAACAGCGGGGCGTTCAGGACCGCTAACCAGAGAGCCGCGAAACAGCGGGGCGTTCAGGACCGCTAACCAGAGAGCCGCGAAACAGCGGGGCGTTCAGGACCGCTAACCAGAGAGCCGCGAAACAGCGGGGCGTTCAGGACCGCTAACCAGAGAGCCGCCAAACAGCAGGGCGTTCAGGACCCCTAACCAGAGAGCCGCCAAACAGCGGGGCGTTCAGGACCACTAACCAGAGAGCCGCGAAACAGCGGGGCGTTCAGGACCGCTAACCAGAGAGCCGCGAAACAGCGGGGCGTTCAGGACCGCTAACCAGAGAGCCGCCAAACAGCAGGGCGTTCAGGACCGCTACCCAGAGAGCCGCGAAACAGTGGGGCGTTCAGGACCGCTAACCAGAGAGCCGCGAAACAGCGGGGCGTTCAGGACCGCTAACCAGAGAGCACGCACACCCAGAGAACCTCCGCAGACATACAGCCAAGCGCTGTCATCCCAATTCCCGTTCATTTCCCGAGCGCTCTCAACTGAAATGGAGTTGAGCCCAACCCTGCTGCTCATATTGACAGAGCGCCGTTGAAAACCACGTAGACCTCTTCTGTTCCGATGCAGACAGCTGAATGAAAGGAGGACAGATGCCTAAGAGAGATGCCTAATGCCACCTCCCTCACCTGAAGCGTACCGAACATATCAGCACATAACCATGGCAACGATGTCTTACCGTGCGCTCATTTAATCAGTTGAACACACAGGAATGTGTAGACTGCTAATCAACATAAATACACACAACAGAAGAATGGAACTGGGCTGATTTACTGAATCCTTAAATGAGACAGTAATTTTAGATCATAGTAAAAAGGTACAGAGGGAAACAGACCCCATGAATGGTGGTGCTCTGGATGCAGTTCCTGAATTAAAGACAGTGGAACAGCTTCACCCAGAATCAGTCCAAAACCCACCTCACGATTACCTACAGGCACTCTGTGTACACACAGACGCTGCTTTGTGTCATCTTTGCTCCTCAGTCTTAATTAACAATGTGACTGCAGTACAGCTGGGATCAGTGTGATGTCAGTAAACATTTAATCACAGGAAATCCACCTGGGGATATGTGACAGATATGGGAATTCCACTAGCTAATGGAAGTCTCCATCGAAACAAAAGCAAAGTCAACCAGTGTTATTACTAGAGTAGTCTTCTGAATAAAACAAAAGAGTGTATTAACCATTTTAATGTGCAAGATCGCAAATACATAATTGGAATGTTCTTAACTGAAAATTCTAATGCTGATGTCACAATCGCCTCTGGTAACTGAAAGCGATGGAGTTATAAAACACCGACTCAGAACTTTGAAAAAACATTCCAAAAAACATACTCTTCAAAAAAAAAACTGGGTTGAACTGCAAACAGATGGCTCGATATTAAGTGTCTCTCTCCATGGATTACAGTACACTGCACACTGTATTTACGTTCTTCAAACAGCCAGCGTGCATCCACACAGTCTCCACAGTGGACGCGGTGCTGCACACAAGCTCACCCCAGCGCATAGTTTACTGCCCGGCCATCACATCATAAAGCCGCAGCAGCTGAAGACGATGGAGGAAACTCATATTCTCACCCTGAACCCGCGTTCGCTCGAGCACCAGAGAACGCGGGCTGCGCTCCTGTCTGCAAGCCTGCCGCGTTACAGACCCCCGGGGCGGATCGATGGAAGACAACGCTCCATAAAGCAGTACAGGGGGACTCCTCTCGCTCAGTTATAACAAATAGCCGATCAGCCAAACACAATCAGACCTCCATTACAGGCGTCCCCGAGGCCTTCACGGAACCCGCGCCGGCGTCTGCGGTAAGACTCGCGCCCGGGCGCTCCCGACGGAGACGGACGGCGCAGGAAGCACAATAAAAATCAGCTTCGTTTTCTTCTGAAAATACATTCAGACTTTGTTTTCAGATTATTCCTCCCAGACATTTCTAGTGTTCAAGTGAAGACGGTGATCTATTCACATTTGCACCTTTACTGTTCTACATCCAACAGTTAAAAAAAAAAAAAAAAATTTTAAACGTAAAGCTGTAACTTTGAAGAAGCTGGAGCTTCTCTCTACTGGCTAGTCCAACAGCTTACTTTGTCAGTTCCAAGGAGTTTATCAGGGATTTCTACAGAAATGAACAGACAACTGAGCATACTCCTGGGAAGGGTTTGAGTACGTTTACCTTGCGTTCTCGTACATCTTGATGGTCATCAGCGTGTCCTCCATGGTCTTGTTGACCAGCGTGTTGATACCGGACACAAAGAAGTTGATGGCGCCCAGCAGGGTCTCCCCGTTCTTACACAAAAGCTTCTGCGTCTCTGCGTTGTACCCAAACTCGTCCTGCCAGTCACACACACACGGCACACAACCCAATGAGAAGGCCATATGTGTTTTCAGTCAAGAATGTATTCAATCATTTTTTTAAATCCTGCAGACTGGAAAAAGTTGTAGATTCTATGCGCATAGCAGAACTCTTTAGAGCAGTGGTCCCCAACCCTGTTCCTGGAGATCTACTGTGCTGTAGGTTTTCACTCCAGCCCTAAAAAAGCACACCTCATTCTACACCTAGAGATGTTGCCAAGCTGCTATTTAGCAGAATCAGGTGTGCCAGATGAAAACCTACAGGACGGCAGATCTGCAGGAACAGGGTTGGGGCAGCCCTGCTCTAGCTGTTGAATGAGGTGTGCTTTTTTAGGGTTGGAGTTAAAGCCTACAGGACGGCAGATCTGCAGGAACAGGGCTGGTCACAACGGCTCTACAGGACACTGTACCTGCAGCTCTGGCGACTTCTGGCTGAGGTCGGCGAAGGTGTCCCCCAGTGCATGCTGGGTCTGCACCATGTTGTAGAAGTGGTTGGTGAGCGCCCGGGCCAGCCGCAGGATGTTCTCGTACTTCAACTTGGTGTCCCGCAGCACCTCGATCTGCGCCTCCAGCTCCAGGTCCACCGTCCGTGAGCCCCGCCCAAAACGCTCCGAGATCATCTGCTTCGTGCACTGCAGAGGGGGGACGGGGGGGACGGGGGGGTCACTGCTCTGAGGGGCTACCACAGTTGTGCGCAGTCAGCTTGAAATGATTTATAAAGAGAGGACGGTCCTTGTAGGAACTGCCTGAACGTTGGGCCAGGATGTCGTCGCTACCTTGTAGGTGTTGATGCTCCACTTCTTCATGATGTCGAACTTCTCCACGGCAACGCCACGGGAGACCTCCTCCGCCGTCAGCGATTGGCTGCTGCTGCTGTGATGCATGTTAGCCCCTGGGTGAGAGGGGGAGAGGGGAGATGTGGGTCTGTGTGCACTCTCTGAGGAAAGAACACAATAAATTATACATATTGTACACGATCAGTCGATAAATTAATCCATTGACAAAACTAAAGGAGACCACGGGTGCCTTAAAAGAGTAACAACTGTGTCTGCGTTCTTTAATTTGGGTTTTGTTACACAGCAGCTTCCAGCTTCTGCAAACTTGTGTATCACCAAGTGTTTCTATCCTGTTTTATCTTCTGCTGCTGTTAAATTAGAACATTACATTGCACTGCATTCTGTGTTCCAATTTCAAAATGAACGTTGCCATGGATTCAACCTGCCTTCTGAACACAAACTCTAACCAGTGATTCCTGACCAGTGTGTACGGTGCACACACTGGCAGGGTGCTGTAGGAAACCCTTGGGTGTCACCCTATTAAGCTCTTAATTCAATAAACTACCCTGTGCAACAAGGTGCAAAGAAACGACACAGATGGCAATGAGTGATGGGGCGGGGCTAGTGGGCCGAATGATACCTCTGGTGTCCTTTGATTGGCCGGTTATCCGACTGGCTGCGGACTGGCTGGGAGGGAGGCTAAACCCCCTGGACGTCATGCGCAGGTCTGGAATGGGCATGGACAAGGACGCAGAGCGGTCGGTACGGGGAATGGTCATGGTTGCGGTTCGCTGTGGCTGCTCGTGGGTGAGTGGGGTTGGGGGTGGAGGATGGTTGGAGGAACTGCGGGGGGGGGGGTACTGCATTGTAATTTAACCCACTGAAGGGTAGATTTTTTTGGAATGTTTTTTTCAATATTCCAAGTCCAATTCCAGTATTTCAATATTCTAGAACTTTATTGCTTTCAATTAACAGTAGTGCCTGTGACATCAGCAGTAGAATGTCCAGTTAAGAACACTCTAATCAGATTTGTGATCTTACGCCTTAAAGGGTTAAACTAAGGTTGAGGGGTTTTCGGCATGATTGATATTGATGATTATATTATGCGATGGAGGCGATGGGGGGAGAGGGAGGTGGTCAACAGGGGTGGAGGTACACACAGGGGTGAAAGGTTGAGGACTGGGGAATGAGGAGAGGGTGTAGACAGAGGTGTCCTGACAGGGACAGTACATTGAGGTCAGAGGGTTATATATGGAAAGAGGTGACACAAACATATTAATATTCATATAATAATATTAATAATGAGAATTAGTGCTCATGACAGGAATTTAACAACATGAAGAAGGAAATGGGGATAAATGGTGCCATATTTTGTGACGTTTAAAAGTTTAGTAAAATAATCAACTGCGGTTACTGCTCCAAAAAGCAACATGCACTCCGTTATGAACAGTGAAGGTGATGCAAAGGAAAAAAAAAAAAGACAAAAGAAACACAAACACAGTAAAAACAGCCTCGATGGCCTTTTACTTTTTTAAAAACATTTTTATTTAACGGTTAAGCCTGAATTACACTCACATGCATGAAACACAAACAGTCATCTCATTCCACCGTGTTCACAGACTGCAGAACAGAACCGAGCAGCGTTTCATTCTGGAAAGGGGTTAAAAGTACAGGAAGCAACGCTTGCAGGATCGGTTTCAGGCAAACGTGTCCCATCCCCTGAAAAAAAAAAAAAAAAAAAAAAGCCAAGACCCAAATTCACAAGCACAGCTCCGGCTCTGTGAGACAGGAGGGAAAAGAAGAATCGGGGGGGGGGGGGGGGGGGCAGGCGGGGCAGAGAAAAAAGAAGAGTAAATTATTCATCTGGGAGCGGGGTACAGACACCTTGTCCGACAGCGGGGCCCCTGGGCCATCGGTCCAGATAGGCGGGGTTGAAGCGGATTGCGGGCCCTGGGGAGAGGGGGGGGGGGGGGTTTGTCAGGACAGGGAGAGAGTGCTTCATCAGTTTCGGTCCAAAGCCACGGCTGAGCAGGACCTGCACGGGAAAGCCTGACAGTCGCGTCTCTACATCACTGTCCCCACACCAAGCTTCCATTAGCCCTCAGCGCGAAGGGCAAGAGAGGATGGGACAGGTGCTCCTGGGGGTAATTAAGAGATTAGAGAAGCACTGTTGTGTGGAAGGTTCAGAGTCTACTGAAAATAGGAACAAAAGGTTCATTAGTTTGTAAATGTACAATAGAATATGTTATTCCTTTCCTTAACTACAATAGGTACCCATACTGAAAAGTTTCTAATTTGTTTTAATAACTTTCTAATAAAGAAAGCAGGTTTGCTTGCCAACTACCACCCGTACAAACCCCTGAATGCATTTTATTCCTTACCAAGAAAATTACAGTTGGAAAATCATGTTATTTTTATTTTTAGATATTGCTTGTATCTAAAAACTGACCTTAATCACACAAAAATCTGCTGTTGGGTTCCAGAGAACTGACTTAACTTAATAAAGTACCCATTCGCTGGCCATGTATTTAAGAGAGGAAGTGACACGTAGATGCTAAGAGAATAAAAACACTGGAGAAAGAAAATGAGATTGTCCCTTTGTGAAGCAAGTCTTGCAATATACAGCACGGTAAGGTAAGGAACCACACAGTCCACTTTAGTGAAATTGTCATTTTCCATCCCCACAGTGCACTGGATACAATTTCCACAAAATGAACCTCTCAGACCTACAGGAAGTTTGAAGCTCCAGAACAACAAGCTTGATCTTGGGCAAAACAAAGAAGAACAGTTGAAGTAGTGGACCAGAAAATTATGCAAAGCCTGCACTGATGACTTCCTACGGAAGGGGCCACCTTTGGTACAATAGCATGTGTTGTACCCACAGCCCAGACCGGATGCTCCACAAAGCCACGCAGACAGAGCACTAATGCCGTGAAATTGCTCAACCTCTTGCTCCCCTTGTTCTGTGACCTTTCAGGACCTGGAAAACCCTTAAAACTGATATATAATAACTGGCACAAAGACCTCTTGGCACAAACGCTTCAGTCAGTTCAAACCAGCTTCAACTACCCCCCCCCCCCCTCCCCACCAGCCCTCTCCAAAATGTGCAAGCCCTTGTTTGACAAAACAGGAACCTTGATGTGTAAAGTGGATTTTTGTTTGGTTGGCGATCTGGAGGGGCTGTGATTCTGTAAGCAGGGGAAGTGGGGGGGGGCAGGGGGTTGGGTAGTGAGGGGGTGGGGGGGGGTACCTTTGATGGAGCTGGTGGGAATAATGCCCTCGGCCGTGCCTCCGTAACCCCCGGAAACGATGCTGGTCTCATTGAGGTTCGGTCCGGACACCATCACCTGCTGGAGGTCCTGTGGCGATGGGCGGTGAGCCAATTACAAAACGGCGCACAATGAGAGAGAGACGAGAGAGAGAGAGAGAGAGGAGAGACGAGAGAGAGAGAGAGGAGAGAGAGAGAGAGAGAGAAAGAGCACTCATTCAGTCTCTCCCTGAGGGTGCTTCAAACTCCTCACAATAAAACCCCACGTTAATTAGTCCAATGCAAGATGCAGCGACTATATTTAAATCCGTTTATTCCTTTGTTTCGATAATTAGAGATTCAAGCGTCCGATTAGCGTCATTCCTCCTAGCGTCAAAGAGAGAGAGAGAGCGAGCAAGTGAGAGAGAGAGAGAGAGAAAAAACACATTTTGGGACTTTTATTTGGCCATTTCATTTCAAGTGATGTTTTTGAAGACATCAGCAGCCTGATTTGCATCCAAATGCTTGTGCCCCTAAGAAAGCTCTGCATGGGATTTTGAGTAGTGACAGGTGCCCCACAGCGAGTACCACAGAGACGGAATAAAGAACTGACTTTCACTGGAACTTCTATTCAAGTAATCAAGACACTCCATCGCACTCAATGTAAAAAAAAGAAGAAAAGTTTTTTGTAAATGAATCAAACATGAGTTAAGGAAAAATAAGGGACTACAAATCTAGCGATGTGCCATTGATGAGTCTCTTTATCAGTGAACAGAAAAGACCAAAATCATATAACAGGACCTCTGGCAAAAGTAACAAGAGAATGTTTATACAACCATGACACATTATTTAAAGCATGACCAAAGAATACAAATTTATGTAAATGCTTCCGGACAGTTTCAAAGGAGAATATGGATACAGCGTATCTGGTGAATTTTTCCGTAAAATTAATAGCCTGTATATTTTTTAAAAGACTTCCAGCTATTTTATGGCAAGCCCACTAAAAGGTAATCTACCATGCTGATGAAGTGTTATGATAAATTCAGGATACGTAGTGAGATTACAAACAACATTGAGGGATGTAAATATTTGTGTTGAGCATCATTTCCTCCGTGGTGTTGTGCATTTGTGTTCAGATACCCATCTACACTCACAGTGAGGTAAAACACATTGATACTAATAATGCAGTATTTACTTCGTCTTTTACAACGATAAAGACAATTACACACACATTATTACACACGTGAGGGGTGTTAAAACCACAAGGTTCAGCTGTAGCAGCATAGTCTATGAGGTAGTTTATATATGTATGTCTGTATACAACAAGCATGTATCTAGCTAAGGTATGTGTTGTTATGTGTGTGCACACCACCTGAATGATCACACATTCACAAACGTCTGCTCTGCACAAAATTAATTTACTGGAGTTTCACCTTTCAGCCAATGGAAAAAAAATGGGTTAAGTAAAAGACAGACAAAACAATGCTGACATAGAAAAACCCAATATGATTTTTTTTTCATATTAGAAACAACAGAGAGCAAATAAAAAAGTTGTGTGAGTCTATAGCAAAAGGGTTAAAGATACTGGTTTAATTATTAGGCTCTTTCGCCAGGATGCTTTTCAAATACTTTTATTTGACATTTTCTGCTGGTCACTATAAACACTAAAACATTATATGCTTTAAAAACATAGCGATTTGGCACAGATAGCTAAACAGATCGTAACAGTTTATTCAAAGCGTTGTGCAGAATAAATTGTTAATATATACTGAGAAAAATGTGCCAGATCTCAGCTAAGAACGGAAAAATGTCAACTTAAAAGTTTGGGGAGGATGGGGGAAGGGATTTGAAAGTCATCCTGAATGTGGAAACGGCATTAGTGACAGTCCCCATGCATAGAGTGCACCCCAATTTCAGGCGATCCCCCGCAACCCCTCTCTCACCCTGGTCAATCTGGGGTTCCCTACCTTCTCATCTAAGCTCCACTGTATCTGTGCAGCCTGCGTAAGAAATGAGGAAACAAACAGAAAAAAGGACAAACATAAATCTGAAAGAAAAGAAATTAAAGCGTCATACTCAATTTACAAAGGATGGAAAAACAGGCAAACGGCACAAAAACAAATGGCAGATATTTTACACAGCTAGCCTCGCGCGGCAACTCGCGTAGCACAGCGATATTCATCTACTCCTGATGGCACTGTTTAATTCACCATGACCAACATTTTTATTCCTCACAAACCCACAAACCGCACATTTGTTCTCCGCGAAATGAAAAGGCTGAGTGTCTGATACTCCAGAGCATTTGCACAGCGTTTTTTTTTTTACTGCGCTGGATGGTCTCTGGCAGGGAATATGACACAACACACGCAGAGCAAGGTTTTGGAACAGCATTTAAATTAAACGGCATGTAAATGGCTTTTTGTAAAACGGCGCAGAATGGCTGGCCTGAGAATTGGTGGCGTCCGCGTCACTGTGCAGCAGAGCCTCCTGCTTTTATTACAGCAGCTCTCCCACTGGCTGCTGCCAAAATGTTGTTACCCTTGGTTACAAGCGTCCTGATCACTGCTAAGTGCTACTGTAAGTTTCCCTGTTTATCAGTGTAGTAGGCTCCCTAACCCATATCAATTTGCACAGCTTACATTCATAAAGTGCCATACGCCATTACAGACTCCCAGGATTTAACTCAGACACAGTAATTCAGGATCAAGACCTCACTCGAGAGCACTAGAGAATGACCTCACACAGCCCTCAGTGTTACACCCAGGTCTAGCCAGGATGCTAACAAAATTGCACGCCATCTTTAAGGGATGCTGTGCCACTCACAGTCCTGTGTGTGGAAGGTAAGGCGAGCACCTGCAGGTATAGCCTGGATGATAACAAAAGTGCACACCATCTTTAAGGGATGCTGTAGGCTACTTTTCATGGTCCTTTGTGTGGAAGGTAAGGCGAGTACCTGCAGGCAAACTCCACCAGTTAAAGAGGGAACTAGTAGCCTACATACTGTAAGTGCTTTTGCTTTGACCTTCAATTGAGCATGATGAAACTGAATTAAGGAACCCCAGTTTCAATCCCATTTCAGAAAATAAAACATTTGGCAGCGGGTTTGACAGGCATAGCTGTTGAGCACTTAGGCCTGTATGTACCCGCGCATCCGTTCTGCAGTGCTGAAGCCTGAAGGCAATGTAAGAACGATCCCCCTGTGACTGTTTTAATTAAACTGGTTTCTAAACAATGCGGTGGAAAAATTCTGCCACCATCACCCCTCAGCACGTACACAGGGGGGGGAAAACAAAATGGCGTCTGATTGAAAATGTTTCTTTCCAGATCCACAGCATTAGCTGCTTTTAGCGCTGCCTCTGGGCCTCTTGGTCAGCGCTGTCAGTTTCTTCTTTCATTTTTTAAGTATTAGGTTTGTTTCGGTGGACAAAGACGCAAGAAAACAAGCGAAACATAATAAAACATGCACACGATGGGGAGGTGAGAGAATGTTGACAATCCAATGGAGAAGGTGTTCCCAGAGAGTCCTTCAAGCAAACAGGTGATATCAAAACAGAATATCAATACTTTAACAAAAACCACAGGCAGCTATCCCGTCAAAATGCCATCACGCACGCAACCGGACTGTAGGACTCCTCTAGATTAAGTGACTGACACTTCATAATTTCAACAAACATGCAGCACCAAAAAAATGAATAAAACTGCCACTAGACTCTGCTGTCCCTGCCCCTACCTGTCAGATGTTCTTTTAAACTTCCTGCTGAGGGAGGGACTGCCCTGCTGTGCACTGTTAATGACGCAGTTCGTGCCAACTCAGAGAAACAAAATATAAACAAAACGTGCAGGCCTATGTTTGGAGTGAGCAGGTGACCCTATCCTAACAACTTGTGCTCTTAGAATGAAAAGGAACACGAACCAGTCTTCTGTCTTCCAAACATGTTCCATCAAACCAGTTCCCCCCCCCCCGAAAATCAGGAAAGGTGTTTAGCTATAAAAATGTGGTTTGTACTTGCCCGTGTCCAACTCTGCTTCCATCTCCAGTGATTGGCAGTAAAATAACCACACTCCTGACTCCGTATGTATAAGTACCGTGTAACTGCAATACCAACAGGAGAGAGCAGACCCCATTTGTCTTTTCAATGGTGCGTTGCTTGTAATACTGTGAGGGTTCATTCCCATTTATGTTTTGCACCGAATGAAAATACAGTAAATCAGAACATAAAATAAAAAGAGCAGAGTAATCCAGAATCGCTAAAGAGCAGTGGCCAGAGACAACATATTAAATCCTAGTGCTTCTTCAAGATGCTTCTTGAGTAATAGCACACTGTACGAGCCAAGGCGTCCCACCATTCCACATTCAAACATCTCAGCACTCAACGATCAGAAGTTTGACCTTACTTTACCTTCAGAATCCAAACTCAATCCCAAATTTGAACAGCCCCTTTGATTCTACAAGGTAACCCTTTGGCCAAAGTCTACAAACAATTCTTATCAAAGTTCCACCACCTACAGTAAATTACAGAAAGTAAAAACAACCGATTGCTTTAAGAATCTGAACCTCACTTCAATGAGACTTAAATCGAAAATGAAATTCCAACAGCCCAGCAAGTGTACTTCCTCATGAATCCTGTTTCATACAACAAGCTGGTAAAACAGAACTATATTCACACCATGTTTTAAATTATTACTTACACAGGTATCACCGGTTCTGACATCCAACAGTGACTGACACTAACTACTGAAAGGCCAGAAACACCATGTGGAATTATGAATGCACCGATTTAGGCTACATGTTCACATACACATATACGTAAATAAACCAACCTGCCACACCAGCACTAATAAAACATTCAAAAGGACGTTTAAAAACAGATCTGCTTCACCTGTTGTCAGTGAAATCGTATGTCTCAATTCCCGGGGATGACAATTAGCCCACTACATTTCCTTGTTAGGCAAGTATACATGCCCTCAGACAAAATGCTCTCATGGGTATCTTGAAAAAAATCCACAGCAACTAATGAAACAGAAAAGAGAACATTTAAAGTGGTTTTATTAGCATAAAACGTGGAGTGGCTATACAGTCACACATCAAACAGCTGCCCCCAAAAAAAAACAAGAGACAGGGTAACTAATAAGAAATAAGGCCTCTGCAAAGCAATGTCCGCCTTTGTTTCCAATCAGATATGCAATTCATTCATAACAGAGGAAAATATTAAACGTCTCCCAGGAATTAAGCCTGACAGCTGTCTATTATTAATGCACTAATAATCGCTAGAGTAACCGAAATGCAAGGGGCAAAACTTCAAGTGGCAGCTAAAAAAAAAAACCAGAAATAAAAGTACTGCAAATCTGTGTGTGGTGTTTTTTTTCATGAGTATTTTATCGCACAGGAAGGCGATGAGAGAGGCCTAGGACCGGGGGGGGGGGGGGGGGGGCTCACCTGCTCCAGGCTGTCGTCCTCGGGGAGGGGCCCCGTGTCCCCGTTGCTGTTGATGGGGATCTCCATGGTGGCCGCCTTGCTCATGATGCTGTCCGTCATGCCGAGGTTCTGCTGGGGGGGGCGGGGGGCGGGGGGGGGGGGGGTTGGGGGAGAGGCGTGGTCAGCGAATCGTGACTTCAGTGAGCGAGCGAGGGCATCGGCATGATGCGCGACACGCGCCACGAAATCCTCCCAGGAGGACACGCCGATTTCAACAGAGGGCGCTGCGGCGCTAACACTCGCCCTATGAATTACAGCTGGGTAGTTCCAAATTTGGAAAATTTTAATAAATAAAAAAAAATTAGGGACGAAAATAGATTTTACAGAAAAATAACAGCAAAGTAAGCTGCAATTGCCTGGTCATGCCAGCTTTAGCTTTCTGTGAAACGTCAGCACTGAATGCACCTGGCAATGCCACAGCTCTTATCACTAGAAATAGAACGGACCTCCGCATACTTTGAATCTAGCCAGTTTTAAGAACTTAAACCATTTATTTCTGATAAGCAAGACTGAGAGTGTACAGATGCCTTTTGTATTTCTACTTTATTATTATTCTAACGCACACAGATAGGCCTAGGTCAGGATTCAAACCCACTACCTTCTGGCTGTGTGGCAACAGTGATACCCACTGCACCACCATGCTACTACAACCAAATTGCTCAGTTTGGGAGAGCACAAAAGATTTGAGGGTTTCCCTCTAGCCCATGTTTTTGTCTGTGGTATGAGTTACTAAATATGTATTAATTCTACAATTTAATCCACTCGGTTGTCAAATACTATCATTTCTTGGTATTAGGTTTAGCCCTCCATTCACTTGTTAGTGAACCGGTGTGGACAGGTGACGTGTGACCAGTTGATTAACGTCAGCTGTGAACACTAATTCAAGGTTGGAAAATGGATGCCCAGGACCGCATTTCGTGAACATTAAAGAACACCAGTTAACAACAACCTTGGTGGCCAAAGAAGCTACGAGGTGGATTAACTCCTGAACTGGTTAGAGGCGAAGGTAGCGAGAGCACCAATGCACGCCTCTTAACAACTGTGGGGACCATTTGTGACCGGCGTGCCTTTCCCGTTGAGTCTTAATTGAGAGCACGCGGACGATGTCGGCTACAGTGTCACCACACACAACCATTTAAAACGGTGAGTACATAAAAACTGGGATTAAGAAGATATATTGCAGCCGTGGATAAGGCATGAAATTGGTGGAATTCCAACTAAATTTGCGGCTGTAACAACTGCATATCCTGCGAGCTACTGGCAACACAACGTCTCCAGAACAGCACTGGTGGAGAATCCCCTAAAACAGCATCAGCCACTGACTTTAATATCAGATTTTTATTACACGTGTCCTGTTTGGCAACGCTAATTATAATCTAGCGGTCGACTTTTGTCCTAAGGCTATCACCTAGGCAGTATGTCAGGTTATTAGTTCTATACAGACATAAACACAAATGCAAGAGATTGTGGTCATTTTTAACAATCGAAGCACGGAATGGATAGCATTCTTTTAGAATTCGATAATGTCATTAAGTGCCCATTATAATCTGTTCCCTGTGATTGCGTTAGAGAAATCGTTGGTGAGCAGACAGACACGATTGCTATATTAGCTTGTCAATTGTGGATTGATGGACTGCAGTCTACCGACCGAGTTAGACATGTATCCAGCACTGTCTGTTTAGCAATTGTATTCCACAACGTTATCTCCTTCTGTTAACTGAGGGTGGGATGCATTGTCCACACCGGGCCAGCTTGCAAGTGGCATCACGGAGTCAACTGTATCGGTCTGGACCGAAAGGCCCACACGTCATAATCCCGTTGTGCAGAACTCGCGGCTAGCACTGCGCTTAAAAATCACTTTCAAACGTCGACAGGGGGTCAAATTATGCAGCTGCAAGCTACCGAGCAACGAAAATATTTTAGGTGCGTCGTGGCACGTACAGGATGTATAGATGATTAGACCGATGCCTTGGTTAAACAGCTACGGTTAGTTGACAACTGACATCTACTGTAGCTAGCCGCTAACTGTATTGCCTAAAATGATGACTGTCTTACCTGTGAGAGCGTCCAGTATTCATGCACTGTCGCTAGTTTACAAAATGTTTTGTCAGCGCAATTGATTTATTTCAACAAAATACCAGCGCAGTGTGATGTTATAGTATTTATTGCATGGCTGGCCAACGTCCTCCTTTCCACTACCCAGCTCCCTTTAGCTGCTGCTAGCCACCAATTCGGGTGCCGCCTCCCCCCTTCCAGATGGAAACGTCGAGCGGATCTGACGACATACACCGATCCAGTCGAGCCCATGGTCGTGAGCAAAGAGTATAGATTGCACAACGTAGAGGTTGATCACTTTAGTTGTGACGTCCCGCAGAAATTCAAGGGAACGCATGACTGAAATGCTTCATTCATATTTATTAAGTTGTATTAACAACTTAAAACATTATTTTTCCGTTTACGTTGTCTCTTTCGGAATAATATGTTCTAGCAAAATTAGTGACCGTCAATCAACAATCTGAGTCACTATCCGGGAAAAGAATTGTTGGTGATTAAACCGTTTTAGTGGCAATTTGGTTTAGTGATCATTTTGACTGTCGGACTTCATAGTTCGTGAATCGGTTCTTGTCTGATATGTGATAGAATTGTAGTGCATTATACATTTAAAGCCTGGTGAAAAAGTAAATAAACGGCAAACAGTGACTTGTCCAGCTAATAATGTGGTTATGCAGTGATTACAGTGATACGTTTCATAGTATAAGCGTACAGTGCATCATTATAAACTAAATTACACAATCAATAGAATAGTCCAGTTCCGAGATTTCCATTAGCTCTGTAGCCAGTCGAGCCAGTCCCCCTAATACTGTTACTGTTGCCCCTCTGTAGCTCTGCAGTTCTTCGGGAGGCAGTAGAGTGTCGAGTCCTCTTGTGGTCAGATGGTGTCAGTATAATTCAAGGGAAAGGGCAGTCAGTCTCTCAATTCATGTGGAAGATTGTAATCTTACTGGATTCAAGCAGATCCCCCTGAGACCCGGTAGAGAAAAATATTTTCATAATTATTATTTTTAGCATAGAATACAAGTGTCATGGGTGACACGTGTTGCTGTACAAAAAAATATTTCCGGGAATATTTCAATTTTATTGAATGTCCCTTGTAGTGTAGGTTCCAACGCAGTAGAATAGATTGCTCCTGAGATCAAGAAAAATGAGACGGAGATGAATTGCCGGGTGAATTTCCGGGTCTTAGGTCGATATGCCATTCATTTCAGTACTTGATTGATTGATTGGGCTGTGAACATACCTGGATCACATGCAACTGCACAAACAGAATGGTGACTCTGGATCAGTTGTCTGTCAGCAGCCGACTTCCATTTCTGTTATTCATTCCTCTTTTTTGTCTTTTGTTGCACTGCTCTTTTTCCCTTTCGTTTTATATTTCATGTACATGTCTTGGCAGCATTTTTTATTATTATTTTAATCCTGTAATCCACCATGCTTATTAATAACTATTTGGAAATCCATTTAAAATAACTGATTTACGTCATGCAATACAGCCACAAAGCATAAGCACCAAAATAAAGGCAGCACTTGAGCAATTGAGGGATACGAAGTCCGTTGAAAGCAGATGCTTCCACACAGGTGTGGTTCCTGTGTCAAGTATCCTGGCATGCTCACGGTGTTAGCGTGTATAAAAATGTTGGGCAGGCTCCATTGCGTATTATTTTGGCTACCATGGCTAGAAGGAATCTGTGACTTTGTAATGGATTGGTAGCGGCTGCTGGGTGGCTCATTCGCATAAGGCACCACACTATGGTACACAGATGAGCTCCGCAGTCTTGGATCAGACCTGCACCATGCCGGTTTTGACTGTGGCCGGTAGCTCCTTGGGGGGTCACGGTATGGGAGTCTTCAGTCAGTTAGGGGTCAGCGGTTCTTCACTCTCTATCGATCCCTGCTGTTCAACCAGGCGCCTGTAGTGTAAACGTCAAAGCCGCATATGAATGGTCTTCCTCCCACTCTTCACTGCGTGAGCTTGACCGTAGTCTGCAATGTGAAAAGAAGCAGATGGCGACACCACAGTTCGGAGGAGTACCGGGGATGTCTACACTATCCCGATTCGGCAGTGGGGTTCGAACATGAACGTGCGGGTGCAGATAATTGGACGTTCCAAATTAGGGAGGAAATTGGACGTGCCGAGTCCCATGTTAGATGTCAAATAAAAAAAATTTAAAAAACAATTTAAAAAGAAAAGTGGTGGTGGTTAGAGCACATTTGCCAAGAAGTTCCGTGACTGAGACTGCTGAATTTGCGAGTGTTTCATGAGTAAGAATGGCTATGGTAATGTCGGTAATTGAAGTCTCTGGCGAAAAACATTAACTATGGGCAACTGTGGCCAAGAGTGCATACCCTTGGTCTGTGATGTACATGTATTGGTTCAAGATGCAAGGGGAAAAACAGATGAGCAACTCTGAATAAGTTGAAATGTAACGTGCGAGCGGGCAGTTTCATCAAATGCATTGTCTGTGAAGAATATTGCAGAGAAGGATGTTATGGTTGGTGTTTCCTTTATTTGGGCTGTTACTTGTATCACCCTTTCCTCGTAATGGTGATATGTTTTGATTGCATTCACTCGTCTACTTCAGATTTTTGACATTGTTACAAACTGGTCCACTGCCCTATGTCATTGTTACCAAGGTTACTATCCATGCACTGATCCAATATAATAAACTGCCATTGTCTCTAGATGTGCAAAAATTGATTATCAAACCAAGATTTTTAAAATAAATTGAAATTAGGATTCAATTATAGAGCCAGTGGTTGCCAGATTTCTCAAACATTGTCTTGAGTTATACTTTTCACTGTAGTCAAAATGATCAGCCATTCAGCTTGGCAGCTTTAATATTGTCTGCAACCTCCAACCAGGTTTCTGTTGTCTTTACCTATGAGACTTTTTGGCTTCTGGTATTTCTGTTTTCCTGTAGGCTCTTGAAACTCAGTTTTTTGTGTTTTTGTGTTTTCAGAAGTCTTGATAGTTTAATCTTTTCCTCTTTTTTTATAGGTACACCATGCAGTTGAACTGCAGTCACCTCTGGGCTATGGAGTGAGACTGGAACTGTAAGTGAACACTCCTTTTGGGAATACAGCACATTTAAACAGAGCCTGTATGGTACTTACTTTTGAGCTTTAAAGTCTGAAAGATTTAAGCATTTACAATGAATTACAGGTTCATATGTCCCGTAGCAAAAGTCTAAATACATTCGGTCTCATATTTTCTCTATGCTTTACTTGCTTCTCCATTTCTCTCTCCACCTCTCAACACATGCACAGACACAGGCGCACATGCTGTACTCATATGCGTATTTCACCTCTCAAGAATTCTCAGTGTAGGTCAGATTTTAATGCACATCTGTTGGGTGAGGGTAATTTTAAAAGATAGAAATGGAAGGATGATATGTACCAGTGCAAATGTATAAAGTTATAGCCCTCTTCTCAAAGTAAACTAAATGGGTATTTCTTGATTACACGTTTTAAGCCTATGAAGAAAACAAAACCAAAGGACTGTGTTTCTTTAGTTTTACTTATCAGCTGTACATATTGGTCCTATTGTGCTTTGAAGCAGATGCAGCGTGTAATAGTATTTGGCCTGATAACCTTCATACTTGTTACCAGCTGTCCTGCCTGAACTTCATTGCAGATCCATGCACAATCATTTTGTTTCGGTCCTTCGAACCCAAACCAACCCTCTCCTCTTATACCAAAAAAGGAGGCTGGTTTTTTTCTAAAACTGAGTTGAACTACTGTGAGGAAAGATGCCCCCTACCCCCCAGGCAACGATTTTCAGGGGCTGTTGCATTCAAAGGGTCTCACACAGGAAGCAGTGTACATAAATTAAGCTGGCCATCTCGTAAGGCGTACAGTCAGGTGCACAGGTGTGTGCAAAGCAGGGTGAGTTGAGACCGCTAGAGGAAAATCTAAAATGTTTATGTCGGGCTGCATAAAATCAGAATATAATTCTGTGTACAATGTATGACTGGGAAGTAAGTAGGTTGCCGTTCACCAGCACATTGTGTTATACTTTCGGCAGTCAGACTCGTGGATCACTGTCTGGCTGGATTAATGACGTTTACTCCGCTCATGTGAGTCAGACTCACTGAGTGAAAAACAGCAGCTACTTAACGTGAGTCAGGCAGTGCCCCGTGGGTTTCTACACGGTCGAGGGCCTAGTCATGTCTGGCGGTTCACTCTGTGCTGTGTTTTGTGGGTGGCAATAATGCCAGTCTTTGAAAATGGTTGGGGGGGGGGGGGGGACAATATGGATTGGGTGTAGGCTACACCCTCCAGTGAATTGTGCCCGCATGTCCAAGCCTAAAATACACTACATGGCCAAAAGTATGTGGACACCTGAATTCCAACATCTCATCCAGAGTTATGGGCAGTAATGTGGAGTTGGTCCATCCTTTGCTGCTATAATAAGCTACACCCTTCTGGGAAGGCTTTGTACTAGATGTTGGAGCATTGCTGCAGGGATTTGCTTCCATTCAGTCAGAAGAGCATTAGTGAGGTTGGGCACTGATTGAGCAATTAGGCCCGGCTGGCTGTCAGCTTTCCAAGTGATCCCAACAGTGTTTGATGGGGTTTAGGTCAGGCCTCTTTGCAGGCAAGTTCTTCCACACCGTTCTCGACAAAACCATTTCTATATGGACCTCGCTGTGTGCCCAGGGGCATTGTCAAGATGAAACGGGGAAACACTCCTTTGCATCCCAACATTTCTTGGAAAGCACAGACTAGTCTAGAATGTGATTGTGTGCTGTAACATTAATATTTGCCATCACTGGAACTAGGGGGCCTAGCCCAAACCATGAAAAAACAGGCCCAGATCAAGGCGTTTCCATATACCTTTGGTCATATAGTGTCATTGTCAGCTTAAACAACACATCTGAAGCTGAAAGAAAGCAGGGCATCACCAGAGATGAAATGCATAACCAGAAGATGAAGAAAATACAAATAACAGGTGCTCTTGGACTGCCAATTCCCGGCTTTGTGCTATCGGAGCCAATTCACGGGACAGACATACAGTTTCTCCGGGGTGGTCTGGTCCTCAACCTGTCTTTTAGAACGAGGTAGACGGATTCTTCGGCTGAACTGGCTCCATAGCGATCCTCTGCCCTGGCCCGTTAGTATCAGGAGAGGAAATGAGATATACCAACTCAGCTGGGAGCAGCCGGGTTAAATAACCTCTGAAATAATATTTTCAGAAAGAGGTTTTTCAGGTGATTTATCTGGGAATTTATTTTCCTGACCTCAGTTTTACAACCGTGGCCATGAGCAGCTCCCAGGACCGTGGTTCCCCCCCCCCCCCCTCCCCTTCTGTTACGGTAAAAGTGATTCTGGGTTTTAAACAAAAACAGATCCCCAGCCTAAACCCTGACGCCAAAAAGAGAGGAACTTTCCATAACAGGAAGAGCGGCGCAGGCGATGTCCGTCCGCGGGGTGCGTGTCGCGTGCGTACGTGCACGTGCGGGCGTGCGTGCGCCGACTCTGACTGTCTGTACCTGCCGCTGACTCGCGACCGCTGGAAAGGGCGACGGAAACGTTTGCCAAACCCCGGAGAGTCTGGAGCACGAGAGCACGACTAGCGTCACTGACACAGCTCTGCGCACGGATTTATTAGCTTATCAGACCTCCTGAGGAAATGACATGGCCAAACTCAAAGAGATTAATTTAGAAATAGGCGGCTATATAAACCACGCACTTTAAAAGCCGGTCCTTTATATTTGTGTTCGTTGCTAAATAGTCTGTTAGTCATTGTCACAAGCAGATCTATGGGTTGACCTGTTTGCATGCACATTAGCTGTCCTTGCACCTCTTAATCTGTTCATATCTATTCTCTCTCCTCTTTTGATCTTTTATGTCTTGTTAACTGTTGTTCTTTTCTTATGCATTATTTTTGCGTTGCTTGTTACACTGCTGCAAGGCCAGTTGCTCAAAAGAGACCAATATATATTGCAGTGATGTTAACTTTAACTTTCCAAAAAAAAAAAACCCTACTCTCTTGATACCATGAAGTATACTGTGTGACTAGATATTGGGTACAAGATGAGAATGCGATCAATAGCATTTTATTTGCAGCCATTATTGCTTCTATGATATACCTAGTTTGCCTATAAATATCCATTTAAGCCTTCTGTGATATCACACTCTCCCCTTATGAGAATGCACGATTGGTCAGTATATTTGCAGAGGATGAGATTATGTCTATTTGCAAGATGTGTGGAAGGACTTGGTGGCGTTGTCGACATGCATCAGTATGGCTACAAGAGCCATTTCTTCCCAACCATCTTTGAAAATCATAACAAGCCGAGCGTGACAAATAAAGCCTATGCTTCACTTATGGTATTCCAATTGCTGCTCTTTCTGTTTTAAATTTCTTTCTGGGGTGACATAGCTCAGGAGGTAAGACCGAGTGTCTGGGAGTCGGAGGGTTGCCGGTTCAAACCCCGCCCTGGGCGTGTCGAAGTGTCCTTGAGCAAGACACCTAATCCCCCAACTGCTCTGGCGAATGAGAGGCATCAATTGTAAAGCGCTTTGGATAAAAGCGCTATATAAATGCAGTCCATTTACCATTTAAATGTGCCATACTCTGAAAGCACATAGGTATTGTACATGTGATGTCATAGTATGAAACGGATGCGTAATGCATGTGCAGATGGAAAAGTAAACATCCGCACGATAATCCAAACATAAGGACAGACACAGCATTCTAGTGTAAATCAATGTTCTCATTAATATTAATTTGTTAGAGTTGGCTGAGGTCTATGCATACTGTAGTTCCGGAAGGTGACCTCCTGTTGTTTATAAAAAAAATTTAAAAAAAATAAAAAAAAAGCAGTTGTATAACTGGCCGGGAGTCTGATGGTAATGAATATTAATGCAGAAAGATAAGCATCCTTCTGTGTCAGTCGCCTCCTGTATCACACGATAAGATTTGCTTTCTCTGCAGGTCATTTTTCAAAGCACACAATCTAAAATGTAAACAGAGACCCTGGTTTGGCTGTTTCAAAAGTTCACGAACTAAAATATTATGTAAAGTGATATTTGGAGGTTTGGCGATGACCTAGAGATACTGGGGGAAAAAACCAAAAAAAAACCATGTCAGTGTTTAAATGGACAACAAGTTCAACTTCCTCACCACTGTAGGTAACACATATTTCATTATCAAACTTACCTTGTTGGGGCATGAAACTGAATATGTAAAGCTGTCCTTAATAGTAGCCAATATCTTGCAGATCTCCTCCAATATCTTGCATGCTATTTGAGTTTTATGCTCTGTAAAGATAAACCTTGTTGTATATTGTGCATTTAAAGCCATTGTCAGGCAGATGCTTTGGTAAATGGACTGCATTTATATGGCGCTTTATCCAAAGCGCTTTACAATTGATGCCTCTCATTCACCCATTCACACACACACTCACACACCAACGGTGAAAGGCTGCCATGCAAGGTACCAATCAGCTCGTTGGGAGAAATTAGGGGTTAGGTGTCTTGCTCAGGGACACTTTGACACTCCCAGGGCAGGGGATCGAACCAGCAACCCTCCGACTGTCAGACAACTGCTCTTAAGTCGCTTTTCCACCGCATGGTACTGGCTCAACCCGACTCAACTCTACTCGCTTTTGGTACCAGGTGCTACGTTTTCCACTGCAGATGGTACCCCCGTCAATGTAGCTGGTCATCATTAGCGACGCCGCATGAAACTCGTTGCTCTGACCAATCAGTGGTCTGCAGTGTTTTCACGTCGCCTTTTGATATCGCCTCAGCTCTCTTGGAACCTCAACGGAGGTGATACCAAAAAGGTACCAGGTGCCATCCACAACTTTTGCCCGATGGAAAACCACAAAATGTCGAGTTGAGCCGGTACCGTGCGGTGGAAAAGCGGCTTTACCTCCTGAGCTATGTCGCCCCTGAGCTATTGTAGCAGAAAATCTGACTAGGAACCCTGTAAACTCTGTGGAACTCTGCACGATCAGCTAAAATGGCCACTAGGAAGTGAGCAATGAGACGAACCCTTCCAGTAAACATCTCGATCCGTCTCCGGAGCACTTCATCAAAGGGCCCAGACAAAATTACAACAGTCATGAGAGTGGCTGAGGACGCGAAGTCTCGGATCTCTACCTGCTTGCCAGAAACCTGGTTGCGATTTAGCCCCATTCCCAGTTCCCAGACCCTCAACGAAATTAATCAAGGCGCTCACGATCAGGTGAAATCTCTTAAATCCCAGACAGATGTCACTTTTTACTTTTTTTTTTAAGCGAGCCTGACTCGTCTGCGACTGTCCGTTGTGTACATTAGCGCGCCGGATGAACGGGCTGATCTTTGAGTAGGTCTTACTTTGCAAATGGCCGCTTCAGTCAGGCTGCATATACTGTACAGCGTCGGAGCATGGACACAGGTTTAAGGGGTTAGAGGGCAAACTAGGGTGATGTACTAAAACATCAACATTTCCCATTGCATTTATCATTTGGCGTGTTTGTCTTTCTCGTTGGGGTTTTTTTTTTTTTTGTCCTCTGCCTCTGCTAAAAGGTTTTTGAAACAAACTCCAGAGTAAGTGTGGAGGAAGTCAAGGGGGGTCAGAGCTGATGTCTTTGATGTTTGGCATGTCCAATCAAACACCTTTGCTGGTTAGTACTTTTTTTTTTTTTTTCTTTCTCCTACTTCCTGCCTAGGTCCTTTTTTTAAGCCTCAAGTCAGACCACAACGCAACAAAAGCCACACGCAGGTGAAAAGACTTGGATGTGAATTTACAGGCGACCCTAAATCATGTGCGGGGGCCCCATAAAGTTTTATTGGCTGCATGTTTGGAACCCTTGCAAGGGCATAAGCCACAGAGCTGTTAGTCGTCTGGGAAGAAAGCTCGAGATCTCTTCTGTCGTGGTCCCCCTCCACCCCCCACCCCCTCAACCAGCACTATTTAATAAACGTTTAGGCTCGTTTTTTAATGATCATTAAGCGTGCTTCCAGATGTTGGCAGCCGGCGCGCGTTCACACGGCTCCCTGTGTGTTCAAAAGCGCTCGAGTGAAGAGAGGACCCTCCAATAACAGGGCGAATGCACCACGCTCGAGATTTCTTTACTGCCATGTCATTCCCCAAGAAAACAATTACAAAAGCTGTTCTCTTTTTTTTTTTTTTTTATAGTGTGGAGCATATGGGCCTGATCTTTTTTTTTAAATACGTTTTAGTTTTTGTAACGTGCCCCTTTCGAACAAGCCATCAAATTTTTTTTTTTTTTTTTTTTGTCTTATGCTTAGTGGTCTAATTAGCAAATCTATCCTGCTGCCTGCAATCCGTCGTCTTTCGAGTCCCTGACTTCCAGCATCACACTTGACATTCCCTCAATTTGAAAATGGACAAAAAATGAACTTCAAGGAAAAAAAAAAGGGCAATATTAAATCCCTAATATAGATTTTTCTTTGCGTATACTTTGCATTTACATCCTTTATCAGTATCAGTTTATAAATCTGGAGTTTTTGGCATTTAAACCGAAATGTGTTTTTCTCTCAAAATATGACTCAAGAAAGGGCAGGATAATCATTTTTTGCTTTTACCGCAAAATGCGATTTCCCGGTAGTTGCCGTGCAGTGGCTGATTAGCTGTGTGACTAATGAGCTAGTAGTCAGCAAACAGCAGTCAAGAGCGATGTGAGTCACGTTAAAAAGGGAAACTGGTTGGACAAGCCTGGAGCGGTGACTAGTACAAGCTTGGCTGTGGCTGCAGCATCTTATGATTTCACTTCATTAAGCCCAGAAACCTTAACTTCCTTTTGTTGGCCCATGTGTCTGTGGACCGTCCAGATTTTATGGCGAATCGGCTTGGCTCGTAATTTTTGGGACACAATATGAGCCAGCACTTCTGTCAGCCACATGTCCTTTTATAGAATGGCAATGTAATACCATTATGATGCATCTTGCCTATTGTAATGTTCTGGGTTTTTAAGGAAATCTGAGTCTGTTTTATAGTGTATTTTAAAATGTCTGTCCTTTAGAATCATGAGCATGTTCGGAACAGATTAATAGAAATGCTTGTGCTAAATGGTCGCTGTGGTAGAGCTCAACAGAGTTTGCATTTTTGATTAATGCAAGCATTGTTTCTTGTATGTTATGATTTTTTTTCTTTCAAAATCTGTGTCTTTTAAAGTAGTGGGTTTTATGGGATTGAAAATTGTCAACCAATAAAGAATAAAGATTTTACTTCTGCCAGTCAGGGGAGGCACCCGAGATCAGCCTGGGAGACTTACTGAGGATCCCTGGTTATTGTAACGGAAACTTGCGTGCCTGTGCCAAATTATGCTGTTAGAAGATGATGTCTCTGTGAAAGTGTATTGCGGGGACACCATAGCAGCTCTCTGGCAGAACATTTGGACAGGTTCCCATTTGTTGTGTGTGGTTGGGTGGGCTTGTGTCCAACCCTGTTCTTTCTGGGTTAACACCCATATTCAAGTAAAAATGTCAATTTAAAAATATATGCATTATTGGTATAAAGTAAGTACTGAAGGACCGACTGTTATTCTTCTGCCTGGATGGCTTTGCAGAGGTTAGGTCTGATTAGTGTTCACTGTGTGAACTAAACTGTGTTCTTGGCTAGAAATAGCTGCACAAAATAAGTATCGTATCTTACTGAACCTGTGTTTAGTAGTTGTCGATGACCATGAAATGCACTTTTTGTACGTCGCTTTGGATAAAAGCGTCTGCCAAATAAATGTAATGTAATGACTAGCATGGGTAAAGCTCCTTATTTAAGTCAGTTTTGGTGATTCTTTTTACATTTTAGCTTTTTGGTTTGCGACATGTTGCACTTCGTTTTGGAGCACACACATGTTCTCATTTGACCCTTTTTTTTCCGTCATCTGCATTCGACTTTCGTCGCTAGCACGCCAGAATACGCCGCCGGCGCCTATTCCAGCACACAGAAGCCGTGAGAGAGCGGCACGCTCGCCCCTCCGGCTTTTGGTTCATGGTGTAACGTAGCCCCCTCCTGAAGAGCGCAAGACGACGGCGCTGGTTGTGATTAGGTGGGCGTGTGAGCCGGCTGCTGCTGTTGAGGTAGCGCTTTTGTTTTCTGGTGGTCAGGCACGAGACCTGGTGGCGTGTCGTCTTGGCGACGGCCCGCTATCCGGTCAGACATCGCGTGTCCCGCCGCGTCACGCAGGCAGCCTGAAGTCTGAGCGGCCCAGCCCGCAGGGCGCCGGGGTCAGGGGTCGCGGTAGAGAAGGCGCCCCCCCCCCGCCCCCCCCAGCTGCGGAGAAGATGTGGGCGCCGCGGTGGTAACAGGAACCAGAGCGCGCTCCCCTAATCGCTCCCACGTT
Organism: Anguilla anguilla; assembly: GCF_013347855.1. Classification (NCBI taxonomy): domain Eukaryota; kingdom Metazoa; phylum Chordata; class Actinopteri; order Anguilliformes; family Anguillidae; genus Anguilla; species Anguilla anguilla. Next base: position 35,229,871 of record NC_049212.1, read on the forward strand.
CCCGTCGGCCTTCGGCCCGGGACACCAGCGCATGGGGCGCCGCCGCCTTCAATTCGGGGAGACACGTTTGTTTGCACACTATCCGTTTCCCCGGAGTTTCGTCTTGCGCGCTCGCTCTCTCTCTCTTTCGGCGCGGACTTGCTGATCAGCTCTGCGCTGTGCGTCTGACTGACCCACTAACCCACTTCAGTCCCGGGGGGACACCGGACCCCCTGATTAACAGCCAAAGATCTATTGATTCGTTATCGATGCAGCGAGTAAACGCAGGCAGCAGGAGCCACACGCATACGGTCAGTGGCAGGTCTGGTGCCGTTTGCTCACTTGAGTGCTTTATAGATTATTTGTCCCTGCAAATGTGGGATACGTGACATCTCTTGCCAGCCAGGAATATTTATTATCAAGAAATCAATGCAAGAAGAAAGCGTTGATCATTTTTAATGTGGTCATAGTGCAACACAACTCTCTTAGATTATGTTTTTGCGGCAGAGATAAGATTGTTAGAACCCCGTACACATATGCTGTATGAAGAATGGCAAGACTAAACTCAGCGCTCCAAAATTTCCTTTAACAAAGCACACAAGTGTGCAACATGGATTTTGACCTCTGGTCAAGAGCTGTGCACTCAGGGGACCTGACCTTTGACTCCTTTTGATTATTTTAGCAGTGTTTTTAAATTAATGCAGAGGACATGTTTTGTACACAGATAATATTTTCAGAGGGTGTCTGCAGTATCTTTATGCATTTTGTGTTTTGCTTTTCAAGTTTAAATAGTTTTTGTCAGTGCAGGGGGAGGGCGACTGTTTACACAATCTTTTTTCCACCCTGCCACCCCTCCAGTCCACCCCCTTCTCTCCCTCCTCTGATCTCCCGAGCCTCTTTGCATGTGGAGTTTAGAACCAGAACTACCGGGTGGAAATGGGATTTGCTCTTTTATTACAAATCTCAGATAAGTGAGAGGGGAGCAAAAAATCGGGACCAGGACTGGGCAAGAGTAAAAACAAAAGGCGGTAATCAAGAAATAAATCTTAAAATCTATCTAAATATTAAGTATTCCACTAAAACACGCTCCAGCTGTGATACTTTCTGTGCCCCACACAAAATCCCACCTGGCCCTTTCAAGACCCGGGAGAGAGGATTTACCGTTTAGATAGAAAATGCGTGTAGGCTACGAAACCTTAGAAGTGCGCGCAATAAGACCAGTGGTCGTGGCGCGCGGAGATCCGAAGCTGGCCGCGGGATTTCACACGCCTCCTGTTAACATGTGATGGTGATTTAGTATTCTGTGGCTGCCGTGAGAGGCGGGCGATCCGTTGCTATTCCGTGAGAGCAGCAATGACTATAAACGAACTCCAGAGGGGAAAAACAGCATGCAGAAACGGGCAACCTGACCGCCGCAGCGGGGGGACATCGATACTGACAATTAAATTCACCTGCAGAATCAAAGAATCGGCCACTGTAAACCTCTCAAACAAACACGGAAAAACCATCGTAAATACAACGAGGCTGTTGGCATTGCCAATTAAGTGTTTAAGCATTTTTACATTTTGTTTTCGTGAATGCTACCTGCGGTTGGTAGAGCCAGGCTGCAGGCATGACATATGGGCTCAGGGGAAGATTTTTTAAATTTTATTATTCGAGAAGAGGGGGAGGGGGAGGGGGGGGTTGGTTGGTTGTTATGTGTTCACTTTAGCTACTTTTTTCATTGCGCTCTCTAGATATTTTTTATTTACAACACTTCAAGTCACGCAGCAGAAGCAAAAACCGCATCTGCCTAATGGCCAGCTCGCACGTAGAACTGCGGAACAAACAAGCCACGTACACACACAGTCACGCACCCGCGCACGCACACGCCACACATAGGCTAATATGCTCAAACTCGCACGCTTTCACGGGGAAACCGACGCATTATTTCCCTACTGAAATGAGAACACTTGGACCCTTGAACACACGAAGGCAAGAATGTAGTCAGCCATAACAAAGGAAATCAATGGCCTGGCTAAGTGCACCACAAAACTGCGTGTGTGTTATTGATCTGAGCAAGGAAGACCATGAAGGGAGAGGAAAAAACAATGAATTTATGTATGCTCAAAAAATTGTGTTTTTAAGTTTATTTACACACAATTTATGGGGGGGGGGGGGGTGATATATCATGATGGTGATAAATAATTTAATATAGGGATTTCATGTTGTGATTGGCATATATTGATCAGTAGTATGAATGATTTTCCCTTTAGAATTAACTAAAAATTATAATTTCACAGCAATTCTCATTAATTTGTGGGGGCATGCCCCGGGCGCCCCTAGCAGGCAGTTCTTGGGGTCTGTGGATTTTACCCCCCGCCATAATATTCATCCTAAAGTTACGCGTTTGTTTACATCCCTGTTTTGAATACTTTGTGCCCCCTCCCTTGGCAAGAATTCCACTTCTAGACATCTTCCATAGTTTCTTATGAGATTTGGAAACGTACTGGGGGGAACTCCATACACAGTCACTGAAGATCATGTAGATCATTTTGTCCATGCTTGTGGACTGCCCTCTTCAATGCACGCCACAAATTTTCTGCCTGTTTTAACTTTGGAGGCCGAGATGGTTGTTGCAAAACTATAATCCTGTGGTCAGGTAACCATTTCTTGGTCGATTTTGAGGTATGCCTGGGGGTCATTGTCTTGCTGAAAGATCCGTTTGCAGCCAAGTTTGAGAGCAAGTACACACACACACACACACACGCAGATTCCATCACACAGAAGACTGCCATTCAAGTCTGCGGTTGCATTTGGCCTAGGGGCAGCATTAAAAAATTGCAGCTTCTCTGAATTGTACTTTTCCAAATCCCACAAACCCAAAGGCCTGGCATTTCACCATGTATAACTTATTGCCCTGTGCCACTGTATTTAGTTCCATTCACAACTAATTCACTGTTGCAGATGTCATCGTGAACGAGAAGGTCTCGATGCGGTCAAACACTCTTCTGTTGTGCCAGCCAAAATGATCTTTTCCAAAGCAGTAAACCTTTGTGGGTTGATTGCATATTTTTTGCTGTGTGTGTTGAACCACATTAGCTATTGCAATTTTTTTTGTCTGTTATATCTTCAGTAAAATAAATACATATCCTATCAAAAGTAAAACGGACATGTCAATTTTGAAGTGTGTTACTGGACCAATGGAGAAAATGTGTCTGCTTCTGTCTGCTTTATCTTTAAATCTTAACACGATAGGCCTGAGACTAATTATAATTTTCCATTATAAATATGATTACATTTCAATAATCTGTGCAAATGATTTAATGTTGTCTTTGGTCACACACACACACACACACACATATAAAACACACACAAACGCGCGAACACACACACACACTCACACACACAAACCATGTTTGTGTTCTTTGTCGCTCAAAGCTCCCGACTGAGAGAACAGACTGAGTTTTCTGGCAAAATGTGGCACAAAGCAGCTCTCCTTTACAGTACAGTCAGCGGGATGTGATATTGCAAATTCATGGTCAGAATTTTTTATTATCTTTTATTATGTCCTTGGTAAGCAGCCCTTTGTTGTGACAGCTTCTCAGTCGATGCACTATTTCTTGGCAGCCCTTGAAAAACCGTCATCAAGAGCGTTCATTGAAAATGGCAGTGGGAGGGATGGTGTGGTTAATACTGTCCAACGGAGATATTGTGCCAGTCTTATTTCATTAATCTATACAAGTGAAACATTGTTTGATACCAGGTAGCCTAGAGCTGAAATGTGGAACGTCTGTTGAAGTAACCTATCTACTTTGCCGCCCACCCTCGTTTTTAACTAAGAAATATTTCTCTCGGCATGCAATTGATGCAACGTCACATGATCAAAAAAAAAAAACATGAAAAAAAATGAAACGCATAGCTTGCTTATTAAAATCAGTTTAGCCACTTGGTGGCGCTGTAACAGAGCACACAGGTGAAGCTATCCCAATGGGATTTAAAGACTTGCCTTCTATGCTTTATAGACAGATGGGCTGGAAATCTTATCTAGTGGTGTCTTAGAGAGCATTAACAAAAAGCTTTGTGCATTGTGTATGACTCTACATGAAATGGGGAAAAAAGGAATGAAGTAAATTGTATGCTCAAATTTAAATTCTATGGTAGTATTTCCACTTTAAGGAGTACTTATTTCAGCTGCAGCAGTACCTGTATTCATTTTTCAATTAGTTGGAATTGTGAATTCTAAATTAAACACAAGTCAACCTATCTGGTTTTCAAAATTGCAAACAGTGGTGACCAACAGACAATAAAACTCATTGTCCTCTTGCTTTCTCGTACACAAATGTTGTACACAAGCAGTGAACAAAAATTGAAATGTCTGTATAAGGATAAGTATAGGAAAATATGTATGGGTTATGTAAAAAAAAAAAACAGACAGACCTTAGTTATCATTATGGCTAGTATGGCTGCAAGCTGAGACCTCATTGTCTTTTAAAAAAATGGGTGACTGTCAGGGCAGCTTTGAAAGGGGCATCGTTGACTGAGACCGGTCACCTGGCTGATCTTTCACAAGCAAAGGTGTCTCAGGTGATGTCAGAACCTTAGCTAACGAAAGGCTGACGACAGACAGAAGCTCATAAATAGAGGAGCATGATATCCAGGCATTCATTCATTGTTCATAGCAAAACTGAAGTAAAACTGAGCATTTGATTTCAACCTGAGAGAGAGAGAGAGAGAGAGAGAGCTGCCAGTTTGCCCAGGCAAGGTGGTGACCCAAACACCAATTAAGTGACATTTGATTTGCTTTGTTAAATTTGTGAAAATGAAATGAAATTCAGTACCCCCAGAGGATTACACAGGATGCTGAATATAAAGATGTCTTCCTGCAGGCTGAGGTCAAAATGGAGGATGTGCCATTCACAGGAGAGGAGCCAGGGCTGTGTGGTTATTATAAAAGCAACGGGGAACATTTTCCCTCAAGGCATCATGGGATAGAAGGGATAGATTTATGGATTCACGGTGATATGATCATATTAGTCAAAATGGCACGTCTTGTGGCAGAAAGCATGTGTAAATGTGGTGAGGTTTGGACGGCTAGAGGTGGTTAATTCTTTGTGTGAGTATTATTTATTGAGCCCAGATGGTTTTTCAACCAGGCTAATCATAGGAGTGAAAAGCCAATGTAATGCAGTCCTCTCACAAGTTTTTCAATTGTATGTTATTTTCCTTGATATTTCCTTACATTTTGGTTAAACTCCTTCCTGATGATGCAATTTTGAAGAACAAAAAAACGAGTAATCCGCATAGCAGATTAACAATGGATTAACAATGGACAAAAACCTGTCCAATAATGAGCATTTCTTTTTTTATATGGCCGCTACTTCCTATCAGGGAAATTGAGGTTTGTCTTGCAATACTTTAAAAATTCCTTCCATGTCCCTTTACCTTCTTCTAACTGGGTTAACTGGCTGACATGACATTACTTTTTTTTAACAAAGGATCACATTTCCTTTCTCATTTGCATCCTTTGCAGAACTGATTGCGGTTATTTGTGACTGCAAGTCCCACAATGCTTTGCTTAAAAAAAAAAAAAAAAGTTAAAGGTTGACAGAAAAGTTGGTACATAGATAATAACTAAGGAGGGAAAGAATGAAGCATACGTTTTTTAAATGTAAGTCACAGTGGCAAAAGCTGTACTATACAGAAATGTGAATAACACGAACAAATAGCTTGCAGAAACTGAAAGATAATACTAAATCAATCATTAAGCAAAATGTAACTTGTAATGCCTTTTTTTAACAATTATTCACTGTGGAATTGTTACAAAAACGCTAATTTTAAGTTAGATCAACGATATAATTGGAGCATATACACGTTTGTGGGGTTGTGATGTCACTCCAGTCTTCAGAAAAATGCAGAGATGGTGAAAATGATGACTGAGTGAACAATGATGTCTGAACACTTTTGAACACTTCCCGCTGTTCTTGTTTCTTGTTACGTGTTCAGGAGAAAATCTCGGAAAGGAAGCGAGGTACGGAAACAAGGAAGATATAAAGCAGCCTAGTGACTAGAATGCATGCAGGGTTTCGCGATCGCCGTCAGCGTCATCGTCATACTTCATCCCAGCCCTGGAATCTGCACAGGCCGCAGTTGAGCTTGGCCCACAACGCAGCAGGCGCGCTTCACGAATGCGGTAACCTCCGAATCTTTGATTCATTTTCTTATGTTTTTCATCAGAATGGGATACATTTTTGTTAAAAGGCACAGAATCTGGAAGAGATGAAACTCCAGGCCAGTTTTTTTTTTTCTTCTTTCTTCTACCAACTAAAAATCAATAATAGTACAGCTTTAGAAGTTAAAAATAAATAAATAAAAAGCCTGAGGGGGGAAAAAACTGGTCACCTGCTGACTTGGAATAGTTTGGTTTTGGAGTTGGATCTGGCTCCTTTCCTCCCTGTCTGCTCTCATAAATTCAGACTTGCTTTCTCCCTGCAAAATGAACCTCTTCCCTTTTGTGTCTTCTCCAGCCTAGTGAAGCACTGCATCTGCTGCATCCGTTTCACTTCATTTTAACAAGGTTTTCTCGCCCACCTGCAAAGAGCACATTATGAAGTTATGAATAGTAAATCCCATGTTCCTTCAAGTTTTCTGATCTTGACAGTTTTTAAATAAAATTGTATGGACATTGCAAAAAAAAAAAAAAAAAAAAAGTGAAAGACACTCCTTCTTGGAACGTATACCAAGAAGACTTGTCTTCCCAGACAGAATTAATTCAAGCAGCGGAAATTCACCAAGGACGTCCTAGGACATTTGTGTTGTTATTTTTTTCTCGGGGGGGGGGGGGGAGGGGGGGGATTTTGACAGGAAAGGGCACTGCCCTGGTGCACCTGGGAAAGACACCTGTGTCAGAGATGCTGTGGGGTGCCAAGGGGTGTACGTGTAACAAAGTTTCATAACTCTGGCCATGGAGGGCCGGTCTGTGTATTGGTTTTAGCTCCAATCAGTTACCTTAGTTTTAGTTTTCTGACAGCTCTATGAACTGCACTGTCTCTCTCCTGTATTCGAGCTAGGTAAAATCTTTAGGATGCACTTGCTGCTTGCAGTTTGCGCTGATACAAATGGCAGCTCAAGATATGATTGAGCCAATTAAAAATTGAGAGCTGAAGATGGCAGAAAATCCTGGAAGGGATCTGCCTTTATTGTGCTCCTCTAACAAGACCGAGACTGTCAAAAGAGTCAGGAGCAACGGTGGTGGGAGGCCAGAAGTGGAAAGTCCAGGGGGTCAGAAAAGTAAAAGTCCTGCAACCCGTTTCCTCCACCCATGTACCCAGCCAGCTGATTTCACCATTTAGTTCCACCTCCTGGCTGAAGTTTAAGTGGCAAATTGTGCTAATTGGCAAATCCAGGCGATCAGAACAAAATGCCAGAGACTTTTACGTTCTGAACCTGGATTTTCCACTATTGGTGAGAGACCGTCTACTGCTGCTCTTGGGAGAAAACCAAGCATCTGATCGAAAGCTCACTTGCAGGTTTTCTACCCCTGCCATTTTTTTTTTTCCTTCTACATTCCTCCATGTTTTATTGCAGGTGAATGATCTCCATTAGGGCCGGAGTCGTGTACTCTCTGCGCTGTCTTCGATTGCGCTTGAGAGAGCTGTAGTTTGGCTTGGGTAAGGGCTCTCGTTTTAAAAGTGGTTCCTCGATCAAGAGAGAGAGAAAGAGAGAAAGTACTTTGGGACCTGAGTTCATGGGATTAAACTATTCAAAGCATCACAAACCATAAAACACAGACCCAAAAATGTTTCTTTTTCCCTTAACAATCACTGTCTGTGATTTGCAGTTGACAGACGGCAGTTGACAGAAAGAGCCATTTGACGTTATGGAGTGCAGTTTGTCCACATCGTGGTGAAAGGATTAAGAAAATGAATCATTGTTGTGCTATTATGGTACTGATGTATAGTCCAATGTCCTGTGAGCATTGTGACGAGAGTTAATCCCTTGCTGAAGATATTTTAATCATGTATTTAGATGTGCTGAAAGGCCTTACTTTTTCCTAGGACTTGGTCGATGACAGGATCAGAAATAAATTTCACAGTTTGCGATTTTGCGGGGTGGGCCTGGGCAGACGGGGCGCACAAAAAAAACGAGTGAAATTTAAAGCAACGTACACGGAGGGAAATAACGTGAGGTTCCTGCCGGCCGAGCGGATTTTCGCGCTGAAAGACGAAACGCTAAAATCGCCCGGCTGCGAGATGACGAATGGGACGCCGGCTTTTTTCCCACGCCCGTTTCGGAACGCGCCGGGAGTCGCCGCTGACGTCTCCGAGCTGGCGTGCCGATGTGGAGACCCGTTCCGGTCCGTTCTGTTCCGCCAGTCCCGGTTCTCTGCGGCAGACCTCCCCACTCGGACGGCAACTTTCCCCTTTGCAAGGTTACGTAGCCGTTATTGCTGGAGTAGAAAAGCAACTGTGCTGCGTGTCAATTCGTTCTTATGTTAAAGCATGTTAGGGAACGTTGGGGGAATAAAAAATTCAGGACAGCATCAAGCTTTATTGAGGGAGGGTGGTGGCCCGTGGCAACATTTCGTACCACCGGGTTGGGCTTCAGCGGGGGAGGCTTGGCTCCAGCTCCAGCTCCGGCTCCGGGTTTGAGGGCCACATGCACTCACGCGAATGGAAGCTCATCCGAGAGGGTGCCCTGGGGTCCCCCCTAAACGGTGACCAGGGTACGCCGGGCCCTGTTTTTCCTAAAGGCATGCTGGGGCACCACACTGCTTCCAATTAGTCCGTGGGGGCGGGGGGCGGGGGACGGGGGACGGGGGGGGGGGGGGCGGGGGCGAAATTCCTGCTCCCTCCTGATCTTGTGCATCTGTGCTCTGCTGTCGCCCTATTGACCCTCCAAACCCCCGCCCCCACCCCAACCGCCCTGCTCCCCAAGCCTTCCCTCTTTCATTAATGTCCTAATTCCCTAAATAACTTTTTTTTTGTTGAGAAAACAGCCGTATGCCAGAGATTATAAACCCACCTAGTCTCTGCGATGATGGAGAGAAACCCGATATGGGAGATTCAATTAAAGGAGGAGAATAAAAAGGTGCTGGCAGAGGAGTTACATGCAGACCCGGCTGCAGGCCCGACTCTTTGAGTCATCCAGAACCTGTTTTTCACTTTACCCTGCAATTAACAGGCTGAGAAATGTACATGAAGCCGGTCTGTTTGCGATTAGCTGTTTTGACGCGAGAGCTGTCCCTCGGTACACTTCACAAAAACACCACTGCTCACGAAGTAAGCCTGAGAAACAAGCCGACGAATGGTTTTAGTTGAACATCAAGCTCTTTAATCACTTTGTTGCAAGCAACGTTATTTAATGCAGCTCAGTCTCTGTTATAATTCAGATCTTTTAAGTCTATAAAGGCACATAAATGCTACCAGATTGGACACAGTAAAGTGAGGAATTGGAGGCTGATGGTGAAGCTACTGGTGATCCTTAGCGAAAGTGACCAGCTTGTTTGCCATGAAAAACAGGCTTGGGCCCCGGGTGATGTCAAGCTCCCTGCCCGCCCGTGTTTTTAGCTCACCCGGGAGGCTGCTGGGTAAATTGCAGACCCTCCTCCGGGCCCCCATTCCCGACCCTGTCACACGTCCGCGGGAGAGACCTGAGGTGAGCCTTGATTCCTGGCCCGTGCCTGACCTCCGTTTCCCCTTTTCAGTCGCATGGAAACAGATGCCGTTGTAGGGGCCCGCAGTCCCTACCCCCCTCAGAGCAGCAGCACCTGCAAGGCCTCCCCCCCCATCCTCCTCTGCCCCCCCCTGGCTCACCGTACCCTAAATCACTCCAGTGGGACCCATGTGATGAGGGGTTCCGCCCCCCCCCCTCCCCAAGCTCCTACGAATGGGCCCATTTCATCCTTGCGTGTCCCTGTCTGTGGCGGCCTTGCAGACTACACTGTGCAGCAGTCCTCTGTCAAAAGTCAGCCATTATCGCACTGATTTACTGGTGTTGATGACATCATCGCCCGTTGCGTCATATGGGTAGAGAGAGCGGCTCTGAAAGGCCAGGGCTTCCTGTCCTTTTACGAGGTGCGAGTCTGCCAATGCCGGAAAAAAAAAAAAAACACACGCACACAGAAGGCATCGTCTAAAATCCAGGGGGACCGAGCGATCTCAAAGAGGCAGTGCTGCCAAAACTCTTGACGGCCTCAGGAAAGCATACAGGAAACTATTGACTGCAGGATGGACTCGGAAGGCAGACTTTCAGTGCTTTCGAACCGACGAGGCCAACGAGGAACGCTGGTGAAGCTCCACGATCAATCAAACGATTCGGCTCGATTGAGCCTTTTTGCGGGCCGAGGCATCGAACAGAAACCGGACTTCGGATTTTCGGTTCCTGAAGGACCCCTGAAGGCGAGCAGCTCCGACGACGTACATCATCGGTGAAGCTCAGCTTCGCACGCTCAAAATTTGAGAGTTTCTGCACCGGCCCCTCTGAGAACGCTGCGTGTTCCTCCGGGGGGTCCTGGGGGTCCCGGCTCACACGGCCATAAATCGCATGTTTGCATGCCCCCCCCCCCCCCCCCACCCCCCCAGCCAGCTGCAGACACGGTTTGCGTCCGTAAGCTGCTTGTTTATTTCCCCGCATGCTAGTCTTGGCGAAAAGCAGAGATTGCCACATTGTATAAATCCCACAGTTTCTCACATCCCCCCCCCCCAGCCCAATCCCCCAACCCCCTTACCCTTAATTCACCTTCCTCACTTCACCTCAGAATTGGCTTGGTCAGCACACATGATGTGAATGGAGAGAAGGAGAGGGGTATTGAAAGACTTTCCCTGGTATCTTGGTAAAATACTTAAGACTAATTAATGTACAGTAAAGGGTTAACCCCTTGAACATGTGATTATAACTGCCAGTATCTTCAGATGATTGCTTTCTGATCCAACTGTACGTTATATTTTTTCTCATCATTACCCAGACATGATTGTTTTACGAAATAGACTGGGAATGATAGAATGATGAAAAACAATTGTTTCTGAGGTTTTGTTGATGCTGATTATACAGAAATGCAAACTTAATACAGCTTGGGTATGGTCCTAGTTGCATATTTCTGTCATGGTGTTGTTGGAACACAAAGCCTGATGTCCCTGAGGCTTGGATGCTCTTCTATGGCATGCTGGGATTGTTGGGACCACCAATAAGGGGAATTTACAGCTGTGAGTACAGGTGGGGCCTTGGAGGGCAGTCAATGGAAAAAATATAAATGTTTTCATGTGAACAGAAGGCAAAGAATACCATGGCGATGCGAGGCATTCCAACCTCTGTGTTTAGTGCCTTGTCCAACATATTTTCCCACCATGTTTGTCGCAATTAGTGTTGGCCACCTATTGTAAGGCAAATAACTTCCAAAGAAAAAACAACAACATGGCGGTAATCTGCGCGCCTATTAAAATCCTCTGAGAAGTCTTTGGGACGACGCGTTCTCTCTGCACTTTTCGCAGGATCGCTTATCCGCTTATGCCTACTTAGAAAGTTCCATAATTCGCCCATGTCCTTAATACATCCTGCTCAAAGCCTGCTTTCTTGCTAAATGATCTGCCCGTTTGCAGAGAATAGGCCGGGCAGAAGGATGCATTCAGATTAATTAACTGTTCTATTTCTGCACTTAACCACTTTTTTTTTTTTTTTTTTACAATTAAAGTACTTATCAGTAGGTTTCAGGTTGAGGAGATGGAAAGGACTTACTAATTTCAGATGTGAGGTAAATGATATTTATTGTTTGCCCCAGTGTTGAAGAACGGTTAAAAACCAGGTCTTCATTAGAATTTTTACTGGTCTCTTTGCAGTGAGAAACTGAAATAAAACTGAATTTAATATGGAATTTGGCCTATAACAAACATATTAACCTTGGTGGTATTAAGATGGTGGCATTTCTGTCAGTTCAGCCTTTTCAGATGCCTTCCTTCTTCTGTTTTAAAGAAGGTCAAGTTGACCTGAATGTCTCTTTTTGTGGCTTGCAGCCTTCGGAGAGACATTGATGTGAGAGATATTTACATTTCTTGCAGTTTGTTTGTCCGGTTTCACATTCAGTGCCGACTGCATATTTGCTTTTTTCCTTTCCCATTAAAAAAAAAAAAATCAATTCAAAAAACCCAATGAAAATCATTAGCAAATTCTTTGGTACTAGGTTTACAAAGAAGTTTGTTATTTATTTTGATACTTGTCACATTGGGGACATGAATGATGACTATATTGTCCCTGGGCATGTGTGCACATTTTCCAGAACTTCAAAGATTTTGCGTATGACTCCCATGAGCCTTTGCACAGATTTGTTGTGTTTGAGTGGTTACTGTGTGGGGGTGTGTTGTGTTTTGTGTATTGTGGATTAGTGAGTGTGTGTGTGTGTGTGTTTCCTGTGTGTTGTGGTCCTTTGTCTGTCTGCTTTTCTAGCATATCCCCATGTCTCTGTTCTGCTTGTGTTTGGTGTTCTTCTACCAGCTAATCCATTGAGGCTTTGTTTCATGTTCTTCTAAAACAGGGAAACTCAAACCTGGCCCTTAAATCAAAATTTGGCTCCCTGGTTTGCTTGCACTAGAACTGTATTGTACCTTATCGAACCTGTGTTTTGTAGTTGTTCCAGTGAGGATGATATGCACTTTTGTATGTCGCTTTGGATAAAAGCGTCTGCTAAATCAATGTAATATAATGTAGATATAATATAATTTATAATATAATTTGGTACCTTGCATGGCAGCCTTTCACCGTTGGTGCGTGAATGTGTGTATGAATGGGTGAATGAGAGGCATCAGTTGTAAAGCGCTTTGGATGAAAGCGCTATATAAATGCAGTCCATTTAGAACAGTGCTGCAACTGGCTTCCGCACCTCTCTCTGAATGCACTTACAACATGCCCTGCCTTCCAACAATAGCGTATTAAATACTCCAGTGGTATGATGAAAGATGCCAGAATCAAACTGCGGAGGGATGAGAGGCCCATAAAGGTCTTGTGGCTACCTGCTGGCCTGGAAACAAGCCAACACATTCTGTGCTGTGACCAAAATATCATCCGTGACACACATTGTGATGGCCTCTTGAACCGTCAACCAGATGCTTTCTGTTCGATTTGTAACTTAAAGCGCATAAAATAAAAGCAGCCAGGATTCATCATCTCATACACAAAAACAAAGGTCTGCACACGTGTCATGAATCTCGTATTTTTTTTTTGTAGGAACATGTTCAAGAACAAAAGTAAGAATAATTTAATAGGTTTTGCGAATTAGGTCCATTGTTTCAATCAAATAATCAGTTATTAATATACTCCAAGACAAACTGACATGGGCCCTCATAGAATATCATATGCTGTAGGACAGAATGGGGTTGTCTCTGATTTGTAATTTAAATATCTATTTGAATATTTTTGTGTTTAAAAAGTATTCTATAAGATGGAATATAAAATCTATGATTTACTGGGCCAAACCATCTCCTATTTTACCACACATTGGAAAATGTTACCACGCATTATTGGTGATTTTAGTTCAGCCCATTATTGGTCATTGGTTTAAATGTAAGCTCACACAATTCCTTCAAGAACTGGTAAGCAGTTTTCATTTTGCAATGAGGAAATCTTTTTCAGTTTATAAGCCCCAGTTTTCAACTCAGAGCTTATAAACTGTAGACTTGTATATTATTATTTATAATATGGACAAAATTATTTGAACGCACTGCTGTCAAATGTATTTATATAACCGGGAGCATGCCCCATAATAATAACTTGAAAATCGTACATTTGCCAAAGTATGATGAAACGGAGCAGTTAAATTTTCTACAGTATATGCCAGTGACTGGCAAAAGGCAGGGCTATAACATATCCAATAATAAAAAATAATAAATCAGAAAGATGAGCGCCACAGACTCATATAGGCTAATCATTTCTTAACCTCAAGAACCAATCCCAGGAAGGTTTGACCCCAAACCTAAGATTTTATTCCACATGAAAAGGAGCCCAGGTCTTTGTTCCTCCATCCAGGGCCATTTCACTTATCAAGGCCAAATCGAAGTGCATATTACAGCCGGATGAAAGGGTCGGTCTGAAAAGGATGGAAGTTCATGTCTGTCGTTTGCGACCGACTATCCCTGCAGTCCTGGAGCATGCTCTTTTTAATCTACACCACAACTGACGTTCTGGGCGAGGGGAGGGCTTTCAACTGCTGCTGATTGATAGGAGCCACACAAGGCTCCTCCCCCGTGACTGGAACTTGGAAGTTAATGGGGAAAAAAGCACAACAAACATGAGTAAGTTTCTATATCTATACATACATACATACATACATACATACATACAGTGTGTGTGTGTGTATGTATGTACATATATATGTGTATATACACTGTGTGTGTGTGTGTGTATATATATATATATATATATATAATTTGCACTTCGAAACCATTCTCCTCTCATGTCTGAGTCTAATTGAGGACAGATGCTTCGAACAGTCAAATATGGAAGCCTCACATGCTTTCAAGAGTATCCACAGTGGCTATCCCCTCATCCCCTTTCTTGGGTTAATTTTTGGGAAAAAGATTCTCTTAATAAAAACAAAAATTTTATTTTAATCTTTGATTTTTACCGCACATTCACTTTTTCTATCGTTTTAAATATTGTGTATTGCAGAGGAAACTACAGCCCTCCTATTACACTAATGTTTGTCAGCTCAAGCTGTGCACAGACAGAAACTGACCTTTCCTCCACTCTACTGCCTCTGCTTTCCTCTCCTCCTACAGTGCACCCATGGACCACACAGTAGAGAAAGATCAATGGGTTTCTGCAGGCAATAAGACGGTGAGCAAAAGCCTGTAAAATTCCCTTCAGCTTTCAGCCACCCCCCCCCCCACCCCCACCCCCAAATACAAACAGCTTCTGCAACTCGCCTTCTCCAGTGCCTGTTTTTGTTCTTTTTTTCTTCATTATTATTGTTTTTTGTTTTTTTTTTAAATATGTGGATGGCTAAGTTTTTCCTGACTGGCACCAGGCAAGCTGGGAGGTAGCCCGCCCAGTCAGAGGTCCTGACAAAACAAAGCCTTATCAAGGCTCCCCGACTGTGTACCCACAGCCCTGCTTTGCACCACATGTTTACACCATTATGGGATGGATTTCACATTTTTGTTTGTTTGGTTGTTCCTTTTCCCATTTCCACCTCGGCTGTCCCAGACAGAACCCTCTGCACCTCCCCTCCCCCGCCCCTCTCCCCGCCACCACTCCAAATGTGTTGCAGTTATACACAGTTATACCTCCTAAACCAGGTAAAGACATTACGTTTTCCTGTGCCAAACTCCTCGAGCCACCCCCGCCTGCCCGCCACACACTTTACGCGTTGACAAAGCGAACCGCTCTGACTCAAACACCCCCCCCATTTATCAAGGGCCATTTTAACAAGCTAAACACAAGTTTAGGTGCTGACTGCTCATTTATAACGAAGCACCTGCCGTCTCTCAGGAGCATGGGAAAGGTTGTGTGTTCCTCTCTCTCTCTTCCTTCCTTCTTCCCTCTCTCCTCTCCATTATCCTCCTCTGAGCTCACCTCAGTTTTTCTCCAAGAGCTTCATGGACGAGTTTCATGTCTTTTTTTTTTTTTTGGGTCGAGATTTTTTTCACTTCCCCCGTAGGCTTTCCTGTATAACCGTCACCCTGAAAAGTATCTGTAATGAAAGTGCCTGGCCCAGAAGGTCTAGTAAAATGTGTCTTCCCCCCCCCCCCCCCCCCCCCTCCTGTTACTTGGTTTAAAAGGTTCCACCTCATTGTCATGTTTGACTCCAGAAGATGTAGGAGATTGATCGGCGATGTGCCTAGCAGCTTAATTTTTTAAATGTTTTACAAAAAAGAGGAAAATGAACTGTCAAAAATAAAAATACATTATTAGTGCCCTGCAGCAAGTGACAAATTTTATCTCAATATGGATGCGCCGTGATAAATCTGTTCTCTGTTCACTGCTGCTGATCGAAGACCCATGGTGTAGTTTCTCTTTCAGGGAAATGTTTTAGAGAGTTAAAGGAACCTTGGTTGAAGTTATTTAACGTGTTAAAGCTTTGCTTTCTGGACCGCTGAACTCATTAAAATTAATGCCGTCTCTGCGAGTCTCGTTACTCCTGTTATTGGGCCGTGTTCAAAACTTTCCTTTCACAGTCTTTGGCGGTTTGAAGTACGTCTTCAAAAGCAGGATTTTCACAGGCTCAGCTAAAGGAAAGCGGGGGGGGTGGGGTGGGGGGAGGGGATGAAAGCCTATGGGGTCAATCTTTGCATATCTTTATGTATTTATGTATATGTTTTAAAAAATATACTTTGGCAGTCAGCTTAGTGCACAAGCTAATTGTGAAAGCACATGTTCAAGTCCGTGAGCATTAGCTGGGGGTCAGCTTTCATAATGCGCGCACATGGCGCTAAGCTCCTTAAAATCTGTTGCGTAAGTCATCAAAGACGTCTCTGATTCGGAAATGCAAGAAATCAGCGGTGATTTCATTCCTTAAGGAACAAATGTACATTTCCTTCCTCCATATGACTATTTTTAACTCTTAACTGAGTGCTTTTTGCTTGCTTTCAGTGCAGCCGCTGAGGCTAAAGTTCTCGTTGCTATGAGCGATGTTTATTTAATCTTGGCTGATCCTGAGCGACAGAGATATCGAGCATTTTTGGGCAGCATCCCCCTAATGGCCTGCAAGTCAGGTTTAATTTTAAAGGTCTTTAATGCACTGAAAGTGTGGGTCTTCACACTTCTGGAGTAAAAACTACAGTGACTTTGTTCAGAGTGATAAAACCAGTTCAGTTTGTCGCTGTACGTTTTGAACGGGGGAATGGCTAATGGCTAATCCACTGTGGCAGAACAAAAGTAGCAATAAACAAAGGGGAGAGTCTGGCGTAATTTCTCTGATGCCCTGTCGAGTGTGTTCCAGCCGTTTGGCCGCAGGTGTTTATGTAATTATGACGGGGTGTTTGCAGACCCAGAAGGGTCAAGCTGCTTGGGAGTTTTCCCTGTGATTTACAATCGAGCCATGCAACCTTTTCATAAAAACCTTTTTTTTTCCTTTCTTTTGCCATTGTGTGTTTTATTGTGCATCCATCGTATAATATAATGAGAGGATAGGGGGCAGTGGGGGGAAGCAGAACTTTCCAGACAAAAAACGTGGATGAATGAAGGCACAACCTTAAACCCCCAGTTTAAACCCTGTTACATACTATGACTCTATTTTATTTATATATTCTCTCCTCAGAAGATATGGGATTTGGACACTTAAAAAAATACATAATGCATAAAACATTTTAGATGGGAACGACCTCTGCAAGAACTATGGTAACGGTCAACTAATGACTGCTCCAGGTTTCTCTCATCACCACGGTAACTAATCACCATACCTCTCATTCCTTGAACTAGATATTAAAGGGAAAAAAGAAATGAGAAACCTAATCTTTATGAGATACCAGCTGCAAAGATGCTTTTGTAATATAATGTTTAATCTTTCTCTTGCTATTATTACTTTCTTTGGAAAAGAAAAAGATCTTGAGCTCAGGCAGAGTGACTATCTTCTGCGAGGAGTCAAAATGGGTCACAAAATGCATCTCTGATACATTATGTGCCTCCATCCAGCACTTATTGCGCCTGGCATCATTGCCTTGATGTTGTAGTTTGTCAAGCCTCCTAGTTTGACTTAGCCTAGGTAGGTCAGAGTAATGTTCACTGTGTGAACTGGGCTTACTGTGTTCATGGCTATGAATCACTGTACAAAATGAGCATTGTACCTTATCGGGCCTGTGGTTTGTAGTTGTTCCAATGACCTTTGGTATGCACTTTTTGTACGTCGCTGTGGATAAAAGCGTCTGCCAAACGAATGTAATGTACTGCAATGATGCAGAAAGTCAATTGGGAGTCTTCTCTCAGTGCTGTCAAACACATATTGCTGATCTGGGAAGCAAAATGTTAAGTGTGAGTGTGAGTGAAAAGGTCAACAGCTCATTGTTATTTATGTTTGCCATTTTTGGCCGTAGTGAACTTAATCCCGTTCCCTTACCCCATGCTTCTCATCCCCCTGTCCTCTCATGGGAATGAGGTGGGGGGGGGGGATTTTTTGGACCCCTGGAATTTCTTGTTGAGGTGCATCGTGATTCCATCCTTCCTCTGGGGAAATGAAAACTCATGCAGACCCAGGACAACAGCTTTGGGGACAACGAGCGAGCACGTCACCTTGGAAACCACAGAGGGGGGCCCATAGACGCGTCGCTCGCTCTTGTCGACGGTGCTCTGCGATTGGGCCTCACCGTGGTAACAGTGAATTGGATTCACGTCTTTATCCGAGTGACAGGGATGGAAGCTCCGCCTGCTCAAGGACTACACTCCCATGCAAGATGGATCCTTTTTCCAATCAACCGTCAAGTGAGGGTGTATGTTGGGCTTTTTTTTTTTACGGACGTGGAGGATTTCTGTATTGGCTCAGACCTCCTTTCTCACAGTCATTGATCCAGGAATAGCCTGTAATCCATTGTGTCTGGGTAATGTAAAGAGCAATGCCAGCCATCTTTTATTCCACTGCCAGATGGACATCATCCCAATGGCACCAGGTCCATGGACTCCAAGCAGCACACAGAGAGCTCACCACGCACACTCCCAGGCCACCTGTGAACACGGTTTAGTGTCTGAGGCAGAGCTGGGCTCTTTCGGCCGAGAAATTCATGAGTTGTTGATGCTAATTGCAGCGGAGCCCGGCCTGTTTTTAGTTAGACTGGCCTGCTTTCTTTCAAGCCTCTTCTGACGGATTAAAAGCTGGCTCCGTTTCTTAATTAAAATAAAACATTAGGTGAGCGTGAGGGTTTGGGCGAGGAAGTGCTGTAGCTTTGCAAGATTACGTACTGTGCGGGTGTTCAAGAAAAAACAAAGAAGAAAATATTTAGCTTGGTAATGATCTCTTGCTGCATTTAATGCTTTATTTTCTTTCCCCTTAACTACTCGATAAAGTCAAGGTAGCGACTGGTACTCGGTGTACTTGTTTTTAATCTCTCCCTTTTCTCCCTGAATATGTGTAATCAAAGACCCATCCCATTGCTGCCATGCCCTTGATTGGTTCAGGATGTTTCACACCAATGTAGCATTGCAATGTGCATAGCCTTGCTGTTGCATCCTATTCAGTCTGATCTCCGTCAGTGTGACAGATCCAGCTATAAAGGACTTCTCCACTGACACAGTTGGAGCAGGTGCCTGACTGACCAGAAGGGGTCGCTAGTGAGCAAACGGGAAACCTTTACTGATGTCTGGTGATACCGCGTCACCTGAATCCTTGGGTGTGTGGCTATGGCTGAAGATGTCTTGTCCTGTTGGGATACCAGGCCACAATTGGCCATGTCACGGGCAGGATGCAAACTGGGTCCATGGGGCACACCAGTGCATTATGAACAGCCCCTGTAGCGCCATTTAATGTTTTTTAAATGGGTGAAAGAATAAAGAAATGAAAGAAAATGTATGGCGATGCAGCTCTGGAATGACGAGAGAAGCCACAACAGCACTGCAGGAATATTTTGGGCCAAACAATACTTTGTGTATGGTTTAGATACACTGGCTGAATGCCTGAAGGTCACAAATAAAAATAGCATCCATGACATCAATGTTAATGCTTAAAGGGGGGTAATGCTGTAATTTAATTAAAGCATTTATGCACGCTGATCATGTTCTAATGTAACTCCACTCATCAAGCTGTTTTTAAGAGCAGGTTGTTTCTTTAAAATCTAAGTCGGTGTTCTAGAACACCACTGCTTTCAGTTACCCGCAGTGATTGTTACATTGGCAGTAGAATGTTCAGTTAAGAAGGTTCTAATAACATAATTGTCATCTTACACCTTAAAGGTTTACACCAAAAGCTACAGGGAAGGGAGAAGAAGGTCTTTAGCAACAGCCAATAAAAGGAGAAGGCCTACGGGGCATTTTCCTCTCACGTAAGACCCTTGATGTCACAGCACTATGTCACAACATGCTTCTCCCATTAATTTACTGAATAGCATGAGAGGAGGAAGAATCTGTAAGCAAACAGGAAATGAAAGACAGTGGGAGGAAGTGACTCTCATAATTCAATTCCTTTACAAACGCAGAAAAGCTGCAGATATGGAAAATGTCATTTTAAACAGAAAACACCTGAAATGCATTCAGCGATGGAAGACCTTCCCAGGGTGCTTTGCACTTGATGGGGGGTGGGGTTACATTCACATTTGCCCATTTGCGATTGCTCGACGCGATCTAGCTTCAGAGAGAGAATACATAGGAGGAAAAATCACTAATAAAAGTACAGAGAGGGAATCTTTATTTAGATGGAGGATCGAGCTCCAAAGTGAAAGCAGATGGGGACCGTAGGCTGAAATATTTTCCACTTGAAGTATACCACTTTTTGCTGGGCCCAGTCCAGCGCTACAGCTCAGCTCAGATTCTGGAAGGCGGCCGACTCGGTGCATGCACCTTCGAGCCCGAGCTGATGTTAGACAGCAAGGTTAATTCACAGAAAACGAGGGACGGTTGGTTCATCAAGCATATAAAACCCCACACAGACATGGAGTATAAATCCAAGCGGCATTAGCGAAAGTGTTGCGGAGGTGACGAAATGCATCTTCTAAGCAGCGTCACGCATGGGGCTGTGGAACCTTCTTGTAGCTGCATCCAGCTCCATAAAATAATTGGAATACGACTGTCGTGAGAAGAAAAAAAAAAGCAAACCATAATTTATATAACACAGGCTATATATGGCTGACTTCTGGCGATTTCTAAGACAGTATTCCGAAAACGCTTCACGCACCGTTCACATCACACGTACTGAACGTGCCAGTAGAACGGGTTCACGCGAGTACAAGTCGACGCAGCACCGACCGGGGCAAGAACAATATGTCTGTTCAAGCGGTCTCCATAGAACCTTATAATTTATGCTGCTTATCTTACGGACTGTGATAGTAATGTGAAAAGCGGTACTTTGTAAAAAAGAAATTTAAGGTGTATTACACGCTGAGCTGTTGAAGTGGCATTAAAGAAGTTTGCAGGAATCAAAGCCGTGCGATTTATGGAATCCTATCGCTGGCAGTTGCTCAGATTTGATGCATTTTTTGGCCGCAGTTTCACCCAGGGGGTGGGGGGGTGGTGGCTACTTTATGCACCTGCACAGGTGACTCCTGGTTACCTGGGCAACTGCAATCTGTCTGCATCGGCTGCACGTGAAGTGTAGTTGCACCCGAAAGCAGTGCTGTAGGGAAAAGGCTTATTATTATTATTGACATCAAGCGGAGAATTAAAAGTTGCTATGAAAAAGGTAACGATGAAAAAATGTACGAGCATTGCCACCCCAAGTTGGTTAAAATGGTCTTGAGTGCTGAGGACTTGTAGAGGACTAATGTTCTGCCCTCACATCTCATGTTTGGAAGTCGGTTAAAGGACTTTTTTTTCCCCCTGAATTTCAGCGTTTTATTTTCAGAAGGGACCATGTTGCCTCCAGTGTAGCGTGCAAGCGTTCTTCCCTGTTTCACATTTTGGCTTTTTTGAACGCACCAGAGATGATGCACTGATTTCCTGGTGTAGTACGAGTTTTGAATAGTTTCTTAATATAAACTTGTAAACAACCGTTTCAAACAGATCGGCATTGTTTTGTATTGTCAGATGTTGCAAGCACCATCAGACCAAACAACATTATTTGCTGCAGAAAAGTACCTTGAACTCTCCACCATGGAAAATCAGAATTGACAATCTGCTATTGATATGACGAAACAGAAAATAAGAAAAAAGCACGGCAGAGTTTATGGAAAAGGCCTTCTAACTGTAATTCTTTTAGTCTTATAGTT
This sequence comes from Anguilla anguilla, assembly GCF_013347855.1. Classification (NCBI taxonomy): domain Eukaryota; kingdom Metazoa; phylum Chordata; class Actinopteri; order Anguilliformes; family Anguillidae; genus Anguilla; species Anguilla anguilla. The sequence goes on from NC_049212.1 coordinate 35,251,659, forward strand.
GACACCACTTGCAGGTGAAATAAGTTGTGAATATATATTTAACCCTTTAAGGCTTAAAATATACAAATATATGGTTTCAGTGTTCCTAACTGAACATTCTACTGCTGGTGTAACAATCGCTACTGGTAACTGAAAACAATGGAGCTCTAGAACACTGACTTAGAATTTTGTAAAAGAAGAAAGTAAAAATGTCAAAACCCTACTCTTCAAAGAGTTAATTAAGAGAAAACAAAATTGATGGCCATGCTTCTCATTAATCTGAAATCTGGATCGAGAGAGAGAAAGAGGGAGGGAGTGTAAGAGAGAGAGAGAGCGGCGCTCTCAGGAACGCAACAAAGGACAATATGTGCTGAATGATACAAATAATACACGTATTTATAGCCGTTTCTAAATACAGGCGCAGTCAGCAGGGGCTGTGAATGCGAACGGGCCCTGGCTTTGATGGATGGTCTGAGGTTTGGCCCTGCGCTCAGACAGACAAACAGTAATTTCCCTTTCCCCTCTATCCTGCCGGCAGTGACCCTCAGCCTCGCCCACCACAGATGCGCGCGGGCCAATGGCGCTTTATTTGGCCGGGCCGCCTCGGCCCGTAACGTTGGCTATTCTCCAGCGAGCCACGCTGTTTATTTTCGCCTCCCGATAGTGGCTCCCCTTCCCCGACGGGCCTCATAGTTTCCACAACCGCATAGACCATCCCCCCTGATACGATGCGATGCGATACGAGAAGCCGCACATTACGCTGCAATCATCTGGCAGATGCGCTGAGCCAGAGGAACCTACATCAGTGTCCTGTCATGACACTTTACATAAAGTAGCGCTTGAGCGGGAAGAAGGAGGGAATAGATGTCGAACCGCAGGCATTGCCTCGGTCAGAATATTAGAGATTATGTTAAATTCTAACCCTTAACATTCAATAACTATTAATAATTTACGTGAATAAAACGCTTTTAAATGTTTGTTGTCGGGTGGCATGGCAGTGCAGTGAATAACGCTGTGCCCCTCACAGCTGGAAGGTACCGAGTTTGAATCCTGGCTGAGGGGCAGGCCTTTGTGTGTGGAGTTTGCATGTCCTCCCTGTGTCCACGTGGGTTTCTCTGCTTTCCTCAGTCCACAGTCCAAAGCTAATTGGACACTCTAAATTGCCTGTAGGTATGAATATGTCAGTGAGTGCCATGTGGGCCCAGCAATGGATTGGCAACCTGTCCAGGGTGTGTTCCTGCCTCTGGCCAAATGCAGGCTGGGGTAGAATCCAGCCCCCCCCCCCCCCCCCCCCCCCCCCACACCCCCACCGCGCCCCCACATGGTCATATCACCCACATGATTTCATGAAAAATGTATTCATAGCAATGCTTATGCTGTATAATTGAATGCATCCCCACATTAGTCATTTTCCATCTTTATTTAAAAAATGTTAATGTATTTTCATTTTATTAATAAACACAACACTTATATAAACACTGATGTTTGCTCTGCCTCTTGCCTTGCTACTCTGTACAGTGTCTTTGTGACAGTTCTCTGTAAAAAAAAAAAAAAACGCTATACAAATAAAATTTAATTTAATATGAAGGTCTTAAAACAATATGCCTTGTCCATTATAATTTGATTCCAGCAATTATGCAGTGCGGGGAAAAAATCCAAAAAACCAGAACAAGTGATTCTGTGGCAAAATCTTATCTAAAAATGGTGCAAAAAAGTCATACAAAAACAATTTGTATGACTCCTACTTAATAAGTAAAACATTAAATGGTTGGTAAAGCTAAATAAATCCAAGAAAAACAAAGCAAAAATTATCAGCCTTCCCAGATCAGTAAATTAAAATGGAATATGTAATGGAACAATTGGGACCCTTCCATTATTCATAATCAGCTTTAATTAGTTTCATAACATAGATTTTGATATTACTGCTGACTGCAATTATTACTGGAATTTGGTAAATCCACTGCCAAAAAATGCTTCTTTAGAGATTAGGTTTTCCTCCCCCCCCCCATAGATATAGTGTTTGGCAAGTCAACGGGCTAATTTTTTTGTGTCCACGAGTGAATAAAAATAGTGATTTAAAAAAAACTGTTATTGCAATCACAGATTTGATTTTTCAGAATTCATATCATATTTATTATTCCTGAAGTTGAACTCACATGGAAATTTTCCACCTCTTTGTTTTATTTTATTATTTTTTTTCTCCACTCTTGCGTCCACATGCACTCCATATGCCTACAGCGTTGAGCTCATTGTTATGGTAGTCTGCAGGCACGGACGCTGAATTATTTCCTTTATCAGACGGCGAATAAAAAGTCCTGTGGCTTTCAGAGCTATTCGTGGGACCGCTCCTTCAATGACAAATAAACCACCGGATTTTCTCCCCAGACGGTTTGCATGCTGGGATCAGCCTCGCTCTTTGTCTGATGCCTGACTTCCGTGTTGCTGTGCAAAGATCAAAGCAATGGCCCTTCCTCTGCAGGAGGGTGGAGAAACCTTCTGGGGTCTCGCATGTATAAACGTGCAGTATTTTTGTTTGGGGAGATTTGCAACTGTCACGTGAAGCATAAATTCTGTCTGACTTGGCCTTGGCTTCTGTCGAAATTCCACAGCAGGAGTCTTTTTTTTTTGTCCTCTTCCGCTTTAAATAGTTCAGCTTTTTCCAAGTTTTCTGTCCCCGCCCCCCAACCACAGGTGAAGAGGGGTCTAATGTGCTCTTTTGCCAGGAAGAGAGGGGCAAAATCGGAAAAGGTGTGCATGTGTAGGCGTGTCACCTGGAAAGTTGCCCACTCAGTATTAGATGAGCTGGATTGGCATGACGCCACAGGTCTTGTCTGCACTTTAAAAGGCCCATTACCCAGATTGCAGCGGGGCGCTCCAACGTTTTTATAAAGGCACTTGTACATACTCAGCAGTACTTACCGTCATCGATGCTCTCCACATCCCAGATAACGATCGCTCTTCTTACCAGGGCACTCAGCAGGTTGACAAGTATGGGGGGGGGGGGGGGGGGCGGCTTGGGTTTGATACCCTATTTTCAAAATTGTCTGGTTCCATGAAGCATTTCATTTTGGCAGGGAGATGAAATACAAAATCTACTGTGGCATGTTTTTTTTTTCTTTCTTTACAACGAAAGGAAGTTCGGTTCTCACTTCATCTATTGCGCTCCCGACTGCGGCTTTTCCTCTCTCTGCTGGTCTTGGACTGGCTCACTTCTCAATATCCGTACGAGCCAGCCGAAACGTTTCCTGGAATTCTGCTTATCTAAACTATGTCCACCGCAAGCCCGGTTTTGGTTCTCTAACCGATAATTCTCTCAGGGGATGGCGGTTAAATAAATTTTGGCATTGTCCACCTACTTGGTATTGTTTGTCCACGGAAAGTGACAAAATGGTCTGAAAAAAGTGCATTTGAAGATAATACACACACGCCTCATGTTTGGCGCAAAATTGTTTGAGATACTTGGAACGAGCGAGCCGGGGAAGAATCAGTGACTCTTTGAATGGCCTAGAAAGGCATTATGGGCCTACTGCACAGAGACAGTGAGACGGTGATGAGCACCAGGGTGCTGTAGAGCCCAGAAGATCTGCATGGAGTGGTGCTGGGTTATGGGTTTATACAGCATAGAGTGGTGTTGAGTTATGGGTGTGTATAGCATGCAGTGGTGTTGGGTTATGGGTGTTTATAGCGTGGAGTGGCATTGGGTTATGGGTGTGTATAGCATGCAGTGGTGTTGGGTTATGGGTGTTTATAGCATGCAGTGGTGTTGGGTTATGGGTGTGTATAGCATGCGGTGGTGTTGGATTATGGGTGTGTATAGCATGCGGTGGTGTTGGGTTATGGGTGTGTATAGCATGAGGTAGTGTTGGGTCATGGGTGTGTATAGCATGCGGTGGTGTTGGGTTATGGGTGTGTGTAGCATGCGGTGGTGTAGGGTTATGGGCGTGCATAGCATGAGGTGGTGTTGGGTCATGGGTGTGTATAGCATGCGGTGGTGTTGGGTTATGGGTGTGTGTAGCATGCAGTGGTGTTGGGTTGTGGGTGTGTATAGCATGCGGTGGTGTTGGGTTATGGGTGTGTATAGCATGAGGTGGTGTTGGGTCATGGGTGTGTATAGCATGAGGTGGTGTTGGGTCATGGGGTGTACAGCATGAGGTGGTGTTGGGTCATGGGTGTGTGTAGATGGTTGTCGTGCCTTCGTCGATCCATCTGTAATGCTGGTCAAAGCCCATGGAATTCAGAAAACAGGAAACAGTGGAAGGAGAGACTTAGCAGTAAACCGTGCATCAGTCTCAAACAATTCAAATGCCTGAAACAAAATGCCTTACAAAGCTTTTTTTGAGGTATTGACATGAACAGCTCACCCTGCCTGACATCTATCGTGACATCTGGATTTTTTTTTAACCTGGTTTGAGGTTCTACAGACAAAATTTAGTACATTTTCGCACGTGAATTTCTGTTTTTCCTCAGCTTTCAGTGAGACTGCAAGCAGAAGGTCATTTAGCAGGGAGGGTGTAGGAGTGGAACCTCCCCTCCCCCTCTCCCTTCACCCCCCACCCCCAGACAGGGCCGGTTCCAGGTATAGGGGACAATAGCAGTCACCTGGGACGCCATCTGTCTGGGGGAGGGGGGGAGGGGGGGGTGTCAAACAAAAGGGGAAAAATAAAAAATCCACGTGCTGCGTAATGGTAGTCAATCTCTAGGACTGCAATTGCCATCCCCACGCGCACACCAAAGCCCCTTCTCCCCCCCCCCCCCCCCCCCCCCCCCCCCCCCCCCCCCCTTCCCTCCAACCACTGGGCCATTATCTCTCTCAGGGATTTGGTGGATGATTAAAACTCTGAGCCTGAATACCCTAAATGATGAAAATGAGCACCTCCAGCACAGGGTCATCTGTATTCATTAAGCCCAATTAATTAAAATGAATCCAGTTGTGTGGCGATAGGTTTGGATGGAGTGAAAACCAGGACTGGCTCTGGCGCTCCAGGACCAGGGTTGCCTGCCTCTGCTCTAATGAATCAAGTTTCAAGTGTCGATTAGCCCTGCCTGCAGAATCTGCTGTCCCATCATCTACAGGATTGTGATTTGCTGGGCATAAGCATTTTTCATATGTAAAAAAAAAAACAAAAAACAAAACAAGAAAGACTGAGTACATAATGTTTCATACCAAGGTAGATTGTTAGCAATTTGATGGAGATAGTGTTCAAACTGTAGAGAAGGGGCTGTTTGCTGTCTGTCTCATCTTTGCAAAACAGCCATTTCTGTAAAATGGCGAAACGTTTATTCATGCAAATACCACGAAACGAAAGCTGCTTGTACTTTTGTCTCGTATTCGTCTGTTGATCTCAAATCCAAATGCCTCAAGTATGTAGCAAAAATTATTAATTTTACTCTACTGCTCTCATACTTTTGGAGAGCACTGTACATATTGTGTTGCTTTCTGTTGTCAGGTTCTTCCACATCTTTGTCAACGTCTGTGTAAATCTAGTAAATGCCGTGACAGTAAAGGTTTCTTTACGCAGGACTGAACTAACTCAACTGGCAGCCGTGTCTGCAACGCGATGATGTTTCTGAAAATGTAGTACTCCGTCCGTGATGAGATCCATATTCGTATTATTACATAATTAAACAGCTGTGCTAAAACGCGCTGGCTGGCTAATCTGCGGTTCATGCTATGGCTTTATGAAATGAGAAGCAGCATAAAGTCATCTTTGTTCTCCTGCTCCTAAGAGTGTTCCACACCACTTTATCATAAGAGCATTTAATTCCAGTACTGCATCACAGAAGACCTGTATGCTGGGTCTTCCATTAGGAGAAGTAATTATTCTTAAAATCCTTCAGGTTTTTTTTCCCTCCTTTTTTTTTTTGTAATGTGGCCTTTGTCCCTGCCGGGCCATTATTAATTCTCAAGTCTGCTCAAGTTTTTTTTTCTTTTATTTTTTCCCTGCTAAGAAGTTTTGCAAAATCCCAAACCACATCAGAAAATGACAGCGAAAAATCATGAAAATATATATATTTTTAATATAGAGGGGTGAAGAAAAAGTTCTTTCAACACCACCACCACCACCACCCACCCTTCCCCCCACCTCCCCACCGCCCAAGTGGAACCACACAGAGATGACGCCGAAGAGGCAGTGGGAGAAAAGCTCTGGTTGGACTGAAATGGATGGACTCTGTTTCCTGCTTCTGACACACCCCTTTGCCCACACAGAGTGAGAGTGAGAGGGAGAGGGAGGGGTGCTGCTCTCTGAAATCCAATGGCCAGAGTTCTCAGAAAGCCATCAGTCATCTTCCTCCCTCACACTCCATAGTACCTGATCTCTAAATACAATGGCGATTCTTGAAAAGGCTGCCTGTATTATGCCAATAATAATATAAGCAAGCCCGGCGTTTATAGCAAAGGGAGACATGGCCTGACTATTTATATTCCATCCTGAATGGGAAGGAAGACTATACCTCCATAACCGAGAGTAATTATCTGACAAGTCACACAGCTCTGCAGAACTGTGACTGGAAATGGTTTTATTCCCCCTCCACAAGCTGACTTATGCGAGTGTTTACAGGAGCGAACTCCCTTTTCTGTGTGTGTCAAAAGCCTGTTTTACAGCAGCAGAATCACTTACCGTAAATGCATCGCGGAGCGTTTTCTCTGGCTTCGACTAGCCCACGCTACAATGTTGCGGTACGATTAACGCTAGTTTTGAACCATTGTCAGGCATGGCTCTAGCCTTTCTGCGGCCCTAGACGAGATTAGTGGTGCCAGGGCAGTTAGTATGCCAGTTATTTTTGAAAGTGGCAAAGAAAATCTGATTTTTTTGGTCCAAGCCCCAATTAGCTAAGCTACTTCTGTGCTTAGTATGCACTTAGTAAGGGCTGCAATCAAGAGCAATATTTAAATTATCACACATCTGGTTATTTTCTGTTAGCATAACGGAAATTGTGTGTGCTAACAGGTTAAGTGACTGACTCTGTTCCCTAGTGTCTAGTGAATTGGGAGTTATTAAAAGCCCTGTGTACAGTAGCCGTCTCGCAACCTTGGCTTCAGTTAAAACCTCCCTTTACTAAGATTTCACCCATTCAGGCTTTCCCAAAAAAGACTTCTGTTAACAGGAGAGAAAAACAAAATAAAACAAATTATGATTTGCTTTACATATAATACCGGCTCATAAATCATCAATATAGAGAAGGCTGTATGACTGGAATCCTTTTTATACCCTTCCAACTTTTTGTTGTTTCTGTGAGAGACGTTGAAACATTTACTGTCTGTTCTAATTATATATTGATGAGAGACCACACTCTTCCTTCACGAGTTGAGCTTTGCTTTACAGCTCAGAGCAAATGGCACATGGATATCGTAAAAAAATGTTTAATGTAATTAAATTCTTCTGTCTCCTGCATTGCTTATGTTTGTTTGGAGAAAAGATTCTTTTTTTTTTTTTTAATTATCATTATGTACACAGTTATTGGGCTGATGTAAGACAAATCATCTGTCCAGCAGCTCTAAACAGAATAGTTTACGACTTCTTTTTTGTCAAAACAGGGATTTTACACGTGTCAGTAACATTCACTCATTGTTCTCAAATCTGGCACATTTGTCAGGCAAGGGACTATCCAGGCACACAAAGTGAATATCATAGCCTGTGCTACAGCCAGCTAAAACCATAGCGAAATGGCATAACCATAATATCGGCATGTTTCATAGCACTGCTTGGTCGGACTATTTGTCATAGCGTGAGGACGTGTGTGAAGTTCAGTTCCCATACTGTAGGTCAGAAGCCACCTCCATCATCACCCGCATCCATGTGAAGAGGGCTCGTACAGTTCGCGTTGTGCCTCATTTTAAATACTTTTTTTTCGGCACATACCGTAAATCTTTGGTTTTTGGAAAACTCTGTGGAAAAAGGGTCCTCAGAAAGCATCTGTTTCTTCGCTTTATTGCAGGCAAAGAGAGAAGCCCCCCTCCCCTCCCCCCTACCCACCAAGTACACATTTCTGATTGAAATGTGTTCCTTATTTGTGGTGGCGGCAATCACTTTTGGCAAGCGACAGTAAAGAAGCAACAGTCTACATTCTGCATTACTGAAGGCTTTGTTACGTTTGAAAAGCAGCGTACACACACACACACACACACACACGCTCAGCGCGGAGCAACCAGAAGCCTGAGACAGTCGCTGGCACCACTGGCTGATTTGCAGTGATGCTAACATTTACGCTGCGTTTTGTGTCTGTTTCTTCTGTCCGCTGTGTAATTACACCAAAGCCCATGCCACCCATTGGAAGTCTCCAAAGCACAAAGTAAACGAATCCTGTCTTATTTACCAAGGCTTTAATCTAATTTTTTCCCCCCTAAATGTCTGTTTATATAGTTTTTTTTTAACCCCTTAAAATGATGTGCTGACTGGTCACAATCCCCCGGTTGACAAAACAGTATTTAGATAAGATTTAAATAAGATTCCCTGGGAAAATAATGTTTTTTTTTTTTGTTTTTTTTTTGTTGTTGTAGTGTTTAACTCCTTTGTTCTTCCTTGTTGTTATATGATTATATGAGCTTTTTCCTTTTGCATACAAAATATTAAACATACAGAACATCAAGTAATTATTTTTTCAGTTCACTAAGCTGGTTTTTTTTCCCAAACTTGCAAACTTTACACCTCGCTGTAGAACTTAAGATGTCTGCACACAATAAAAAAAATTAATCCCTTGTGGAATCTGACACATTCCTATGTTCTTTCTTTTTTAGTAGTCTTTTAAAGTTAGTCATCAAAGAGGATTTGAGGGGAGATTTGCTCGCCACGTTCAGAGGTACTGTACAGAACTGGAGAGCTTTGACAGTTTCATACTTCAGGGGTGGTCTCCGATGACAGTATGAAGAGAAATCTCTCTAGGAATTTGACTTGTAGCCATGTGATAATCACGTATATAATCATATCAGAGATTATAACGTCGGAGGCCTGGTGCTCCTGACAACTGATTAACTGATTCAGTTGATTTTGCAGAAATCGGTGCTGGTTTTATCTTAGTGAGATACGTTTACACAAATTTGAAAAGGAGAGGGCTACAGCTGGAGATCATTATGGGAAAACTTTGGGATAACTTGTCAGTGGATATTCAGACAATTTGCCTCCTCGTTAATTAAGCAAAATAAATGATAGCAGTCATTGTTACAGTTGTCCTGATGCACACACATGTGACTGAAATTGATGTGAATGTGTTGTCACCGAAAATGCCAACACACTATATTTGGAAATAGCTGCAAAAAGAAATGTTGCATTTGAATATGTGCCTTTCAGCAAAGTCAGACACAAAAACACATTAGATTCCCCTGTTGTGCTGTACACAGTAAATGAGAGGTGAAGAGAAAGAAATGAGAGAGAGTGAGAGAAAGCAGTGATTATATTGTATTTATTGTGGCAAAGAGCTCTATGTAACAGAGCAGGGGAAACAGTGAGGTCGAGTTTTCAAATCGTCTCTGTTTTCCATAAACAACTTTGTTTCAGTTGTGGTGACTGAAATAGTTCTGCCCTCCGGTCAGGGAGTCAAACGAAACTCCTGAAATCCCTTTTATCCCGGTCCAGAACACTTCCAGGGAATAACATATAGGCCAAAGGAAGATAAAGCTGAATTCACTGGTAAACTTGTTGATCTCAAAAAAAAATTAAAATAATAATAGGCAAGTGGCAAATACAATTCCCAGCAACAGTTTGTTATAAACTAAATAATACAAATTTAAAAAAAAATAAAGCACAGAATAAAAATATATTATTGTTCAGCAAAAATCAGCAGGCCAACCGTTATAGTCGGAAAGATCAAGTCACAAGGAGCTTGTTTAAAAACCAACCGCAATCCTTTTCATCAGCTCTGTGGCTCTAGTCCTGATGACGATCGCATTTCATTCTTAGCCTCAGGCTGTCAGGCATATCCATATACAACTTCCATACATCTTCCAGCTTAAACGCTTTTTGCTGTTGCTAGCTAATCACAAACAAGCTTTTGAACGTGCTCGATACATGGCAAGGGTTAGCAATGCATTATTCCCCAAAAATCTATCCTTCCAGGATTGTTTCTGCATGTTTAGTATATTATTTCAGTACATAAAATCTAGTAAAACACTAATTATGGGTTGTACGTCTTGGTTGCTCTCGTACCCAAGGTGTGCTTCATTGCACAACAGCACCATAGAGTGCTACCTTTTACGACGGAAGGTAGGCGGAATGCTGTTGTGTTGGAGCATCATCTGGAGGTTTGTTTTATTTAAAACGGGTCGCACGTTATCGTTATTATACCCGAGACGTCCCAAGCTCAAGTCTGAGCCAGCTCATTAACGGATACTGAATAGAGTCGGCAATAGCAGGACACAGTTGTCTTTGTCCTACCAGGAGTAAGATGAGGATACGTTGAACGGGCTACGGCTACATTCGTTCCAACTATCTGCCAGCCACCGACAGCTTACCAGTGCTCGTCAGTGAGAGATATGCCTCTCCTTCGGCTGGTTGTATTGTGTGGCCAGTAGTTGGGGGGAAAATAAGCCACTAGCTCACGGTCAAATGCGTGAGAGAGCGAGATAGCACGCGCTTCTGCTGCAGCCATGCTTACCCTGGTGCTACAGTGGAAACTCACAGAAGCACGACTAGCGAAAATTTCTCCGCTGAGATAATGTTGAAAACGTTAAATATTTTGTTAAAAAATGTTTAAAAAATCTGAATTGTATAGACTCAGAGCTATATCACTGTGGACAATAAAGCACCTTTTCACTTTTTTTCTTTCAGTGGACAGGGTTGTGCTAATAAGAAAAATCATGATTTCTTTACTAGAGTTCAGCCAATTTTTTTTCACTCACAGGCCTGCAGGCAAATGAAGAGTAATCTAATGGTTCAGCCAATGTGCACAGATGGGCAGGGTCTGTCCCACTAATGTATTTTTAACTGGACTATTAACTACCCATCCTGAAGCGCAATATGATTTCCTGTTCCCGACGGTGACCATCACTGGCCAACTGCAGATTTCTATGACCAAAATAAGGGTCTAATGATAATGTCGCAAAGGCTCTGTGAAGGATTATGGTGACAGACATCCGAAAACTCTGGGTTTTTGTAGTTGGGAAAAAGTACTTCCACTTTGGTTGGCAGTGATTGTTGGAAGTGATGCATTGTGGGTAATCTGTTTGTGACAGTCCCCTGCCCCATCCAGTTTTCTGCAGGGATAAGGAGGCTTTTTTCTCCAAGAACACACAAAAGCAACTGTGTATCTTTCTTGTCGAGTTCTAATGGGTGGGAGAATGACAACGACTCTGTGAATAATCTGATGATGATGATGATGATGATTATGAGTTTTTGTGAATGATATTAGCATTCATGTCACAGTCAAACATAGAGGTCACAGGTTTGAGGTAGGGAGAAGTCATCGGTCAACATGTGCCTGCAGGAGCTGGACTCAGCTGGCTTATTGTGAAGATAAGCAGAGGTCATGACAGAAACACTCTCACAGATTATGAATGAGAAGTGGCAGTTGCTTATGGCTACTGGTCTACTCCACTGTCGGATGGAAGTGTCTTGGGCTGCAGTACACCAAACAGATTGGTTCTGAATGTTCTGTGTGACGGACACGTGCGAACCGAGCTGGCAGTCGTAGTGACGAGTGAAATGATTAGTGGACAATGTGCCAGCGCCCCATGACGGATTTACGGAAGACACCTCCTCCTACGTCCTGCGTCATAGCAATGGAATTCCTCTGGGTTTTGCCGTATGTTTGGCTTTTTGGCTTTTCAGGTCGGGTTGGTCATGGAGAAGAACAGGTTGCACGAATCAGGCCCCTCACTGGGGCCACTCTGAGGGCCACTCTGGGCCACTTTGGGGCCACTGTGGGCCCCACTGTGGGCCCCACTGTGGGCCCACTCTGGGGGCCACTTTGGGGCCACTCTGGGGCCCACTCTAGGCCACTTTGGGGCCACTCTGGCTCCTGTCACAGAACAACCACACTTATTCTGTCAGCTCTGCTACTCACTGCAACCAACAACGGACTTCAGAAAGAGTTACGTCAGGAAGCAAATCTGACCTCATAAGGCTGTTCACTTGGACTAATATTCAGTCAAAATCCTGATTGCAAGCGGCAGGTCAGCGTTCATTTTCTCCTTTCTCTGGCATCTTCAGTGCTTGCTGCTGTGCTACTGTGAGTATATGTATACTCAGCTAATCAAGAACCTGGGCTCTCTCACGCTCGTGCTCTCTTTCTCTCGCTCGCTCGCTCTCTCTCCCTCTCTCTCTCTCATCATCTCACAAAACTCGGGTAAAAAAATGCAAAAAAGAAAATCCTGCCATGTCAGTCCACACATTAAAACGATGCTGAGACATGCCCTGATATTTTAATTTTTTAAATGCATGTATTTTATTACCGAGTGCAAATTTATTGAGTCAAAAGCCGAACAAATTGCGTTTTAAAATGCCATATACTCAATATTCACAGCTGAGCTGTAAATTTGATATAATACAGCAGTTCAGTGACTGCCTTTGCCTTGACTTGGATAGAGAAGAGGGGGATTTGTACAGTCAGGCTCAATAAAAAGAAGGAAGACAGGCCCAGAAAACCTCTTTCTCTCAGAACGACTCCCATCGTGTTCTGTGTACTGTAACTGGTTTTTATGGGCTGTTATCATGGACTTTTTTATTAGGCTTAACACTACTATGGCTATTCCTGCTGCTGTTGCTGCTTCTGCTATGGCAGCTAGGACTGTAACTGACGTTTTTTTAAAATCTAAGTTAACCCAAAATAATATTACATACCATTTTCAAAAGCTAATTATTATAACCCGTGATTTAAAGGACAATTATATATATATACTTTCCACTCAAGGCTAGTTTTTACCATGCAAAGCTAATATCAATGAATGTAAAAATGACCCCAAAAAAATAGGTAATATATAATAATAATAATAATAATAAATTCACTCTCCAGTTAAACCAGTTTATGGAAGATTGATTTCCCCCCTTAGCTGACAGTATACTGGATTAATTACAAGATGGGAGAAATTACTGAACTCTACCCAAAATCCACAATGCCTGCTTCATCTTTCCTGTAGGTAAGGCAGAAGTTGTTTTCTGTCTTACTGCTCAGCCAGGAAACTGTTGCAGTGACAATGATTTAATTAATCTCTGTCTTTTCGCATGTGAGATATTTGTGTGCGGCACTTACTCATAGTCAGGACCAAAGCGCACGGTGCTTGTGTTGAACAGAACCCTGACTGTGGCCGGTGAGTTGAAAATGAGCTTCTCTTATTTTTCTTTCGCTCGGTTATTACGCTCCGAGGCCAAAAAGGATCACCTACGTTTAGGATGAATAACGAGCTGGAAAAAGAATGAATGGAAGAGAGAGAGAGAGAGAGAGAGAGACTTCCTCACTCCCCCGTTTTCCCCCCGGTCCCCTCCGAGCTTCCAAACGCCCGGGCCTCTCCCCCCGGCCGTTAGCGTCTGTGCCGAGGGCTGTCACCCTACACCTGAACACACACAGACCCCCTTTCCACGTGCGCTGCCCCGCATTTCGAGAAACACTCAGGGAAGAGCGCAGATTTATGATGGACAGAAGCGAGCGACGGCGGAGAGCCAAATCTCCAGAAGAGGTCCAGGAACGGGGGACTGGGGGGCGATGGAGTTTTCTTGAGGTGGTGGGTTGGGGCGGTTGGATGGTGACATGGTGGGTTTTGTAGCAAAAGTGATTTTGGCATCATAATAGTAATAATAATAATGAGGAGGAGGAGAAGAAGAATAACGATAATAATAAGTATTAATAAACCAGACTTGAAAAGTAACACTAAATCAGTGAGTGAGAATGGGTTTTTCCATTGTCTGGGTTTGGTCCTCTTTGTTCAGTGATGGTTAGGGAATGGTAGTTCAGCTGCTCACCCGCGGGACCGCCAATGTTTAACGCCTTCACGAGGCTGCGAAACCACCTCCGATTTCCTTGGAGCTTCGCCGTGTCCTAGACGGAGCTGGAAGGCATCCGCGCTCACTCCATCAATCTCGCTCTCTCCCTCGGCTGAGAGCCCTGCCCAAAATATGAGCCAGGGTCCCACAGAGATACCGAACCAAAGAAAATACCCCCCGCACTCACCAGCAAGGTTAGGTCAACACAGCAACTGCCGAAGATAAACAGTGAGACAATAAAACATTTTTTTTCCTCAACTCAAAACCCCAACGCATTAAGTGTCCTTACTGTAATAGAAAAATACAGTACTATGAAATACTGTGAGAGTATAATGGCGTGCATTTATTCTGGTGTTTGTTTTGTTTTAGGAGAAGACATGCAGACAAGGATGAGATGAACAGCTTCTTCTACTTCAGAAAGGGTAAGATGAAATATTAATTTAAAATACTTTTTTTTTTTTTTTTTTTTACTTCCAGTCACACATCAGTTTTATTTGTCTACTGTTCCTGAAGCTCTGCAGTGGGGCGCTGTGCAGGAGGCAGTCAGTACTCCTAACGGTCATAACTATGTCAAACATTATCCTCAGCAGACTGTTTGAATGAAGATGATCCTCACGTAAGGGGTTTGATCTGAAACTCCAGTGAGATTCAAACTTTGCTGCTCAAAAATTCCTTAAATACACCCATGATATCCACTGAGCTTTTTTGTCCATCTGTTGTTTGCTGATTTATGAACGTCATGTCCAACTATGTTCCACAATTTTCTTTTTTTCGGGAAAGAATTATAAAGCAGAGCAGGTCAGAGCCACGGTTTTACACACTTGAACATTATTTCCCTTCTACTTCCAATTCCATCTATTTATTATGCAAAGGAAGCGCATGCTAGGTTTATGCTAGGCTCTGTCAAGAACGGGATTTTCCAACTTCAATCCCGAGCTCTGGTTCGTACTGCCATCCTCGCTGGCCAAATAAACACAGTTTCTACAAACTGACTGTCTGTGAACTTGCCACCAGCGGAAACTCTTTCTTTCCTTAATCAGAAAGACAGTAAATAAATAAACTGTGTGATCAGCCCACGTGCCAGACCTACTAAATCTAAACTGATCTAGATCTAAACTGCCACTTACAAACGACTCAGTTTCCTCGCAGCATTAATAAGCCTAGGACGTATTTGTTTTGACTTACTACACGTAGTTAAAAAGTCCCGTGTGTGGTTTTAGGGTTTTGACAAAAACAGAACAAGATAAATAAAAGAAAAAACAAGAAAAGAAAAAGAAAAAAAAAACAGAAAAACTTCCCTAAGTCACGGACATCGTTCGCACGTCAGGGAAAAACTGTGTCATAGCGGTGCGGGAGGAATTCTGTAGCTCTGTAATGCATTATCCCACGCGACTGTGTGGGTCCCTGTTCAGATCTCCGCTTTTTGTTCTGAGGAGGGGGGGTTCGTGCTGACTCCAGCATCTCCTGGCTGGTCAGGCGTGTGCTGCTTGAACCCGCGCCACTACGCTAGCCAGTACCTGTCGTTCGGGTTCCCATAACATCTGAAGTCACGCAAAATAACGACTTAATCGTGAACGTCATCTTTCTCCCTCACAATAAAAACTTGTGTTCTTAGGAAATTTCCCCACAAGTGCTCGTTGCTGTTAAGTCAATTAAAAGTTTTACCGTAACTAACCGCTGTCTTGTGCGGTTTGAAAAATGTTTGGGCTCTTGGGAAACAGTTGGCGCCGTCTGTGGGAGTCGGTCATGACAGCCCTTTGATCCAGTTGTTGTATTGTTCTTTCAGTTCACTTGTCAGTTGCAGTTTTAAATGACTTTATAACTGCCATTATGCCAATCTTTTGCAATTGGTCCATGCTTTAAATAGATATACTCTAGTTTAAATAGATATTCATGAATGTTATTAGCCCTGTGTATGTTAGTCATGTTTTCTCCAGTGAGTCATTTTAACGGAAGTGTGGACCAGTTTAATTATAATAGCTGGCTGGAGACTTTTACCCAAAACATATGGTGCCACTTTTGTCATCCCTACTTATAAAATAATTGTCAGTATCACTGTTCAGGCAGGAAAATTTTGTTTGTACAAGCTTGACATGGGCTGCAAACTAGAGGCAGTTCACACACATTCATCCAATTACGACTTGGATACACGGAGTCTAGAATTTGTCACCCATGAAGTCACATTATCTGCGATTTTGAGGATGAGGAAATCTCAGGCACAAATACTGATGGAGACATGGAACTTTGAAAAATCAAAACCGGTTCACCATCAGGTAGTTTCAATAACAACAACAACAACAACAAAAAAACTAAACAATGGCTTTGGAGCTGAGAATCTATGGAAGTGCTTCAATATTTTTTTTATATATTCCCTGTACATATTTATATTTATTCAGCACTAATTAACCCTCTTCTGCTCTGCCACTACTGAAATAAACTTGCAAGAGTTATTTTTTAAAAATGTTAACCATGGTAATTTCTCTGTTACTATATTTGCATCATGTACAATAGCAGACCCTATCTTTCATGGTCCAGTTTCTGTGCTTTCACACATCTCAGTAAGAGCTGAGAGGCTCAGGGTACTGGCCTGCATCGGCATCTCACCAGGCTGAAATACTCTGTTCATAGTTGTAATCTTGCATGGCCATATGGTAACATGCCGCATATTTAAAAAGTACATGCAAATATCCAGAAGGCTTGTGAGTACTCTGCATTAGGCCCTTTGGTCACTGTTGCTTAACAATTTGGGAAAACTAGCTTTGAATGCTGATCAAAAACAAAACCAAAAAAAAAAAAACTAACAACAACAACAAAACAAAAACAATAAAAATAGCATGGACAAAATTAAATTAAATCCCTCAATTGTGGTCAGTATGATGCTGAGAGTTAAAAAAAAATCAAAACAAAACACAGTACAGACGCCTGAAACACAAGCAGCTGCCTTGGTAATGGGAAGCAGGTCGCGGAGGTTGCTAAGTGACAGGAGCTCAGATGCAGGCCCAGAATTTGGGTTGGTCTCTGCGGTGAGAACACCCTTACCCACCACCCCCCCCCCACCACACACACACACACACACACCACGGAGGCTCTGACGTTGGCAGGGCCGGGCCCAAATGAGAAACAGACTCCGTTTTACCCCCGCTGCTTTTTTTTCGGGTCCCATCTTTTTTTTGTGTGTGTGTGTGTGTTGTTTTTGAAAAGGGGGGGGAGGGGGAGGGGGGGTGAAAAAAGAGAGCAAGCTCCAAAAATAGTTTTTTAGGGGATCGCGTGCCAGTGGTTTTTCAAGATCTTTTTTCTGTCTTTCTAGTCACGCAAGTAGCCTGGCAAGACCTCTAAGGGAAAACAACAAAAAAAAAGACAGAGAGAGAAAGAGAGAGAGAAAGACAGAGGCAGGGAAAGGAGGAATTCGATCGATGGAACGGGCGCGGGGATCCGGGCGAAGGGTGGACGGGAACATCCCCGGCTCAAACTCCCGGCGTGGGACAGGGAACGAGGGGCGGCTGACGTGCAAGCTCGAGGTACCAGGGGCTTATGGGTAATCCGCCGTGCGCTGGCAGGCGCTTGCTTCGGCTCAGGCCCCATTTGAAACGGAGAGCCTCCTCTTCCTCGGTCCGAAAACAGGCTGATCCCCTCCAAAGCGCCCGCAGACAGCTGAGCTATGTCCCGCTTCGGCGCAGGCAAACACAGCATGCACGCAGGACCCTGCGTTTCGCCCGCTTCGCACGTTAAAACGGCAGCCTGGCACAGGCGCTGTTTGATCTTTCATTTGAGCCTCACTTGGACTGAAAGAATGGATTTTAGCCGCTACCTCTGAACCCCGCATCTCGTTTCGTGGCGAGCGAAGGCCGGCGAAATGGGCAGAAGAAGAAGGCCCCACCCCCTGCTAAATTAGCACATTCGGCTTTTTAGCCCAAAGGACTTCACCACATCGTGAAGAAAAAACCCAAATAAATCAAAAGAATCACTCTCAATTATTAAGATTGCTGCTAAGACTGCATGCCTGCCCACCTTTTGAAGATGAGCTGACGTAGAAATGATAAAAGCCACAGTTACGCCACGTGCGCACACAGGCCGTGTTAAAAAGCCGTCGTTTTCACCACTCCTTCAAGCCGCTACAGCTTCAAGGCTTTTACGAGTCTCCGCCAGTCAAAGAGCACAAAGGCAACTCCGAGCAACTGTCCAAAAGACTGGGTATGGAAAAAAATAAAGAAATCACATGTTATGACAGTACAGTAGACATCTAAAGCTTTGAAAGGGGTAGAGAACAAATAATGTCTCTGAGAATACTAAACCGAAGCAATTTCTCACAATGACACCATCATTGAAAGTTATTATCTGGGATTCGGTTATAATGGTTTTATTTGTTTTTTTCCTTCACAAAGTGAACAGCAGTGGCTGGGTATAGACAGGTTGCAACTGCTGACTTTCAGTAAATGGACTGTCATGCATCATAACTTGCATCATAACAGTATAATATACGTGGATTACACTTAAAGGGGCAGTTTACCCAGAGTGCTATTCATCCATATTCACTGCAGCTCAACCTGCAACAGTGGACCTCAACCGGGCCAACATTTGTGGCTCTCAAAGTGCCAAAAATTCACAATCTTGAAACAGTGGTTTAAAAACAAAACACCTGGAATAATGGCGTATTTTGGTTGAGACTTTTGCGGATAATGTGCAGTTGTCGTACTTTGGTAGAAAGTAGTTTTCAACGAAACTGTGCACAACAAGGTCAGTGCATGTGTCATACGCGGAAAGATATGTTGCTGATGAGTTTTTTTGAATGTCGAGTTTTGGCACGTTGAAAGAAACCAACGCTGGCCCCACTGAGGGCCGTTGTATCAGGGTGAGCTGCAGTGGATATCTAGAAAACTCATCGTATTTCAGTGAAACTGGATGGATAGATAGCACTCCGGATCAGTGAAAATACAACTTTATTTTATTGGTGAGAGTGAGAGAAGGCTGTTTTGTGACACATGTATTGTGTGATTGCACGTGCTTTAAGATAAGACAGATACGGTCCTGTGTTTTTAAACAAATATTTCAATGAAGTTTATTAAGGCATCTGTTATCAAAAACAATGGCACCAAAAACAGACATTGGCACTTCTCTGCTCAAGTATAAATCCTGGGGGAATGGAGCCTATCAAAGGAAGGCCAGCTGGAAAATGTACAGCAACAGAACAAATCTGCGAGAACACATGCAACTTCAAGAATACATAGGAAAACAAGAACTAGAACTTTTTTCTTTCTTTTTTTTTT
Source organism: Anguilla anguilla (assembly GCF_013347855.1). Classification (NCBI taxonomy): domain Eukaryota; kingdom Metazoa; phylum Chordata; class Actinopteri; order Anguilliformes; family Anguillidae; genus Anguilla; species Anguilla anguilla. The sequence goes on from NC_049212.1 coordinate 35,270,812, forward strand.
TTTTTTTTTTAACAGCACATGAAATATAAATAACAGGTTTCCTTCACCACTTGTCGACAACATATTCCCCAGTTCAATGAAAACGTTCCTCGTGAGGCTTTGACCAGGACTGAGAGAGCTGGGTCACTGTGGACTGAGGGCTCTCCACCATCTAGACATCCAGGGATACAGCAGAGATGAAAATAACACCGCATTTGAAAAAGCAAAAAAGGCACTGTAAAAAAAAAAAAAAACTGCTATCCGTTATGACTGCGCTCTCCGTAGATATAAACTCAGCTTGCAGAGCTCTTCTGGTTCAAGTGAAACGATACGATTTATTCAGTTCGCTCACGACTTCAGTTGAAATTCAAATGCTATAATCTACACAGGTGATCAACCCTCGCAAAGGCATCTGGGATAGCTATCATCTATGCTGTGTGCACTGGCCAGCTAACTCTAGTGCATGTAACAGCGGCAGGTTCAATACCTCCTCCTTTGCGAGGGTTTCTGGCTGCGTCCAGTTTTTGGTCACCCTTGCGCCCCCCCCCGGTCTGAAACCGTCCCATGATGAGGGCTCTGCCCAAGTGGGACGGAGTGCGTAATTACTGAGGGCGAAGTGGGGTTGGGATACAGCCCAACGAGCACAGGCTTGGGAGAACTCACAGGAACGAGACCCTATTTCGCAGGGCGGGACCGCTTTCGAGAGGGGGGGGGGGGGTGGGGGGCACTGTACCTCTGTTCTCTCCCCATTCGACCTTTCTGTCCACATGCTTGTAATAACATAAGACATAAGGATATTTACATAGGGAACACAACCTGATCAAACGGATTATGAATAAATTCTAATTCTGTTAATGTTCCGCATAAATCTGGATACTGGGGAAAAAATGGGAATGGGAATTTTCAGCCTGGGTCTTGAGGACATGGCCTTCCCGATGACTTCCGAAGCCAGAATCCCAGAGTGCTGTGTGTTTGATGAGAGACGACTGTTGCCGTTGGAATATTTTGAGCGCCTTACAAGTTAACGTTGTTTTAAAGGGGCGGGACGTGCCTTCAGAAGCAGACCTCAGATCTCGCGGCCTCGTTTTATATACCGATGTATCCAAGCCTCATTTTAAATACCGACTTTATGCACGCGCTCCGTAAGACCCCCCCCCTCCTTTTGCACATCTTTGTTTTCCCCCCATATAAGCCACGCCCACACAGACTCCGCCCCTCCGGCGTGAGAGCCCCGAATGCCACTGCAGCAGATGCACACACACACACACACACACACACACATACACACACACACATACACACGCGCGCACACGCACGCACGCACACGCACACACACGCACAAACACACACGCGCGCACACGCACACACACACTCACACACACACACACACACACACACACACACACTCTCTCTCTCTCACACACACACACACACACACTCACACGCACACACACTCTCACACTCTCTCACACACACACCCACACACACACACTCTCTCACGCACACACACACACACGCACACACTCTCACACTCTCTCTCTCACACACACACACACGCACACACTCTCACACTCTCTCTCTCACACACACACACACACACACACACACACACACCCGGCTCTGTCTCAGCCCCCGCGCGTTTGAGCACGCAAGGCCAGGCGATGCAGTCCGTTGGTGCCGCGCATGATGACGTAAACTCAAACACACGAGGACCTCGTAGACACCGGCAACGGAGCCTCGTCCTACGTCATTCTGATGTTCCCTCTCGATAAAGAGATATTTGGAGTAACTAACAAAAAAAAACTAAAAAAAAAATACACTTTCTTTATTCTGTCTCCAGCATGTGGCCTCAATTTGTACAAATAAAGCTCGCGAGGGGGCTGCGAGGGTTTCAGCAAGAGGTCACGCATACAGAGCAGCTCGACGTTGACTCTAAACCGCTTTTTTAAAATTTGATTTGCCTAGGTGTGCGTTTACTGTAAGGTCAGCCCTGCTGCTCTGCATATGAACTGGCCTTGTGGGGTCACAGTTCGAGCTGGGGATGAGGCACCCGTCCAACAGGACCCTAAAATCGGAGGCTCAGAATATTTGAAGTCGAGTCTTAGCAGGGAGGCAGTGTAGCATGATGGATAAGCAACTGGGCTTCTCACCGAAAGGTCATAGGTTCAATTCCTGGGTAGGACAACTGCCGTTGTACCCTTGAGCAAGGTACTTAACCTGCATGCAGTCTGAGGCTACAGCCACAGCATGTGTATTCTAAAAATGTAACTGTTCTCAAGTAGAGGAGTGAACCAGCATAGTTTACAGAGCTGTCAGAAAACTTAAACTAAGATAATTGGTTGGAACAAAAACCAGCACACAGAGCAAGCCTCCAGGACTGCAGTTTTGCATACAGTGACAAATTCGTACGGGTGCCAAGTTTTAGTGGGACCCCGTATTGTGAAGTTCTTTCCTTTTTTGGGGGGGCTGGGGGCTTATTACTGCTGAAGTATAGGCAGGAACCAGTTCCTGTGTTCCGCTCCCTTGTGCTCTATGGTAGGCCTGACTGGGACTGTGTGTCCCACTCACTCAAACAATCACAAGGCCCATGCTGGAAAAAAAAAAAAAAACAAGATTGTGTATCACACATACACGATGAGAGACTGACAGCTTGGAAGAAACGGCCACTTCCCGCGCTCTGGGTCCCTGGGGGGGCAGAGTAGGTAAGGAAGACGAATGCTCGATGCCCCCCCCCCACTGCTATGCTTGCAAATGGCTTAAAAACGAATCTCCACTTATTTTTCCTAAAACAGAATAAATTGCTCCTTAAGTTTAAGTTATGTGGCTTTTTGCTACTGTGATTGTATATAAAACATTGCGAGCTAGAATCATTCAAGCCAGCAAACCACAGGGATTTATGAAACGGAGTAGCATTCCTCACGAATGTTAAATTTATACCGCTCCATCCCATTATTCTTCTGGACCCACATCTGCACTTCATTTGGATTTTTTTTTTCTTCCCCCCTCCCCCCCCCCCCCCCATTCACTGAGAAGTTTCACAACCTTGACAACATGGTAATTCCTTAGATTTGGATACCATTCCTTCCTCCCCAATATTCCGAATTCCTGGGAAGTTTAGTTTTTCCATCATTTTCAATGAGGAAGATAAGATGGGCCAGAGAAGGCCTGATTGGAGAGGGGGGATCTTTGTGGGTTTATGTGTAAAAAAGGACTTGAAAGAACGCAGGTGCATATCCATAACAGAATAATTATATTCCCCGCCTTCATTTGATTTTTTTAAAATGGGGCTTGTATACAAAGGTGTTTATGAGTTAAGAAGTACAGAGATTTGAGACCCAGTGCACACAGGAAGAAAACAAGACCAGGTTAAAACCTAGTATATGGCTGGACCTAACACATGTGATCTGGCCAACCAATGGTGTAGCTTCGTAACTCGGCCGACCAATGGTGTAACTTCATCACTCAGTCAGTCAGTCACTCACAGACATTCGCGTTTGTAGGGCTGGCCCCGCTGTTGCGGTCCAGCCACAAACAAAAAAACATTTTCTACTCCATTTCATAACATGCTGATTCAACACATTTGTAAACTATATGGATATTGATATCATTTGTGGCAGAATAACCAAACAATTATCTATTCAAAGTGATGTAATGGAACAGCTTTCATATTGTAATCTTGGGAATTCAGTTGTGTGTGTGTGTGTGTGTGAGTGAGAGAGAAAGAGGGAAAGAAAGAGAGAGAGAGAGTGCATATTTTCAGGCACTTGGAAGAATACAAATTTATCTGCCACTGTTTGCCTTTAAGCCCACTGGGGCTCAGTGTATTTCTGGGAATTAACTTTTCTTATGCTTTCGCTCTCATGAAAACCTGATACGGAAACAAAAATAAATGCACTTAAATCATTTTATAAAAACTAACAGTAACAGAGATCCTTTAAATTATACGTTTAAGGAATCTGAATAGATGCAGTTTATTCCCAGATCCCACAGGGTAAACTCTAAACTCTCTGCCATTTTGAAAACAAAACAATGGGTTCTGCAGCAAATGAAGACTCGCCGTTTCAATTTAAAATAATTTCAAAACCGCTTCTTCTGAGTGAGCTAAATACCTGGATGGTCAATTTGCTGTCGAGGTTACAAGAAGTCTCGCGGTGTTTGGACAGAAACAATCTGTAACGTTATTTTAGGGTTGTAATCAGCCGACGATTTACTGTGAAATTGGAGAAGCGCTCTGTGCAGCCTCTTGGGGGGGGACCCAATAATTGTGCCTGACTGTGGATTTTGAGCAGAATATGACACTTATTTGTGGCCATAATTAGTCCAGCATTCAGCATATCCCACGCCAGCAAGACAGTACAACCCTACGCATTGTTTCTGAAAACTTTCTTGGACTGTTTCCATGCGGTTTGACAGATTTGAAAGGACTGAGAGATGTCCAACTCCTAATTGTGTTTTTCCCCGCACTTCTCTGTGATCTAATACAGGTCAGTTGTTGTTTTTTTTTGTTTTTTTTCTGCTAACATGTTAACAATTAGAAATGAAACCTTAGACCCTAAAACCGTCAAAAAAAACAAAATGGCCGTCTCACTGACAAATCCTAGTGAAATGGAATTTCCAGACGTCTTCCATGGCAATCACTCAGATAAGCAAAAAATACAATCTTACACTGGGGTCTTCTGCAGAGGCAGCCAGAAACCGTTCGGTTTTGCTGAACGTGAGGGTTACACCAAGTTGAAGCAGAGCACAAACGAAGAAGCTAGTGGAATCTGAGTAAAATTAACGTAAACGGACAAATGCGGTACAATAGGAACCCTGGGTATCCCATGATTCAAGTGCCACTACCCAGAATGCAATGCAGGAGATGGGCATGTCATTATACAACCATTAACCAGAGAAACCTGGCTGGACAGCAACAGTGGTTTAGTTACAGTATACAGGATATATTTACACTACTCGTTTACAAAGGCTTGCAGTTTGGTTTACACCTGGACAGAACAGTTGTGGGATGCAGAGAGGGGCCATGGTATATATATATATATATATATACACACAACTGGTTTGGGGGGGGGGGGTCTTGGCTGCTCAACTGGAGGTAGACTAACTGAGAAGCGACTCAGGCAGATGAGAGAGAACGTAGCTTAATTACCAAGATGGCTGAACACCGTGCTGCTTTGTCTTGCGTTCCAGTCCCCTTAATGCAGGCTTTTAAGTTTGCTATTGTTACCACACAGTTCTAGAATACTGCTAGTTCACAACAACACTGTTAAGGCAAAACATCAATACTTTTTTTCTTTTGTCTAGTGACAGAAAACAAAAAAATGCACTTATTATAATACAGCAACAGTTACTGCGTACCAGTTAAGAGTCAGTGCTGGAGATTTCACAACTTGCAGCCTCCGTAGTGAAAAAACATGGCTACAAAAGTTTAACAACCCCAGAACTTTTTTTTTTGGGTGCTAAAACAAAAAGCAAAGAGAAGGTGATATTATCCAATTCAATTTTTTTTCTTCTAAATTTTATTGCATTTTCTTGTTCTTTATTCTGCATCAGCTCAGTCCAGTTCCCCCTTGCTTCAGTCTCTTGCCGTTTGCCAAAAGCTTCGTTTTAAATTTTTTCTCCGGGTTCCTGTGGAATGGAAGAATCTTATTGCTTAGTCGGCTGAGGAACGCGGCAGGAATCCGTTGCAGCTATGTAAACACACCTGTCGTCCACATGAAGGAGAGGCGCCCTTCCATTACTGAGCTACGTCAACATTATATACATTCTTATAAGTCTTCCCCCTGTCCAATTAAGATTATATACTCAAATATTTGAGTGTCTTCCAGAACGTTTCAGCTCAGTGATACTTTGTGGAAAAAAGGTTATTTACATTTTGATAGTATGGGTCACCTTGACACCACAAGGAAAAAAACAAGAGTTTTTTTTTATTTTATCTCTTCCAGTTTATATACATAACACATATCTGTGTTGTTTCTGTTCTAGCATAGTCATTTCGCTTTTGAAGCATGCTTCTGATGCTTTGCTTCTTCTTTTTTCTTTTCTTTTCTTTTTTTTTTTTTTTTTAAATTAGCTGCCGTCAACCATTACAGCTCTGTGAATGAAGTGGTTTTGGTTAACCTTCAAAGTTTGCCCGGACAAAGGCTGTTTTTGTACCTGTCTCTGTTTTCTATCCAGCGTGTCTGTGCTGAGCTGAGAACGAAGAAAAACTGTTCCAACGATTGCTTTTTAACGATGCACACGCTCCATTCAGGCCTTTTATGTCATCGTGGAAAGGCAGGTATTTACGAAGGCCTTGCTTTTTATCATTCTCACTCCAGATTTAAACCCAGAAACAAGAGAGGACCAGGTTGCCAAGAAACAGACATGACCAGAATTTCTTTTCTTTTCTTTTTTTTTTACCTCAAATGTCTGCACAAAGCACTTTTAAGTGCTTCGATACAGGAGGATGGCTTGATTTGGAAACAGCTCCAGACTGGATGATGTCTTCCCCCCTCTGTGTTCACACAAGCATGGCACACGGGTTGTCCAAATGGACTTATCAGGTTCCCCTGGTGCCTCCTGGACAGCCCACTTCCCGTCCCGAGGCTAAAACGGTAGCGGCGCGGGGGCAGCCGAGCGGTCTGTCGAAAAACAAGCCGATATCTGATCGTCGTTAATTAGGCACACACATCAATGGTGGGCAATCAAGTGTGCCGTTATTGGCTGCCTCTGGAGTCTGCCTCGTTTGGAGCAATCGGAGTCGAGAACACGCGTCCAAGTAGCATGTCGATGCAGGCAGCACTGTGAGGACCGACTGAACAAATCCACCAATGCCCCCCCCCCCCCCCCCCCCCCCAACACACAATAGAGTTATCCGGCTCAAACCCTCCCCCCCCCAGCTCAGTGACAGCCAACTGTAGAATGACTTGATTATGAGCCTCTTGGGCTGCAGACGGTCACTTCGAGAGAGAAACTCTTTGTCGAAGAACGAGCAGCTTCCTCATTCCCTGCTGAGGTCACCCGGAAGGAGCGCAGGTTGAGGTTTCCGAAGATGTTTTAAAGAGTTTTCTTTTTTTGTTGTTGTTTTTCGAAAGCAATGTTTCCTGCTGTTCTTTCCCCCCCCAGTTCTAAAGCACGGACAGTTCTCATTCTGAGGGGGGTGACTCTTCTGCACTGTTTTCTCTCAGTTTTCCTACAGAAACAAGGAACTAGTTCTCTTCATCCACACAGCCTTTCACATAGCCGTGCTGACATCTTGAAAGATCTCCAAGTCCACAGGAAAATATCAACGAAACACTACTCGATTGTGAAAACTGAATTAGTATATCTGTTCTTCTAGCGAGCATTTTTCTCCTTATTTTATAAATACTTATCAAAACACAAGTGTTCCCCACTCACACATCACAGATGCCAAGAATCTGCTGATTCCACAAACACTCTTAATAATCCTAAAATCTAAAACAAACGTAATAACATACATACCATTGCATACACACAAATATACATATATGCATACATAAACTACTGCAATGGCAACCTCTTGACATATGTGACTTTCTAGTCATAAAACAAATGTTGGTATAAAAATATATAAACCAAAAAAAGTGTTTTCTTTTGTAACACTTTTGACATCTGTCTTGGCTCCCCTTACAAATGTGCAAATAGTTCTTTTTTTTTTTAAGTCTTCAAAACACTGATAGGTATTTGTGAGAGGACTCTCAGACGCACGGCAACAATAACAAAATAAAAAAAGGCAACAGCAGCCATTTTGGCCTAAATTTAACACTGAGAAGTTCAAGAGCCTCCAAAGGTCAGCCAGAAGAACAGCAGACCCTCGGCTCGCTGGCCAGCCAGTGAGACAACACCACGTGACACGGTTATCCACACGCGTCTAATACTGCGATGAGTGTTTTACAGCTCAGCAGCTTGAGTTAAATCCCCTGCGGAGTCTTAGTCTAGGAGCCTGTGTCAGGCAGGTGGGGGTGGGGGGGCAAGGAATGTTTGTGCCACTCCGGCTCATTTTACCACCAATGCCCTTTTGCGTCCTTGGGAAGGAGGGGGCGGTACCTCGCAAAAACAGGGCGCGAGGGCGGGGTTTAAATCCTGAGCTCGGCCTCCTCGCTGTGCTCCAGGGAGTGCTCGGTGGTGCTGATCATGGAGGCCGAGGGGCCCTGGGTGACGCCGAAGGGGGAGACGGCGGGGGAGCGGGTGGCCAGCGGCGAGAGGGACGGCGAGAAGCTGGGCGACATGGCCGCCGAGGAGATGGAGCCCTCGTGGCTGATGGGCGACCGGCGCAACGACGCCAGGTGGGGGAACGTCCTCCCGACGGCGGGCTTCGGGGGCACGGACTTGGCCCCCGGGTGGGCCACGGAGGTGATGAGCGGGGGCGGGTCGATCCGGGGCTTGGGGTCGGCCTTGGCCTTGGGCTGGAACGGTCGCCGGGGGTTACCGGGCGGAGCGTTCTCGTCCTTGAGCCGGGCGATCTCGGTGAAGACGTTGGCCAGCGGCTGGAACTGCGGGCACCAGTTGAGCAGGTAGTCCCAGTTGTAGCTGCCGCGCAGCTCCTCGTCGCTGGCCACGATGGCCGTCAGCGAGCCGTCCACCGCCGGCTTGCCGTCCTCGGGGAAGGCGTAGTCCTTGGGATGGGAGATGCTCAGGCCCCGGCCCACGCCCAGGTACCCCCCGCCCTCGTCCCGGTAGACGGGGTGCTGGCCGGAGAGCAGGGTCCCGCTGAGGCTCCCCAGCTTCTTGCCCTTGAACCACTGGCCCCCCGCCTCCACGCCGGGCTCGCAGGAGATGTCCGAAAGCTGGTCGGCGTCCTGCTGGATGCCCGAGTCGGGCCCGCGGGCGGAGATGTGCTCCTGCATGGAGGAGGAGATGCTGGACACGCGCGGGTACTCGTTGATCATCCGGATCTCGTCGTCCTCTGCCGCTTCCGCGTCCGCCGAGCCCCGCCCGCTGGAGTGGGAGGGGTCCAGGGATCCCCCGCGGGTGTAGGGTCCCACGGCCGACCCGGCCTGGTCGCTGGCGTACCCGGGCAGGGCCTGGTGGTAGATCCTGTCGCTCGGCCCCGCGACTTTGGACTCTTCCAGCTTCTGGAGGGCGGTGCCCGGGGCGGTCGCTCTGTTTCGGGCCTCCCGCTCCTTCTTGCGCCGCCGGGAGCTGGCCAGGAAGAGGGCGACTGCGACGACCGCCAGGATGACGATGGCCCCGAGGGACGCGGCCACGCCGCTGACCAGCAGGATGTTGACGTCGGTCGCCAGGCCGAAGGAGGTGCGGGTGACGTCGACGGTGAGGCGCGCGGTGGCCGAGCGAGAGGTCTCCAGGGGGCCCCGCGCCGTCACGTCCAGGGTCATCTGCCGCGCCTCCCTCTTGGCGCGTCCCGAGCCGCCGTGCCTTCCGGAACCGTCCACCTTCAGAGAGACGACGCCCGTGGTCCTGTTCACCTCGAAGTAGGGCGAGCTCTCGGCCAGGGAGTACAGCACGATCCCGTCCACGCCCTCGTCCTCGTCGCTGGCCCGCACCTGCCCGATGCTCTGCCCTTTCCTGGCCCCCTCGGGCACCTCCAACGACAGATCGGAGGCGGCGAAGACCGGGTCGTACTCGTCCTCGCCCGTCACGTAAACCTGCACGGTCGTCGTGGCGGAGTAGTTGCCCGCGTCCACGGCCAGAGCCACGAAGCTGAAGGAGCTGGCTTTCTCGAAGTCGAACGTCCGGCGCGCTCGGACCTCCCCCGAGGTCTGATTGACGAGGAAGGACTCCTTCCCTTCGCCTGCCTTGTCCACCATGTAGTAGCGCAGCTGGCCGTACACGCCCGCGTCGTGGTCTATGGCGTGCAGCACGGTGACGGGGCTGTTGGCAGGCCGGTTCTCGCGGATGCTGGCGGTAAGCGTCTTCAGCGGGAAGTAAGGCCTGTTGTCATTGACGTCTTTGACTTCCACGGTGACGGGCGCCAGCGCGTAGTGGCCGCGCCCGTCCGAGGCCTGCACAATGACCGTGTGGTGAGGCTGTCCCTCGCGGTCTAGCGTCCGCTGCAGCCGGAGGGCGCCCGTCCCCAGGTCCACGGAGAAGAGCCCCGTGTCGTCCCCAGAGCTGATGGCGTAGCGGACCTCGGCGTTGGGGGCGGAGTCCGGGTCGGTGGCGGTCAGGCGCAGGATCTCGGTGCCGGCGGCCGCGCCCTCGCTCAGCGCCACGGCGTACTCGGCGCGGCCGAAGGCGGGCGGGTTGTCGTCGGCGTCGGCGACGGCGATGACGGCCGAGACGCTGGAGCTGCGCTGGGGGACCCCGCGGTCGGACGCCACCACCGTCAGGTTGTACAGCTGCGCCGCCTCGAAGTCCAGCCGCTCCGCCAGGATCAGCGTGCCCACCGTCTGGAAGCCCCGCCCCTCCAGGAAGCGCACGCTGCTCTCGATCTGGAAGGCGTCGCCCACGTTGCCGCTGGCGATGGCGAAGTCGAAGCCGCAGTTCTCGCGGGACAGGTCCCCGTCCACCGCCTCCAGGGTCAGTATGGTGGCCCCCGGGAGGCTGTCCTCAGGCACGGTGGCCCAGTATTCCGACTGGGGGAAGAGGGGGGCGTTGTCGTTGACGTCGGACACCTGGACCTGGACGGTAGCGATGGAGGACAGGGCCGGGGTGCCGCCATCCCGGGCTTCGATCACCACGGTGATGGCAGGCCGCTTGGGGTCAAACTCCACCCTCCGGTTGAAAAACAGGGTGCCTGCCATGAAAGGAGAGGAAAGGATATTTTAATCTGAGAAACGGCTGTTCTTCTGCTCGTGCTCCAGTACTTAATCTTTTATGAACTTGCCCAGTCGGTATAAAGTCGATATAAAATATAGATACTGAAACATTTTTTTTTTTCATTTTTATGTACTGCTGTAAGAATTTAATCTCACTGCAGGCATGTCTGTGCGTTTTTTAGCATACATAGTGCACAGTCTAAATCCTGCAGGCTACAATTTGTGCCACAAGATCCAATCATTCTCCTAAGCTGGTGCCTGAGGTGTGGCAGGACTTGCAGACTGCCACTCAGTAATGGCTGTTCCATGTGATCCATTGCTGTTCAAATATGTTTAATGTGGTCTGCTATATTTTTGCTTATTGGTTCCAAACTGGAACTGAGCAGATTTATTTATCTACATGGAGCTCATTCATTGCAGTCACCGCATGGAATGTGCCTTAACCCCAATTCAAAAACCCTGGTTTGACCTTGGAAGGAAACGTGAAGCCAGAACAAAGGAGGCCTGCCCTGTACCGTTGCTGGGGTCAACGTGAAAGCCGTCCCTCGTTGATGACATCACTCTGTAGGTGACCTTCCCGTTCTCCCCCGAGTCGCGGTCCGTGGCTGTTACCGTGATCACCGGACTGCCTGGCGGGGAATGCTCCAGCAGCGTTACCTTGGAAACCGAAACACACACCAGTCAGGACGAACGGAACTCAGAGCCAAAGCAGCGAAGCCCGCCATTCCAGTAGCCCGTCGAGCTCCGGCCAAACTTTTTGCGCTTTTCACAATACAGTCATCATTTTTCTTCGCCGTTCCGCAGCGCGTGACGGTGCAGAGGTCGCTCGCTGGATTTCGCACCGGGGTGTTGTGGGAGAAAACGCAGGTGCGCGAGGCTCCTCCTGTGTGGTCTGGATTCACGGCGGATTAGCGATTCGGCGTTTAATAACTGTCACGTTTCGCCCAGAGGAGCAGAGGCCTGTCGACACGCGCATTAGCCAACCTGTCTGTGAAACTTAACAGGGTGTGAAGAGCCGCTGGGGAAACTGCATCACCGTATGCAGATTGACGGCACACATCAATCTGCATTTTACAAGCCTAAATAAATAAACAAACCAAACTATGTTTTTTTTTGGGTTTGCCAAATGATTTCCGTTAACCTTGGGATTCTAAGTAATAAACCTGATCTAATGTTCACTGAACTGGAATATTTGTTGAGAAAATCTGGCGGTGCTGGGATTGGTTTAAATGAGTCAGCGGGGGGCGGGGCTTCCGTGCGTGGTCACCTGGTACAGGTCCTGGGTGAAGACGGGCGCGTTGTCGTTGACGTCCTCCACCAGCACGGTCAGGTTGGCCTCGCTCTGGTGCCTGGAGTCGGAGGCCCGGACGGTGAGGGTGTACCAGGTCCTCTCCTCGAAGTCCAGCGGGGCCGTCAGGGACACGCCCCCGCCGTAGCGGTGTATCCCAAACTTCCCCCGGGCGTGGCCGTCCAGCTGCAGGGTGTAGGAGAGGGCGGGGCCCGAGTCCACGTCGTTTCCCGTCACCTGGGTGATCTCTGTGCCGATCAGGGTGTCTGGGGGAGGGGAGGGGAAGGGGGAAGGGGGAAGGGGAGCGGGAGGAAAAACAGGAGCGGTGAGCCGCAGCATTCTAAAGAGGGTGTGAAGTGAGGGGGAACAGACAGGCTGTAAAATTTGAGTCAAATTTCTGCAGAGTCATGAGGCGGCAGGTATAAAAACCCCGCTGTCTGCACCGCAGGGCTTTGTTGACCCGGGATGTGGGAGACGTAATTTAATTCACATGCAGATGATGCGATCATCAAAGGGGCCGGTAAAACACAAACATAGCAGAGCCAGCCCTCTCCCCGGGGGCAGTGCCCCGCCGATTTGGGGCTCCTGGGGGGAAGGGCGCGGGGGGCGAGGGGGCGGAGCGCGCGCACTCACTCTCCGGCACGCGAATCTCGCGTGGCAGCGGGATCGTGGGGCTGTTGTCGTTGAGGTCCACGATGATCACCGTCAGCGTGGCAGAGCCGGCCAGTCTGGGGCTGCCCCGGTCCGTCGCCGTGACAACCAGCCTGGGGGGACAAAATTCGGAGCTCAGTTTTTTTTTTTTTCCTTTATTTTTGCTTTTTTTTGTCTTCACTTTCTTAAATTTCCTGTTTATATTGTCCCGTGTTTTATAGAGCCTTTGAAAGCGACTGTTCTGTGGTTCCAGTAAGAACTTGGAACATATTCATAAGATGAAATGAAAACATCAGCAGAAAACTGCACATGGAAATGGCGGGCAAAAACCATACGATGAAGATCTATTGAGCACCCCCGAAATAAAAGGTTTCGGGGATCTGGAAGATGCACAGAATGCAGCACAGACCATAGCACAACAGGGGCTCTTTCAGCTCAGTAAAAAGGGATGAGTGAAAAAGAGAGAAACTCACTTTGTCTGTGTCCAGATCTCTCTGTCCATGATGGCCGCCGTGCTGATGCTGCCGGTCAGGGGGTCGATCCTGAACAGGCCGCTCATGCTGGATGATTTGATGGAGTAGGTCACCTGACCATTCTGACCCTGGTCGAGGTCATCTGCCAGGACCTGTGTGTGCGTGCGTGAGTGTGTGTGTGTGTGTGAGAGAGTGTGTGCATGTATTGGAGGAGGAAATTGGAAATGAAAACAAATCACAATTTGCAGCAGCTGCTTCAGGGTAATGTGAACCAGCAAGCAGTATTGCACTTGGACATAAGGTCTCAGAATGCACAAAGAGAAGCAAAAAACTAAGGAGTGTTTTGAGACTCAACAGTACGGCTCTTCAGTGAGGAGGTTAACGAGGTGGGCACAGAGACATTACCCTGCCCTGCTGAAAGCCTCCACATTTCCTCTTCTAGAAGTGCACTATTTTCATTTTACAAACCAGACAGGACTTGCAGCACAACTTGGCAGAAGCCAATCAAAACAAGGTTGGGGAGGGGGGGAGGGAGGGGGGGGCATGGCACCGCACCTGAATGATGGGGAAATCGTAGCCCTGAGACTCCCGGATGTACGCCACGTAGTTCTGCAGCTGGAAGCGGGGGAGGTTGTCGTTGACGTCCTGCAGGATCAGGTTGACGGCCATGTAGGAGCTGGAGGACGCAGTTTCGGCTTTCACCACTAGGCGGAGTCTGGGGTTTTCCTCAAAATCCAGGCCAGTCGAGCTCTGTACCCAGATCTCACCTGAAGCAAACAGAAGAGGGGAAAGAGAGAGTGGGGAAAACCCCAAATTATTATTATTAATTTGCGCTCAAATTAGGTCATCAGTGTAAACAGGTTAATCCTTGCTGGCTCACCTGTTGTGGGGCTGATACGGAAGGACTGCAGTCTGTTGCCGCTGAAGATGCTGTAGTTGATGCCGCTGCGGGTGCCGTCGGGGTACTGCGCCTGCGTCTGCACGACTGCCGTGCCTAACGGGGCAGGGTGCGAGAAACGCATTGCTTAAAATGCAACTTTGCATTCATCACTTTGTCTTTGTGCCCCAATTTTGGAATGCTAAGTCATTACTGAAGACCTGTAGCACTGTTGCCCGTAGATAGCATCACTGGACTGAGATAAAGTGCCTCAACTGACTCCACTTGACAAGCATCAGTCTATCTTTATATTTGCATACGTATTTTACACAGGTTTTCATTCATTAATGAACATGCTCAAGTAATTCTGGGAAATGTAGTTTTTAATGGCAACAGTTGCAAAGAGATCACAGCCCAATTCCGACATACATTTAGACCGGAAACGTACCTTTGGCGGCGTTCTCCTGGAGGCTGACGTCCCGGGCATTTCGGGAGAAGCGGATGCCCCTGTACTCCTGCTCCTTGACGTAGACGAGCACCACCCCCAGCGAGGACTGGGCGGGGCTGCCCTGGTCCATGGCCTCCACGATGAGCGTGCGCTGGCTCTGGGACAGGGCCAGGTGCCGCTCGCTCACCTGGATGTCGCCGGTCAGCGAGTTGATGGCGAAGCCCTTCGCCGGGCCGGCGAAGCGGTAGAACACCGAGCCGTTGGCGCCAAAGTCCTTGTCCTCGGCCCTCATGGTGGCCACCACCTGCCGGCCCGCCCCGCCGCCGCCGCCGCCGCCGCCGCTGGACACGTTGATGACCAGCGGGTCCTGGACGAAGAAGGGCGCGTTGTCGTTGACGTCCAGGACGTGGACGGTGACGGGGGCGCTGGCGTTGCGGGGCGCGGCGGGGGCGCGGTCGGTGGCGCACACGCGGAAGCTGTAGGAGGCGCGCTTCTCGCGGTCCAGCGCGGCGGCGGTGGTGGTGACGCGGCCCGTCTCCGGGTCGACGGCGAAGGCGCCGCCCGCCTCGCCGCTCAGGAAGTACAGCACCTCGCCGTTGGGCCCCGCGTCCTCGTCCGCGGCCGAGGCCTGCAGCACCAGAGACCCCGCCGCGGCGTCCTCGCGCACCTCCGCCGCGTAGCCGGCGCTGTCGAAGCGCGGCCCGTTGTCGTTGACGTCCAGGACGGCCACGTCCACGGTGGCGGAGCCGCTGAGGGGGGGGCTGCCGCGGTCCTGGGCCACGACCGTCAGGGCGTACCGGGCCTTCCGCTCCCGGTCCAGAGCCCGCGCGGTCCACAGCACACCCGAGCTCCTATCCAGCCGAAAATCACCCGCCGGGTCTCCAGCTTCAGGGAAAACACACGCGCGCGCGCACACACACACACACACACACACACACACACACAGAGTCACATACACCGCACATGCACACACACGTACAGTCACAGTCACACACACAGACACGCACACAGGCACACACGCACATGCGCACACACACGCACACGCACACAGTCACACACACACACACACACATACACCACACAGTCACACACACACACGCGCACACACACACAGTCACATACACCACACATGCACACACGCACACACGCACACATACACACAGTCACATACACCACACATGCGCACACACACACACACACACACCATTCAATTTGTTTCAATGTCAGGCTGTCTTTCACTGTCAGGCTGCTTCTCACTTGTTTGACTTCCTCGGCATCTGTGTCAAACTGCTACTCTAAAACTCATTAGTTCACCTGCCCATATTCAGGGACAATTCCACCAGCTGAACTGTAATTTACAGGCAATTCACCATGGGGCCCCACTCAGCGCATGAGCCTATAATTGGAACTCCAAATCATTTTGCAAGCTCGGAATTGAGTGTCGCTGAAATCCAAGCGTACGGACCACGCAGAGGCCGAGACTCAGTTATTTGTCCTTCGCAATGCAATGCAAGCGTTCAGATCTTCTCAACACAAACATCACTTTGTGAGTTAAATCTAGGGATAGCTGAACGTGGCAACAAACTGTGTTTGTCAAGAAAAAAAGAAAGAAATTAGGCGTTGCTTTTAAACGAGAGTCAAAGTTAAGGGGAAATGGATCCAGGTTGATTTAGATCCAGGTGTGTTTGTGCCGGATCTCACCTGTGATCCTGTACTCCACCTCTCCGCTCGAACCCGCGTCCAGGTCGGTGGCCCGCAGCGTGAACAGCTGGACCGGCTCCAGGTTCTCGGGGACCTCCAGGGCGTAGTACAGCCGCCCGAAGGCCGGGGCGTTGTCGTTCTCGTCCCGCACCGCGATCCTCACGCTCGCCTTGGCGAATTTCGCCGGCAGCCCGCCGTCTTTGGCGTACACTGTTAATAAATTAGACGCGGTCCAGACCGGGGAGGAGGGCAGAGAGGAGAGGAGAGGAGAGGAGAGGGAAATGGATGAATCATTGATTTATTACAGTGCTCAGTGGCCAGGAGCTAAATCAATACAACAGAAAGGGGGAGGGGGGTGTGAGAGAGGGAGAGAGAGAGAGACTCCAATCCACAGTCCGTGAAAAAGCCATACACACGTAATAAAACAAACGACACCATAGAAAACCTCAGCAGCCAGCAACTCCCCCACATCTCCCCCCCCGATCTCTCCCCTGGCATTTTTGTATTGCGGTGTTTCCACCCTGGGGGTGGGGGGGGGTGGGGGTTTACCTGTGATAGTGTAGCGGTCCTGCACCTCCCTGTCCAGGGCTCGGGTGGCCGATATGACGCCTGTCACCGGATCGATGGCGAAGCCCGTCTCTGCCACGCCTCCGTAGGTCACCACGCCATTGGTCCCTGGGGGGAGCATCGGGGGGACGGCGTCAGCTTTATCACGCCGCCATCCTCAGCGAGCGCAAACACAGCCTCCGCACGGCGACCCCACACGCCGCTCTCCGCACACACAAGCACCCTCCTCCTCTTCCTCACGCTTAGTCCTCCACACCAGACGGTAAAACCCCTCCTTTTATTAGTATTTTCCTTAAAGCGCTCGCGGCACAGCTTTACGAGATCCGCAATGGGCCCTTCTCACGTGAGAGGACACGCCAGCCAGCAGAACGGCTCGTGCTGTTTCCCTTCTCTGTATTTTTTTTTTTTTGTTGTTTGTACTTCATTTTGCTGCCCAGGCACTCGGAGGCCACAGCGTTCGTACCCGGAGACCGGGCATGCCAGGTTGCGTGCTAACGCGGAACATTCTGGCAACGTCACCTGTTTACTCCACTAATTGGTTCTGGAGAGAGAGAGAGAGGGGGTTTATAATCCCTGTTTTTATGAGTTCCTGACTCAGCCTCTGGACCATGTGCAATCCCCCCCCTCCGCCCCCCACCCCCCCACTGCATTCTGTATCCATAACAGTAAAAGACAGACAGTCCTGTCCTACAGGCTTCCCTCAAAGTCGCGCTGTTGCGGCTGCACCCAGGCAGGTGAGACATACGGAGGAAACGCCATAAAGACAAAACCGTAAAGAGGAGCTGAGAGAGTGAGAAAGAAGGGCTATTCACACAAGCACCCGGCTTCCATTTTGTGCTTAAAAAGAGTGGACAAAGATGGAACGGAGACACAGCTTGGATGCAAATGTTTTCGCTTATTTTTTTACGGGCGTGAAATAAGCCTAAGGACGCAATAAAGAGGGAAAATGCAGTCAGGGAGCACAAAAACCTCTCCGAAGAACAAGGACTGCTGCACTGCATATAGCGCCCCCTGTGGTTGGACTGCGGTCAAACGTCCCTGGCTTTGGCTGAAGGTTACTGTACCTTGGTCGAGATCGGAAGCGGACACAGTCAGGACCGGGGTTCCTGGCGGCTGGTTCTCGAGGATTTCCGCCTCGAACTCCGCCCGCTCGAACCTCGGCGCCTCGTCGTTGACGTCGATCACCTGCACCGACAGCAGCTGGGTGGCGGAGCGCTGCGGCGTCCCATGATCCTCTGCGACCACCGTGAGGTTGTACAGCTCCTGCTCCTCGCGGTCAATAGGCTTGAGGATGGACAGAGAACCTGGACATGACATCATTTTGTCAAAAAAAAGTTTCTTTAATTTGTCGCAAACATTTAAACTTAAATGTAAACAGACGTCCCCCCTCGGGCTGTTGTGTGCTACTAAGCCCATAACGGGGCAGCTGTCGCAGGCGTGGGGATTTGTGATGACCGCGCAAAGGTCGTAAAAACGTAACGAGAACCACCGAGCGAGGGGCTCCGCGAGACGCCGGAGACATGCGAAGTGTGCGTGTGAGAGACAGGGAGCACGCTAGCACGCGCTAACGCCATCTCAGGAACACGGTGCCCCAAAAATTACACGCTTTCCCCACCGGGAGCACCGCGGTCGAGTTTGGGAGAGAGGAGAAGGTAAACACCGCGCTCCCAGCACACGGGGCGGGGCGAGACTGCCTCGCCCCCGCTCAAATTAACGCTCCCCCTTCATTAGCGTACCCTTCCACGACACCGAGCTCACATTGACCCCCTTTCAGTACTGCTGACGCCGAGCCTTTCCCCCGAACGCTGGGCGGCCATTTTGAGTGTGAGTAAGCGCACCCTCGCCGCTCAAGGAGCTCGAGTTCTTTTATTGCCCCCTGGCTGCGGACGCCCACATGACGCCCCCCCCCTGTCTGATATTAATCTGGCTGGCTGGAGTTGCCGGGGAGGGAAAACCTCTGAGCCGTTGCGTGTTGTCTCGGCGCATGCTAGGCTAGCGATAGAAATCTGGAGCTTTCCTCGCTTTTATGAAGGAGGCTGCAGTCATTCAGCAGTGCATTGCATATAGAGCCCCTGTGGTCGGACGTCCCAGGCTTAGACTGAAGGTTGCTGTACCTTTCTCGCTTCAAAAACCGTATTTCAGTACCACTGACATCACTTCAACAGCCAAGATTTACAGTAGCTCAAGTGCAGTTAAGGGCGATTTTGTGCTAACTGCAACTATAGCATTTAGCTGTCAGTATCATAAACTGACATGAATTATATCATTTTAAATAGACTATAAATAATGCAGTTTTACAAGAGTGTAGATGCTCCGCATTACAGCTCCATTTTTGGGCAAGGGAAACTGCCACCAGCACATGAAGACATAAAACTGTGTCCTGGCATGAACAACGGATCACTCAATGTTTCCTGGAATACTGATGAATGCCAGGACGCAACACTGATTATGTGTGCAGAATCATAATGGAGTAAAGCTCTAAACATCTCCTCTATTAATAGAGACAGGCAGTCCAGCGTGTACTTAAAAATTATTAAACCAGCCAGCAAGTTAAGGTACTGCATTTTAATCTAGTTTTTATTGAGCTGTAATGAGGTTTTAAAGGTGCTGTATTATCGGAGAAGTGAATAAAGTGTTGACACATGACAAATTGAGGAAGTGGGATTACCCTGACCCAAATGAAATTAAAAGGCACATCACTGTGAAATGTTCATTGAGAAAAGGCAGGGAAGTTTATAAGCCTTTGTAAGGCATACAAGGCCACTGGTTTGGATGGACAGAATCGGAATTTCAGGCAATCAATCAATTAATCTCAGTATACATGAATTAAGTATCGTGGGTTAAATGGCAATTGTGAGGTTGCGGAAAAGTGACTTCCCAAAGTTTCAGTGGGAAATACTCTGCATCTTAAATGGCAGTCGTGAAGTATGGGAGAACGACCTTACGTGCCCTTTACACTCAACAGAAGGAAAACCTACAACAACCGTCAAGTGAGAAAGAGTACAAGTGAAGACAATGAGCGATCGCACTACTGTAGGCCTGCAAGTGATGAGACCCAGGTGTTCCAACCATTAACTGCTTCATGTAGACTTTTATTTTTTTAAACAAATGACCAGCCTGACTCCAGCAAGTAACAAGATGACTGTGCTCAGCAGCCTGTGCTCTGTGGCATGCGGGACATGTTTTGACTGTTTCCATCTCCTGGGTAGCCTGGGGGGCGTGGGTGTTTGGGGGGGGGGGGGGGGGGGGGGGGGGGGGGGGGGGGGGGGCATATACGTCTGTGGAGGCCACAGCAGCACTCTGACTGTGCTAACACACAGGACAGTACCCCCCAGGTGAGACAAGAGGGCCCCGTACTCCCAAACTTTTTAACACACAGCACTGAACTGCACTTATCTCACAGGATAACGCCCAATATGAGGATCACACAGCACAGAACAGCGCATGGCGCTAGCGGTGAGTGTGAGAGGGCGGGGCGGGGCGCGGCGCTCACCGGTGTCGGGGTTGAGGCTGAACTTCCCGCCGGCGTTCCCGTCCCGGATGCGGTAGGAGACGCGGCCGTTCTCGCCGCGGTCGGCGTCGCGCGCCATGACGTAGAGCACCACGAAGCCCGCCGGCTGGTCCTCCATCACGCTGACGGCGGCGGGCGAGCCGAAGACGGGCGCGTTGTCGTTCTCGTCCGTCACGAACACGCGGGCCGTCACCGAGCCCCGCCGCCGCTGGGCGGGGTCGGGGGCGGAGTCCGTGGCCTGCACCACCAGGAGGAGGGAGGAGGCGGCCTCCTGGTCCAGGGCCCCGCCCAGCGTCAGGACCCCCGTGGCGGGGTCCAGGAGGAGCAGGTCGGGGGCGTCGGGCCAGCGGTGCAGGATGGAGTAGCGCACCTCGCTGTTGGGCCCCGTCCCGTCCCGGTCCTCCGCCTGGAAGGTGTAGATGGAGGAGCCGGGCTCCATGTTTTCGGGGACCACGATGGTGACGGGGTCCTCGGGGAACTGGGGCGCGTGGTCGTTGCTGTCCTGCACCTCGATGTCCAGCTGCACCAGGTGGCTGCTGGGATAGGCCTTGGAGAAGTCGTCCACCTCGACCTGGAGGGTGTAGCGGGCGCCCTCCTCGTAGTCCAGCTCCCGGGTCAGGTACACGTCCCCCGTCAGGCGGTCCACCATGAACGTCCCGTCCCGGTCCGTCCCGCCCACCACCACGTAGGTCACCTGACCCGCCTCGGGCGCCCGCTGCTTGTCATGTGATGCGACGGAGCCAATCACGGAGCCCGGTTTGGCACCCTCCACCGAGCTGATTGTCATGGACATGGAATTGGGTTTGGAAGTAGTCCTGCTAGAGCTCAGCACCTGTTAAAACAAAATCCAGCGTGCGTGCACACACACACACACACACACACACACACACATTAATACCACTAATCAGTTACAGCAAACAGCGCATTCAGCGAAGAAGAATGAAAACAATGGTTTCGTCGGAATCGCAAGAGTGCCATGTTCAAGACTACATGTGTTACAGCAGCTAGGTCCACACAGAAAACAAGGATCTTATGTGAGTTTACATGCTCAACGACAGACCGAATGAAATGTTCCATTGCAACACCAATAACTCAAACAATTTGAAGCTATTAAACAACAACAGATTTGTACCCTATTTTGTTCGGGAAAAGGAACAAAGTTTTTTAGTAGATTTACCGGTCTTGAACAACCATGCCTGTTAGCGTTAAATCAGATTTAATCAGGTGGGCCACTTGTTGCCAGGAAAAATAATGAGGGAAGAAAGTAAACATAATCAGAAAAGGAAATGGTCTGAACGTTCACATTTAGCTATGGGCCCCATTCTTAAAAAATATTAAATTCTACACGCTGGCCCTGTTGAAAGCCAATTGGGAGGGGGGAGGGGGGGGGGCACTTCAAAGCCAACACGACTCTACCTAATATGGAAGCACGGACTCTGGGCGACTTTCACAGATGACATATTGTTTTAATAAATGCGGTTTTTCAGCTCCGTATTTAAAGAGGGGATGGGATCATTAGGAGCTGAGACCCAGTGCGCGCGGAGCTCAGTCTATCAGCGTGCTGTTTGAGGCTCACGCCGACAGTGATCCCAGCAGCTGCCAAACCCAACTGTTCCACCGCATGAAGGCGTCCGCGCTGAGCTCCCCTCACTAATGCCCAATTAATTACAGCGTCAAGCCTCGTAGCCCCGTTCCACGGGCGCGCCACCTACACACACTGGCACAAGACACCGGCTCTCTTCCTGCGAAACGCAAGACGACAAGCGGGTGATTGACCGCACGCTAAAGAGCGGGGCCGAGCGGACGCAAGCCGACGAACGTTCCGGAATGAAAGCGCGCTCTGAGGTCACTTCCTGCGCTCGGCCGTCAGAACCCGGAGCCCATTTCGGTCCGGGCCTCGAGACGCCAAAGCGCCGAGTCAGCGAGAAAACGGACAAAAGCGGCGCTGTTCAATCCTATTAAGGGCGAATTAAAAGCCTTTTTCTCCCAAGCATTCGAATGTTACAACGAAGAGCACACGGCCTCCGACTGTGCCTGGCATGGCTCTGTGGCGTATTAAAACGTTAACTCCAGTGGTATGTGTTACATGTGAGAGAGTACCCCCCCTCCTCTCCTTCAGAATGGGCTACCGTATGAGCAGTGTTGAAGTCGTTGGCTTTGACCTTGATCAGAGGAGCCGGGCAGCTGGGCTTCATCACGGCCCATCTGGCAGGGCTTTATCCAAAGGTGCTTTTTCCATTTCGGACCGAGAGTTTCCCCCCGTGAGAAGTCACGCGAAAAAAAAAAAAAAAAAAAAACAGAGGGAGGAACGCGAGGTGCTCCGTGCAACTGACTTCATGCTCCTGATAGAAATTACATCCCTGCAAACATCTACATGTGCGCAGAAAAAAGAGAAAGGAAAAAGAAAAAGGTTTTTGGCTGCGGCTCGAGGAAGCATCCTTGAGAACCGAAATGTTCGCTGAGTGAGCGGCTCCCTCAACAGTGAATTGCAATACATACATTTCACCACTAGAGGGCATTAAGTCTGGCAAAGCCATTGAACAATGCCCGTTCAGTTTATGTTTTCCTTTTTTTTTCCTGATACAGTTGGGATTTGGAAATCTTTTTTTTTTTTTACGTCCACAAAGATTTCCCCAGATTTCATGGGTTTTGCACCTTGAGTTTGAATTACAGGATTGCACAAACTCGCCTCTGGAACAGGAAGCACTGGCAAAATTATTTGAAAATTTTTTGTTTTTGTGGGCAGAGATTCAGCCCAGTCAATCCAGCTGTCCGAATAGATTCAGCCATTTTTAACTTCGCTGACATGATTGCTTCTGAGGTTGAAAGCTGACAAAGTCTGACATAAATAAGTGAAAACTGAGACAAATTGAATGCAGTTGAGTGCAAACCAAGGCCAGGCCAGGCAGTAAATGTGCCGGTGTGCTCTAGGCCTTGTTTCACTCATTATGGATATAATACTGAACCATAGGACCTGCGCATTGCACTTTTGAACCAAATGCTGTGGCCTACACCCTGTGCTTACCTCTGAGTGTTTCGCTGTGCTCGACATCGCAGATGCATTTGTGTGCTTTAACCCCTGGCTGTTACCCTGTGAATTTGGGCTCATGTTTCTAATCTGAGTAGGACTGGTGTGGAGGCCAGCATTTGGTCTTGCCCAGCACTAAGACATCTGATTCAACCAATCAAGAGATGAGATTTGCAACCTCTGCTTAAAGTACTGTTCTCTGTCTGTGTATATGGTGCAATGCTCTATGCCCTGTGTATATGGTGCTGTGTTCTAGACCCTGTGCTGTGTATATGGTGCTGTGCTCTAGGCCCTGTGCATATGGTGCTGTGCTCTATGCCCTGTATATGTGTTGCTGTGCTCTATGCCCTGTGCATATGGTGCTGTGCTCTAGGCCCTGTGCATATGGTGCTGTGCTCTATGCCCTGTTTATATGGTGCTGTGCTCTAGGCCCTGTGTATGTGTTGCTGTGCTCTAGTCCCTGTGTATATGGTGCTGTGCTCTATGCCCTGTGCATATGGTGCTGTGCTCTAGTCCCTGTGTATATGGTGCTGTGCTCTAGGCCCTGTGCTGTGCACATGGTGCGGTGCTCTAGGCCCTGTGCTGTGTATGTGTTGCTGTGCTCTAGTCCCTGTGCTGTGCACATGGTGCGGTGCTCTAGGCCCTGTGCTGTGTATATGGAGCTGTGCTCTAAGCCCTGTGTATGTGTTGCTGTGCTCTAAGCCCTGTGTATGTGGTGCTGTGCTCTAGGCCCTGTGTATATGGAGCTGAGCTCTAGGCCCTGTGCGTATGGAGCTGAGCTCTAGGCCCTGTGGTGGCAGGGGCAGCAGGAGGCTCACCTGTATGCGCAGGCTGGTTGAGGAGCTCTGAGGAGGCAGGCCGTGGTCAGTGGCGCTCACAGTGAAGCTGTACTCCGCTCTCTCTGAGAGGAGCAGAGGGGAGGAGGAGCGCAGCTCTCCTGTGACCGGGTCCAGGGAGAAGAGCTCTGCCCTGGGGCCTGCAGGAGAGAGAGCGAGAGAGAGAGACGATGAGGAGAGTCAGAGTCAGGGAGTCATAGATAGAGAGTCAGACACTGTGGAGAGTCAGAGGGAGACAGGCACTGAGGAGTCAGAGGGAGAGTCACATGTGAGTCGTCTCAGTGTCTTCCCACCTGACAGAGAGTAGAAGACGGTGCCGTTCTCCCCCTCGTCTGGGTCTTTGGCCTGCACTGTCCCCAGCAGAGAACCGGCTGGCTGTCCCTCCAAGACCTGCAGGGTGGGGGTGGGCGGGCAGTCAGGAGTCAGGACTTTCAGCACTGTGCCTCACATACAGTACACATTCTCTCTCTCTCTCTCTCTCTCACCTGCATGAGCAGCTCTCTGCGGGTAAAGGAGGGGGCGTTGTCGTTCTCGTCCAGCACAGTGATGTGGGCGGTGCCCGTGGCGCTGCGGGGGGGCGTTCCCCCATCCTGCACCACCACCACCAGCTGGTACCCCGACTGGTGCTCCCTGTTCAGAGCCACTCTGGTGCTGATCTCACCTGGGGGAGGGAAGGAGGGGGGGGGGAAGGGCGAAGGAGAGGGGAGGAGAGGGGAGTGGAGGAGAGGAGAGGAGAGGAGGGGACAGACGTGAGATTTAAAACTGCCTTTATTGGCACAATTCAGACCTGAGCAAACCGCCCATCACGTATCGCATGTCCTCAGATAACACAGATAAAACACGGGACAAACATGCACAATACACGCCACACGCCACACGCATGCGACCGCCACTCCTCGACCTCAGGGACAAAAAATTCAAATTAAAACCTGAAAGAATAAAGACAGTGCATTGAAAATACAAGAGGGAAGGAAAAGAGGGAGGAAGGAAAGGGAGAGAGAGGAGAGGAGAGAGGACTGTAAAGCGGGATCAGGGCTCTGCACCACCGTGGGCTGGGGGGGATTAATGGTGCAGACAGCAGGAGCCGCCACACAGATGGCAGGACCAGCTGGGGAGACTGGAGCCTGAGCAGCTGGACCAGAGAGCCACAGAACCAGGGCCTACCGCTCGGCCCGATTACAGACCAGCGTGAGCCTGTACGCGCTGTCAGAACCAGATTACAGACCAGCGTGAGCCTATACGCGCTGTCAGAACCAGATTACAAACCAGCGTGAGTCTGTACACGCTGTCAGAACCCGATTACAGACCAGCGTGGGCCTGTACGCGCTGTCAGAACCAGATTACAGACCAGCGTGAGTCTGTACACGCTGTCAGAACCCGATTACAAACCAGCGTGAGCCTATACGCGCTGTCATAAGCCGATTACAGACCAGCGTGAGCCTATACGCGCTGTCATAAGCTGATTACAGACCAGCGTGGGCCTATACGCGCTGTAAGAACCTGATTACTGACCAGCGTGGGCCTATACGCGCTGTAAGAACCCGATTACTGACCAGCGTGGGCCTATACGCGCTGTAAGAACCCGATTACAGACCAGCGTGGGCCTATACGCGCTGTAAGAACCCGATTACTGACCAGCGTGGGCCTATACGCGCTGTAAGAACCCGATTACTGACCAGCGTGGGCCTATACGCACTGTAAGAACCCGATTACTGACCAGCGTGGGCCTGTACGCACTGGGAGAACCCGATTACTGACCAGCGTGGGCCTATACGCGCTGTAAGAACCCGATTACTGACCAGCGTGGGCCTATACGCACTGTAAGAACCCGATTACTGACCAGCGTGGGCCTATACGCGCTGTAAGAACCCGATTACTGACCAGCGTGGGCCTATACGCACTGTCAGAACCCGATTACTGACCAGCGTGGGCCTATACGCGCTGTAAGAACCCGATTACTGACCAGCGTGGGCCTGTACGCACTGTAAGAACCCGATTACTGACCAGCGTGGGCCTATACGCGCTGTAAGAACCCGATTACTGACCAGCGTGGGCCTATACGCACTGTCAGAACCCGATTACTGACCAGCGTGGGCCTATACGCGCTGTAAGAACCCGATTACTGACCAGCGTGGGCCTGTACGCGCTGTCATAAGCCGATTACTGACCAGCGTGGGCCTATACGCGCTGTAAGAACCCGATTACTGACCAGCGTGGGCCTATACGCACTGTAAGAACCCGATTACTGACCAGCGTGGGCCTGTAAGCACTGTCAGAACCCGATTACTGACCAGCGTGGGCCTATACGCACTTTCAGAACCTGATTACTGACCAGCGTGGGCCTATACGCGCTGTAAGAACCCGATTACTGACCAGCGTGGGCCTGTACGCGCTGTCATAAGCCGATTACTGACCAGCGTGGGCCTATACGCGCTGTAAGAACCCGATTACTGACCAGAGTGGGCCTATACGCACTGTAAGAACCCGATTACTGACCAGCGTGGGCCTGTAAGCACTGTCAGAACCCGATTACTGACCAGCGTGGGCCTATACGCACTTTCAGAACCTGATTACTGACCAGCGTGGGCCTATACACGCTGTAAGAACCCGATTACTGACCAGCGTGGGCCTATACGCACTGTAAGAACCCGATTACTGACCAGCGTGGGCCTATACGCACTGTCAGACACAGCTGACTGCCCCCCAACAATGCTGCCCCAACACCCACGCTCCGGGGAAGTGTGTGGCCTGATGGCCGGGGGCCAGAGTTAAATGAGGCTCGTCCACTCCATCTGCCCAGCCAGGAGAGAGAGAGAGACAGGGGAGAGAAAGAGAGAGGAGGGGGAGAGAGGGAGAGACAGAGCGAGACTGGAGAGAGAGGAGGAGAGAGAATGAGAGAGAGAGAGGAGGAGAGAGAGAGAGAGAAAGGCAGAAGACCGGGGCGGGTAAGAGAGAGTGAGAGGCGGGGGAGAGAAAGAGAGAGGAGGGGGAGAGAGGGTGAGAGAGAGAGAAAGAGGAGGAGAGAGAACGAGAGAGAGAGAGAGGAGGAGAGAGAGAGAGAGAAAGGCAGAAGAGCGGGGCGGGTAAGAGAGAGTGAGAGTAGGGGGGGGAGAGAGAGAGGGAGAGGTGGGAGAGAGAGAGAGAGGCAGGCCTGCAGCTCACCCGTCTGAGAGTTGATCTGGAAGGTTCTGTCGGCGTGCAGGAGGCGGTAGGCGAGGCGGCCGTTGAGGCCGGCGTCGCGGTCGCTGGCGGACACCCTGCCGAACCCCGTCCCCGGCGGCAGGTTCTCCCGCACGGCCAGGAAGGCGCGGTCCTGCGAGAGGCGGGGCGCGTTGTCGTTCACGTCCGTCACCGACACCCTGACGGTGGCGCTGCCGGTCCGCTTGAGCAGCCCCGCCCCCGCCGTCACCAGCACGGTCAGCAGGTACATGTCCTTGGCCTCGCGGTCCAGCGCGGTCCTCACGAACAGCCAGCCGCTGTCCGCGGCGACGCCGAACCCCGCCGCGTCCCCGTCCGGCCGCAGGTGGTACTCCAGCGGGCCCGAGGGCGTGGCCCCGCCCCCGCCGGCCTCGCGGCTCAGCGCCCTCACCTGGAGGAAGCGGGTATTGAGGGGCGTGTCCTCCCGCAGCTCCACCCTGTAGGTGAGCGCGTCGAAGACGGGGCCCTGCTGGTCCTCCGCCTGCACGTGCACCACCAGCGTGAAGGTGGCGCTGAGCTGGGGCGCGCCGCCGTCCCGCGCCGTCACCAGCAGGTCGTAGCGCGGGGCCGCCTCGTACGAGAGCGCGCCCACCAGCCGCACCTCCCCGCTGGCCCGGTCCACGGCGAAGGGGCGTCGCCCGGCGCCGTCCGGCAGCAGGTCGAAGCTCAGCCGCCCGTTGGCGCCCGAGTCCCGGTCCTCGGCCCGGACCCGGTACACCACCGCGCCCAGCCCCGTGGCCTCGGCCAGCAGCAGCGACTCGGAGGAGGAGGGCAGGAAGGCGGGCGCGTTGTCGTTGACGTCGGCCACGGTCACTCGGACCCGCGCCATGCCAAAGGCCGGGGGCGAGCCGGACCGCGCCTGCACCTCCAGCTCCAGGGCGGGGCGCGCCTCGTGGTCCAGCGGCAGGCCGGTCCGCAGGGCGCCCGTTTCGGGGTCCACCGTGAAGTAGCCGTCCGGGTCGCCCGAGTAGATGGCGTAGGTGATGTCCTTAGAGGCCCCTGCCAAAAAAACAGACACCCCTGAGTTAGCCACACCCACTCAGTCTGGGATTGGGCCATTTTTCTATTTGCCCTAATACTCTGACAGAAAGCCCTGGGTATCCAGATCCATTGCACTTTTGATGAATGATTCCTAAAGGAGGTGTGTATCGTGGCTCGCTGCCCATTCGTACAGCCGCCGTGCCAAGGCTCACATGAAGCCTTCCGGCACTTTCTGCCACAGAAACGTGTACTAAAGTGGCACAGCGTGCGCCTGTGTGACCTGGGGGCTCCTACCGCTGTGGCACACGCGTGTGCGTATATTATGTAACGCTGGGGGGGGGTCGCCTGGCAACAGCCAAGGTCCCACCGTGACAGCCAAACCCACCGCTCCTGCTGGCGGCCCGCACCACGCCCACTTCGGTTCCGCGCAGGACGTCCTCGGACACGGTGAAGAAGTACTGCGCCTGCTCGAACACAGGGGGCGCCACCGAGCCGGCCACCACGCTGATGTTGACCCTGGCGTTGGCCGGAGCCGCCAGCCCGCCCCCGTCCTGGGCGGCGATCACCAGCGGGATGATGGAGTTCGCCTTCCCGTGGAGAGAGCGGGACAGAGAGACCACGCCTGCAGGGACACGTGCAAACAGCTCAGCAGCCAATCAGACAGCACTTCCAGCCAAATCAGCCAATCAGACGGCAGGATCAGCTACATCAGCTGATCAGGCAGCACGTTCAGCCACATCAGCCAATCAGGCGGCACGATCAGCTACATCAGCCGATCGGACAGCATGATCAGCTACATCAGCCAATCAGACAGCATGTTCAATTATGTCAGTGAATCAGACAGCACATTCAGCCACATCTGCACATTTGGCCATATCAGTCAATCAGACAGAACAAGCAGCATACCTGCTTTTTATACTGTTTTATACTCCTTATTGAGAAATTATCCACTAATAATGAATATTGTAAAAATGAATTAGTATTTTTTGCATAGGCTGCTTGGCATTGCGACTGTGTTGACTTATCTTGGCCGGTCCTACCTGTGTCTTTGTTCAGCGTGAAGTAGGAGGAGCCGCTCCCCGGAACGACGCGGTACGTCACCCTGCCGTTCTTCCCCACGTCGGGGTCGTAGGCCGTCACCCTGACGACGGAGGTGCCCGGCGGGCTCTGGGCGTTGAGGCTGACGGCGTAGTGCAGCGGGTAGAAGCTGGGCGCGTTGTCGTTGATGTCCTGCAGGTAGACCTTCACGTAGGCCACGGAGTTCAGGCCGCCCTGGGGGGGGGGGGGAGAGACGCAGACGACGACCGTGTTACTTGGTAAAAATAACGCCTGTGGCAAAAACCCTGTGGTCCGCTCGAGTTAGCGTACGGTTCTGTTCATAATCAGGGCGAAAACTGGTGCCCGCTTTTGTAGAAGGTCACTGATGTACACAAAATGAGACGTGGCACCCCATCCGTGGCATGGACTGAAACTGTCCCGGGATGGAGGACCTGTCTGAGGAGGGGCGGGAGTGTAATCGGGTGGGGGGGGGCTTATCGCACCACTGCGCTCCTGATGCTCTTAGCTTCACTGGCTGCTCATTTGGCCAGAGTACCCACGAGCCCCCTGTGCATGCCCAAAAGCAATGAGCGTGAATGGGAGGTAGCTGGAGGGAAGCAAGTGGCCCAGAGCTCCTTCTAATTAAGTCCCTCTGCCTGACGCTCTCTGCTGCTTTAACACCACCACAGCCACTTCCTGGCCTTTTTTTAGCCTGCTCTTTACCATGGTACTCACGCAGACAGAGGCGCAGCACAGGATGCAGGATCTGGCTTTTCCTTGGCTATTGACCCTAATGAGATGCTGGTGCTCTGTGTGTGTGCTGGCTGCTCAGCGGCACTGTGGTGCTGCCGCAGCCAGGGAAGCACAGTGTTTCAGATGCCTGGATTTTAAACGTGTTTGCGTGCGTGTATTTCATAAGTAATACGGGCTGCTCGCTTCTTTATATTGTATGTTTCATGCTTCTGTGCTTCAGATTGTGGTTTATCCCCCTAAAGGTGAGTGATATGGAGGGGTTTGCTGCAGGGTGTGGTGTTTACCCTAAAAGTGTGTGATGCAGGGGGGTTTGGTGCTGGTTCATCCCCTTAAAGGTGTGCGATACGGTGAAGTTTGGCACTGGTTGTGCCGTTTCCCTCAGCTCACCCCGTCCACGGCCGTGACGGTGAAGTCGTAGCTGGTGGGGCCCTGTTCTCGGTCCAGCGCCGCGGACGTGCAGATCCGGCCCGTCTCCCTGCCGACGGTGAACTGGGAGGGCGGGGCGCCGCCCACGCCCGAGCCGATGGAGTAGCTCACGCTGCCGAAAGAGCCGCCGTCCGCGTCGGTCGCCGTCACCTGCAGAGAACCACACACAGGAAGGGGCGGGGTCAGGCGCACGCCGCGTCACTTCCTGTGGAGAGAAGGCAGTAGCAGCGCGCGGCGTTTGCGTGACTTCTAGTTTTAAAACCTGACGTATTTCTCTGAAGATCGTCCCAGCGTGACATAACGTAAGGCATCGTGCGATCGATTATGTAACACCGAGACCGGTCCGCCATTAATCAAGTAAACAAGCCTGCGTGTCTCTGCTGGACTGCAGCTCAAGTTGCACTCTTTGGGATGATGGCTTGGGGAACACAACCCTCGAGAGCACATGTGTACACTCACGCACTTACACACGCACACACACCACACAAACAGACTGTGCACACACACACGCACTGTGCACACACACACAGACACACACACACCACACACACACACAGACACACACACACCACACACAGACACACGCACACCACACACACACACACACTGTGCACACACACACACCAGGAGCATTAGGAAAGTCCTCGCCCCTCTTCTGGGGCTGCTGGTCTGTGAAACGGTGCCAGCACACAGGCCCATCTGGTCCCGCTTGGAAGGCAGCGGTGCGGGGGGGGTGGGGAGGCGAGGGGCTGGGAGAGGGGGTGGGGGGGCTGGATTGCTTTCACAGACCCCGCCGCTCCTACAAGGCCTGGCCGGCCGCCAGGTCGGGGTGGAAGGCGGGGCGGGGGGCGGGGGGGCGGCGGGGCGGGACTGATGCGTCTCTGCGTGCGCGGTGGTGACAGGAGCGGCCGGATCACGGCGGGGCTCGGCTGCGCGGCTCGGCGCCGGGCGGCTCACGCACCATACGGCACACGGCAGCGCACGGCGGATCTGCCTTTGATGTGCAGCGGGCCGTGGAGCATGCTGGGACAGCACGGGCAGCGGAGCGGGCTCCATTACCGCCGCGGCTCCCAAGGCGACGCAGTGCAAACAAGCCAATCAGATCGGCCCACTGGGTACTGGGCGGGATAAGTGTTTGCAAGTGTTGCCCCTTCCCTGGAGCTGGATGGGAGATTACAGCTTGGCATCTCTCTCTCTCTCTCACTCTCTCTGACTAGTACAATCTAAAGAGAAGCACTTAATCTGGTCTAAATTGTACAGAAGCAGGAAGTATACGGCGAACACGCACAGAACACAGGAACTGCCCATACGATAGGTTGTGATATCCACGTGAACAGTGCCATAAAAAAGTACAATGAGTACATAAATGAATAGATGCAAACGAACAGGGGAAACCATCCAATGCATTGCAGCTGACAGCAGGTAGCTGTGCACCTGTGGTCATACGTGATTCATTAAGATGGAGGCCCTGATGCAGAGCTGGGGCTCGTCCAGTGGAGATCAGAGCACAGTGAGGGAGTGATCGAAATCAAACCGGGGCAGAAAGACAGATTCGGGCAGGAGGGGGTCAGCACAGCACGGAACGCGCACTGCCCGGAACATTCCACCACCAAAACGAGAGCCCCCAAAATCTTACCCAAAGATGCTTCCTGATCCAGCGAGGGTAGGGGGGCGAGGGGGGTGGGGGGCACTTTATTAATAAACAGGGCTTCTTTTCTCTTGCCTTGCGTGACAAAATCTGGAGCCAAGCAGCGGCCGGAGAGAAAGAAAGAGGCGGAGGAGAGCTCGGGGTAACGGGCCGTTGGATGGGGGGGGGGGGGGGGGGGAACGTCCAGAGATCTGCTTTGAGAGTAAATGCGTTTTTCCATGAAGTCCTGGAGCGTGTAAAGAGAGCAGCGTGGGGGGGGACGAACGGCAGCTCCTGTGGGGTTGTCGTGCGCACTTGCAAACGAGCGGTGCCCCCCCCCACCCCACCCCACACCGACCCCCCCGATCGCATTCTTAGAAAAATTTCCTCTCTTGTGACAGACCCTGAATGCAGCCCCTATTCAAATCCTTTCCATTTTAGCTAAAAAAAAAAAGAGCCTTTATTTTCTCAGGCATGCCGCTTTCGTAAAAAACTTTGGCTCGCTGACAGTGCCTGCATTAAATATTTATGACATGAAAGCTACAGAATGTAGCAGGAACAATCTAGCACCTGGAAGTGGCAAGGGAAGGAGAGAAAGAGACCTGTAACTGAGAATGGATGGATTCCAGTTCTTTTTCAGTTTTTTTTTTGTTCCCTCATTTTTCATTCCCAAACACGCTTAAATACAAAGAAACAAGGGAGACTATCAAACTATTTATTTTTTTGCCAAGGAACACTTCTTGTAATGGCGCTGGTAGTACAGATGAAAGAAACTTCTGGGAAAAGCGAACTCAGGTCGAATCTCTCCAGAAAGATCGACAGCCAGACCCCGGGGAAGGGGTGGAGGAAAAGTGACCCTCTGCTGGAGAGGTAGAGGAGAGTAAAGATGGGGGGATTGAGAGATTTGGGGAGGTATGTACGCGGGAGAAACGGAGGGCGGTGAGGGTTTTCGGGGCGGGTTCAAGTCAAGTTCAGCGCGGGCTCGTCTCGTTTATTGCCCTGTGCTGAGCTGACGCTGAGCGCTGAAGCTTCAGGATACCCGGTCAAGGACGCCGGGCCGTTATCTGCGATGGCATCGCCCTCCCCGCAAAAAAAACAAAAAAAAAACCCAAAAACCTCTCTGTATCTCATCAACTGAGCTTAAGGTTCCACCATACACATGGACACATGCGCGCACAGCCACCCACACACTCACACACACACACACACACACTCACACACGCACACTCACACACACACTCTAGCATTCAGCTAACCTTGTCTCCTCTGAACCCAAACCACCCTCGTGTCTCTGTCACTTGCGGTAAATCTGTACCCTGAGCTTCCTTGCAATCACGCTGTGCGCGCTTTGAGTCAATGAGGGGCATGAGAACGCAGCCGGAATAAACGTTAGAGAAGTTAAAACGTGGAGCTTTGCGACTGCTTAGAAAAAAAAAAAACACAACAGAGAAAACTCTAAACCCAAAACATAAATTATAAAAAAATGACAGAAGCTTGCTCTCTCCCTCTGTTTCGTTCTTTCAATTTTCTGTGACTCTGTAAACCATCTGTCTCTCTCTCTCTCTCCATCTCTTCCTCATTCTCACCCTCTGTCTCTCCCCGTCTGTCTCTCTCCTTCTCTCTCTCTCCGTCTGTCTCTTTCCTTCTCTCTCTCTCTGTCTGTCTTTGGACTGCTGAACCGACACCGCTTCCAAACCAACAAGCAGTCTCAGCTCACACTCTCCTGGCCTCCTTTTCTAAAATGGCTGATTCTCACGGTTCGGGTTCCTTCTCTCCCCGCTGCAGGAGACTCTGGCCTTTGAAGATGGGGAGGTCGGTTCGGCCGAGGGGGGGGGGGGGCGGGGGGGCCTGGCCGAGCCCCCGCAGCTGTCGGAGAGGACTTAAACCTCCCACGTCACGCGGCGGCCCGTGGATTTCGGTCGGCGCCTGGTGCAGTCGGCATTAATGGGGCGGTGATTCTCCGCGGCGCGGCCGGGCAGACCTCTCCCGCCCCGAGCACGCAGGGGCTCTCCCGTGCGCCCGCAGAGGGGAAGGAAGGACAGCGCCCGGTTTTGGAGGATGCTCGCACGGCAGGGCCCAGCTGCTGAGGTAATTTTCTAAATTACATCTTGGAAGACGCCGGGCCGGGGTGGAAACGTCTCAGAAAGCTCAGCGCCGGCCATTAAACCCGTAATGAAGATGTGCGTTTAACGCTGCCTCTTACACGACTCCTTCACCTTCTACTTAAGAAAATCCTAAATACAGTGCAGGAAACGGCCTCTCAAGGCCAGAACGGCAGCGGTGCGGCACCCTGCGGCTTCCTGTTTTGGCAACAAGCAGATTATCTTTTTTTTTTACGTTACTGTAATAAAATCGGTGTTTGGAAAGGAAGCTGTGAGGGAATACAAGCTCGGCTCTACAGTGTGAACTCAGAAAGCGCTCAGGTCAGTGCAGACTTAGTGTACGCACTGAACTTTAAACTCTGACCTTTGTGACCCCCTGACCTTAAATCAGTTCAACTTGCCGACAGTATGTTACATTACTCCATGAGCTGGATTAAGCTGCTGCCCCAGCTCACTCAGGAATGCCTCAGAGGCCCGTAGGGTACAGGAGAAAAAGACCTGCTCCACAGCAAATAGCAACGTGACGTGTTGAAAGCGGTCCTGCCACACGTGGACTCCTGAGAGAGTCACATCACCTGAGAGAGACGGCCCCCCACTCCCTGTAGCCTCTACAGTCCCGCCCCCTTACTGCTAACCGTCATATCATTCCCCCATGTAATTTTTTCCATTTAAAAATTAATTTTACAAAAATGGCGAGAAAATTAGAACCATCGCTCACGTCGAGCGGCCCGCCGCTCTCCAGCAGACTGAGGCATGATGGGAACTCTCCTATCTGGGGGCACGCTGTTACCCCGCTATGACTTGGAGACAGCCTTCTACACAAGTCTCTCTTTTTTTGCCGTTCCGACGAGATCTTTTGCCAAAGATTTACAAGAAAAAAAGATCAGACTCCACTCCTCTTATGTGCCACCCTTGAGCTCTAATGTGCAGGAAGCTTCACAAAGACCTTGAGGCTTCTGGCCTGGCCGGAGGTCTCGTGCTGTTGAGCCCAAGCCATCGCTTAACCACACTTCACTGGAGCCTATTTATAGAAACTCATTTCCAATATGACGAACGGCCACGCTCGAACAGAGCGTCGACCACCCTAATCCGCCTGTCCCGAAGAAGCAGTGCTTTGTGGGTAAGAGCACACGCCTGTCTCTGACCCCGGCTCCACTGTCATTAGGCTGTGGCTGGGTTTGTAAGAGGCCCGTGAGGGGAAGAAAGTGAGAGATTCTGGCTCTGTTACATCCCCGTTTGTCCCCCTTGGGGGGGGATGGGGGATTTGGGGGGGGTAATGACAACGTGCCAAAAACCTGAACTGGCCGCAGTGACAGACGGTAGAGGAGCCTTCCTCAGACACGCTGTGTTTTGATCGAAATGTTCAGTCAAATAAACACGTCTTCAGAAGCCTGAAGCGAAACCGCCCAATCAGAGAGCCTCCTCGGGCCAAGCAAAACGAAGCGCAGATGACAGGGTTGTGCATGCAAGAGTACACCGAGCCATCCAATCAGAGCGCACTTTGGCCAGACTCCATGCACATGTACATATATACACACACGCACACATGTACACATAGGCACATACACACACACACACCCACATACTGTATACACACCCACACACGTACACGTACAGACACACGCACATATGTACACTCACGTACATGCAAACACTCACAGACACACACGCACGCACGCACGCACGCACACACACTGAAGTGACACAAAGGGAGTGTTACCACACGGCATGTGCAGCAGCCACCGTGCCCTGGGGCCCCCCCACAAACCCCAACAACCCCCCACCTCAGTCTGCTGTTTTCCATCAAGAG